>NC_052399.1:7429197-7756291 GCF_009389715.1 Phoenix dactylifera
CATTTTTTTTATATGGATCAATTGTTTTTCCACTAATATCATGAAGCATGCTTCTTTATTGCGAAACACAGGCTCGTGAGCAGTAGTTATATGTCTTAATTTGTAAGGTTGTAACCTAATTATAATTCATATGTGCATGGCATCCAAGTGCACTGTTTATTTTTTATTATGTTTTATCCATTTGACTTGATTTTGTGGACGTGTATATTTCCATATAATTTCAGAACACAAAAAAAATATTGTCAAATCATTTCTTTTATTACTGAATGTTATATTGATGGTATTCATCAATAGATGTTGTATCAAGAAATGACTATGCTACCTCAAAGGAATTATTGGCTGTGCTTTCAAAATCATTGGAGTACAGCGGGCAAAGAAGGTGGGTCCTTTCGTTGTGATATGTATAAACTTCAGCTTTTTGAAGATTGCCGAACATATAATAATATTCATTTTTTTACGTCTATGTATCGGAAGCTCTTAAAACGAGGAGACCACACCTTTGCATTGCATATGTGTTAGAGCACATAGCCATTGAGATAAACTTGTTTATGATTTGCGTGATCATTTTTGGCATACCATGCTCAACATAGTTCTAGCATGGGAACCTAAGCCATTCAATAAAAGGCTCACTATGTTGTTCATCACCATAAATTTTGCCGCGTGAAAGACCTAGATTATGGATTACTGCCTGTGTTTGATAATTTGACAGAGGTTTTAGGACAAATGGTTAAGAATAATAACCACATACTAACCATCGGGAGTTTTTGTTGTAAAGTCTAGATTGCTCATTTACTGTACTGATTTATGATGTGGGAGGTCCTATTGAAACCCAAGCTGGTTGATGGATGATGATGCAGCCCATAAGTATGTTTTGCATGAGAGTTGTTCTAGTTATGTCTCCCTCCCACAGTCTTTGCTTCCATGCACTATTTTTTTTTCAATGTTGACATGCACAAACAT
The DNA here is from genome assembly GCF_009389715.1 of Phoenix dactylifera. NCBI lineage: Eukaryota > Viridiplantae > Streptophyta > Magnoliopsida > Arecales > Arecaceae > Phoenix > Phoenix dactylifera. The sequence continues at coordinate 7,430,158 of NC_052399.1, forward strand.
GCATTTTTGTGCTTTTATAGCTCAAAAATTGGTGCATTTGTTTGTGACACTAGCTCCTCCAGAAGATTTTTTCCCCTTTTGTTTGCTAACTATCTCATCTTGATCTTTGATTTTCAGGGAGGCAATTTTTAATGACATTTACAAGCTTATGTCATGTCTTGACTTGTCTGTGAGTGTTAACTTTTAAGTTATTTTCTTTTCTCGGACGACTTTCACTTATCAATCTTGTAGTTAGTTTATTGGGTTTTACGTCGATATACTAAAAAAATGTCCTACTGGTTATTATCTTGCAGGTAGATTCTCGTAATTTCAATCGCTTCTATGATTTTGTCTTCTTCTTTTGCCGTGAAAGTGGGCAGAAGAACATCGGTAAGATTGTTTCTTGGTTCTTTTTTTTTTCAAAGAAGGAAAAACATAACCAAGCTAATGTTTAGATTTCTTTGTTATCTTGATTGGTATCTTTGTGCTTTCAAATATATTTCAGCTGTACATAGGGCCATAACTGCCTGGAGATTAGTTCTGAATGGAAGGTTTCGGTTGCTTAACCAATGGTGCAACTTTGTTCAGGTATGAAAACTTTAAATGCATGATTGTTGCACAGCATAACTGCAAGTGCTTTCTTTCAGTCAGTCCCTGACAACAGTTGTAAAGTCTGCCCTGATTTCTTTTAAATTTGAGCTATCATATATGTTCCTTTAACTTTTGTTCTTAATTGTCTATCTTCTTGTCATAACCGCTTCCATATAAAATCTTGTAGAAAGTTGCTGAGATCTGATTGAATTTGTCATATGAACTGGTGTGAAGGTTACAACCTAGTTGATTTTTTCACAAAACTCCATGGTAGAATAAAATCGAACTGAAAATTTTCTTTTAAATTGTCTACTATTTTCATATCAAACTTTCCTTTTTGTGAGAGTCATATGCTTTGGTAGTGGCATATCTGAATTGACTTTGTAGGTTTTGGCATGACTTTGTTATGAACTGTCAGTCATTTGAAAATTAGTCATAGACTTTTAGGATAAAGTGTGAATTTTGAATAAAGTGCTTTACAATGTTGAAGTGCATCAGAGTTTTCTCTAGTCAAGGCACATCATCATGTTCTAAATTATGTACTAAAATCCAGGTAGCTTTTGATAAAGAAACGAGTGGCATACACACACATATCTATTTAAATGCACATCGTGTATTTTGTCCGCTTAATTTGTCATCTGTTTTGTTCCATGGAGTTCTCATCTGCTTTGTTCTATGGAGCTTGCCTGTAATTGTTTCTTAATCCTACAGATTCCTGTGATGACCTTTGACCCTACAGCAGTTTTATTTATTTATTTATTTATTTTGAACTTAGGAATATCAACGTCATAATATATCTGAGGATACTTGGCAACAAGTCCTGGCTTTCAGTCGATGTGTAAATGAAGATCTGGAAGGTTATGATCCTAAAGGTAATCATGAAGTGTTACATTGTCATATTTGTTTCTTACTGTGGTATGATATCTGAACATCCTAAAGCATGATTAAACTCCTTTGGTTTATCTTCTAGGTGCTTGGCCTGTTCTTATTGATGACTTTGTCGAGCACATGTACAGGTTTGGCTTCCTTCTCCAATGGTGATTTGTATGTACGAGCTTTTCATGATATAGTGAATGTAATATAATTTGAAAGTCCTTTAGTGCCACTTTTAGTGATTTATTTTTTAATGACAATAGTTTAATTATCAGTAGTACTTATTTGGAATGGAGTAAAAAAATACTTGTCTCAGTGGTGGACTCTTGTCCACATGTACAGAAATGGAGATTCCACCTTGACTTTGCTTCTAGGCTCTGCTCAAAAACAATAGAGGTGTTATATGGTAGGAAAAGTCAGTGGCTGTTGGTGCACAAATTTTCTGAGATCTGTCATACCTTCTTTTTCTGCCTCGATTCCAATCTTGTTTTCCTTCTAAAGTCTTTTTACATGCAACCATAGCTTGATGGCAGCGCCAAGCATTTGGGACTTAAAGCAAGGGAATGGAATCTGGCTGACTTGTCTTGATACTTCTTCTTTCTATGTCCCAGGACTCGTGAATATCTATGGTTTCCAAAGACCAAGGGATCGATCTGGCCTCTTAATCCCTTTATTTCCCTCATTAGTCAAATCCAACTTGACATCCTTTAATAGCGACGGCTTTAATAAGAACGGTTGATGACCTCTCCTATTTCTTGTAGACATGATGATGTATACACCCTTATGTGAGACTTATGTGGTAGAAACTTGAATACAGCTATTGATGGTATTGGCACATGCTGAACTCGTCAATTTCTGAAAATGAGATCTCAGATCTGAGACTTGAGACTAATGATCAAATTTGTTTATTTATGCATGCTCTTGTGTGCGAGTATCCTATATGTACTTGAGGTCATTGTGGACCCAACATCCAATGAATTGCTACGTCATGATCTTATGGATGAATTCGTTGCACTGAATAATGCACAAACAAACATATCCAGTTAGTATAGGTTAAGGGAGTAGAACACTATAGAAGTTGTAGCATCTAGGCTAAAATAATGTAAATAGTAGCTAGATAACAATATTCACTGGATTGGAGCTACTTAGGGGAAGGAGACTGGTGAAGTTCTCACCTCTCCCTCCCCAAGCTAGAACACCTTTAGGTATATTTAAGAAAATGTGTGGTTTTAATGCATAAATGAGTTGATACAGATGCAAATCTAAACAAGACAAGAAATAAAATAAAGTTTAAGAGAGCAAAAAGAGAACCAAGGTAAGGATGTTCAAAGCCATTACATCATCTGTGGTCCTCTAGAAGTGATGCTCTATCGTTGCTTTCCTGATCAGCAAGTTAACCTCTTCACGATATCACGAAGACATGAGGACAGTATATGACAGGATGCAGCTACATTTGTTGATGTAGTGTGGATGGATCCCCTAGTTATAGTAGGAAAATAAGTATGCGGGCACATGAGAAAATGGTAGAAAACAGAAAAATTATGCAAGGATTCTTAAATATAGACATTTGATTTGTCAGCCTGTTTTTTGAGCCATAGAAGGAAAATTTTCCACATCTTCATGAAATATATGCATGAGTTTCAAATTGGCAGCGAGATAAACTCCCTTGTCATGGTTTTTGAACTGTATTGCTGGTTTCCAGTCTTCAAGTTTCTTCTTCTAATCTCTTGGAAATGTCCCTAGCAACTGCATGCTCTGCTTAACTGGAACTCTCCTTCTGTGGCAGCCTTGTTTACATGATGTTCTTTTCCAGATGCAGAATTAGTCGATCCAAAAATTGCAGCACTGAGGATTATATTTTTGGCTGTGCTGACATGGAAGCACAACCTAGTATATCTAACACTTTCAGTGGTATTTGTTTCTCGGGAACTCCAATACTTTGAATTCAAAAACCCGTCTAGTCCCCAACTTGAGCTGTTTTTCACCATCAATGATTGCATTGCAGGATTGAATCTGCTCCTTGGATCGAAGAGGAAATCTCCTATAGATACCGATGAACGTGATGAGGAAGAATCAAAGCTTTTAAACCCAACAAACTCAGATCATCTGATGAAGTCCAAGCGATTGAAGCAAACTTTTGTTGCCAGACCTTCAGAGTCTGACTGGGCTACGAGTATGGTTGATGGTACAGCTGATTACCATGCTGAAATGAATAAACATAGCTCACTTGGTTGTCTGCAAACCTCAGCATGTGCAGTAGACAATAGCCTATCCAAAGGTTTTGAAGGATACCTTTGTATAGTCTTTGATCAGAAAAGCGGGGTTTCATACACATGAATACACATCCAGGTTACAAACTACAGAAACGTTTGGTTTGATCGCATCCTTCAATTATGTATATGCATTCCCCCGTTTTTCCGCATTTCCCCAATTTATTCTTTTGGCCTGTATTTCTGTGATCTGTTCATACGATGTAGTTGAGTTATTTTGTTGTAAAATTGTTGTGCTTGTACTTGTTATCTCAGTAAGACGTGCTTAAATCTACCTTCTGTATGAGTTTGTTTTCTCCATCAAATGAGCGAATGCGTGTCAAGGTATTGCTAGAGTTGAGGCATTATTTAGAAGACTTTGTTGGATTCTGGCTTCGAGAAACTCTTGTTTGGTACGTTGGCATGTATCAAAATCTTTGGGTTTGGGGTTGGTACCAAGGACCTGGGTTTGAGTCTGGTCCTCACCGTAAGTATGGCTGGGATATTTCCTGTCATACTTCAAAAATAATAGCCGGTCGATGTGGGTAATGTTTTGTGTTCAATGGCCGACCGCTGGCAATGTCAATTTACTGGATTCACATAACTCATTTGCATGATTTTATGAACCAAATTCAAAGAGATTTTTCTTAGATATGAGGAAGCTTTTCTTTGGTCCATGTTCGTAAAGTTCCTCTAGAATGAGTTCAATTATCACCAGGTTCCTGGCAGGATATTTAACTGCACGGTGAGATGATTCCGTGGTAGACATGAGTTCATTGGACCTGCGCGAGTAATATGCAAAGAATGTACCCGTGCAACCAGTGAAAAAAATATATTGTCCTCATGGTTGTGTTCGTGAGACTTGCTGGCAATTGCGCTAGTACTCATCCCGTTTGCATCCACGGTTTCGTTGAAGTCTTTTCCTTTAAGTCTACCGCTAACAACTAAGGCAGTGATCCCTGCTGGCTGCTAGTCACAATCCTATCTTGTCAATGGTTTAATGATCCTTTCTGAATCTTTGCTGTATCCAAACAGTGGCCTCTGTAAATTTCTAGTTTAAATTCAATAAGAAGAGAACGAAGATCTGCATTTTTGATGTTTCCTTCTCTCCAAAGTTATTCTCACCTGAATTTCTCAATCAGTTGGTGAAGTTTCCGAGTCATGCTTTCCATGCATCATTCTCATAGTAAGGAATCTGTTGTAATTTGGAAACATGTCAATTTTTTTTTAAAAAATAGCAAGTTCTTGATGCGTTTGCTGCCCACTGATGTATGATTGGTTAGGGTATCTGTTTGGTATTGCTCTTGCTGTTTTAGTTCTCAAAAATCAAAGAAACAAAATGGACTAGACTGAAAAACATGTGCGATGAAATCTTTTTGTTTTTTTAAATTGTTTGTAAAATTTTAAGACCTTTTGGAATCTAAGCCTTATTGCTTCTAGAAAAGAGTGAACAAAAAAATAGCATAAGTTTTATGCATTTGCTATTATCAACATCAATCTCCATGGAATATTTTACTAATTTGTATATAAACAAAAATACAGAACCAACAACAATACCAAACAGGCCCTTGATGATCTTGATATAGATAATTTTCCTGATCTCTTGTGATGGTTTTAGCTGCACTGTCATCAGTGTTTTGAGTTAGAGAGAGAGAGAGAGAGAGCCTTTGTTTGCTTTGAGCCAAGATCACTTGAAGACAATGTGAGAAAAGGCCTCTCGGCTCAACAAGCATCAATGATCAACCATTGTAGTGCATGGTGAATACATACTGGTTAATGGTCAGTATTCAAGTATTCCTTTGAAGACAATGCATGAAAATGAAAATTACTTCATACAACTGAGTAAAAGGAAGAATCCATTCACAACCGAACAATGCTTTTATAGAGCATGAAAGAATGGTGGATATGTTTGTGAAAGTAAATGCTTCAAACATATTTGAATGAAGGCAGGCTCTTAAAAATTTTGCCCATTGATCCAGCGGAAGTGGGCCTTTATCTGACGCCATGGTGTCACACATCAGCTCATTGCTGGCCCCTCAATGCTGTGAAATAAACAAATATTCCGCTTCAACATGTGCACCCTCTGAACAATCTTCAACCATGAAAGAATTGTCAGGTCACAGAATGTGATGAATATTGGTGTTTGGAGTTGCTAGGAGTTGGAGATGAATGTGCCAACATAACCAATGCCCACGACGACAAAAGCAATGGCTTGGAGGTAGATGTAGACATAGCAGTAGTTCTTTCCCTCGGCAACATTATAGGATGCACAAAGTAAGAGAAAGACAGCAAATCCAAGTTCTGAAAAGTTGATCCTGAGAAACAGAACATAGTATGCCTTGATATCAGTTTCATTCCTACGTATGTAATAGGATCTTCTGAGATAAAATTGTAGTTACCTGTCTCTCAACTTATTTGGGGACTTTTCAGGCAAAGTGATATCAGGCCTCTCCATGAGAGTGTCTCCTAGCTTCTCTGTTACAACCCATTCATTCACATTTGCTGTCTCCAGTATACCGATCAGGGCTGCTTTCATGCGATGCATGGACATGACATTCTCAAACAGAATCCAGAATGGCATTATATGGAGAGAGCTGTTAAACAAAATCAGAGACTAGATAATTCAAATGCTAGTTTCAACAAAAGAAAGGGGAGAGACTTTGGTCATTAGAATGAGAAATTTCTTGGGCAACGAACCTAGGATTTCTGATGGCATTGAGAAGGGTAATAGTTGTAGGGATATAAATCACCCCCCATATGGGAACACTGACTTCTGGAACCAAGACTGATATTGGGACTACCACACAGTAGAGAAAAAAGGTGGCAATTGGGGCTATAATTCTCCGTACAAAGAAAAAGCTATAGATCACATGGAGTTTCTTACATAGGGATACTTCCTGCTCCACATAAAAGACACAAAAGACATGATTGTTAAGTAACATCCATCCATATAAGTTTTCAAAGCTTATGTTTTTGAAGAAGGTTTACCTTGGTCGATATAACATCCCATGCCATTTTTCTGAATAAGTTTGCAGCACCGCATGTCCACCGGTGCTGCTGGTGACAGTAAGCCTTATACGTACATGGCAGTTCACTTTTGACCTGCCATGAGAATGTGATAACACCTCTAAGCGCCACCAAGTTACTTATTTAGATAATTCTGTGAACAAGGATAAAATCAATACCTTGATGTCACCAGCATATAAAAATTTCCAACCCTTGAGACTTGCTCGAACAGCCAAGTCCATATCTTCCACAGTGGTTCTATCATTCCAACCTCCAGCTTCATTGATAGCCGATATTCGCCAGACACCAGCAGTCCCTATTAATATACACAAGTGGTAATTCTTTGAAAAAAGCTGACCCGATCCTACCCTATTTGAGTCAGTTTTAGGTCAAGGGTATTTTGGTTAGGTTCGGGTATGGGTTAAATTTTATGAGCTGAAATTTTAATGGGCTGGGTATGTATCTAGCTTCGACCCAACTCGGGTTATAACGGTAAGAGTTCAATTTGGGTTGGAAATATTTAGGTTGGGTTGAGTTGATGAACTTGGATAATTTTTTTGGGTGAATGGTCTTTTTCTCGATACAACCAGTAAGAACTGTAAAGATTGGATTTGATGAGCTAGCTTAGATTGCAAAACAGATTAGGTTGGAGTCAAATGGGCGACCAGAGATGTTGGGTGGGATCAGGTATGGGTCAAGGTCTTGTATGTTGTTTATGCTTACTTGACCAGACCCAACCTAACCCATTGCCATCCCTAGGCATTTTATTAGCAAGTAAAAAGTTCTTGATTTGATCTTTCAGCAAATGTTATCTAATTGATGACTTTTCTCCTGCTAAACAATTGAACTGACTCTAAAAGATTAGTTGTTGGTTACCGTTGAAACCGAAGAAGGAATAGGTAGATGAGCCTGCTTCTTGTTCTACTTTGAAGTGATAATCTAGGGACATCTTCTGTATCCTTGTCATCAGGCACTTGTCATAATTCACTGCAAAATCGCGCGGCAAATGCCACGTCAATAATGTCCTGTCAATTGAGAAATAGATAAAATCAGAGCAAGTAAAGCTATTGTCTTTGGTACTAATTTTTTTCTCATGTGATTCCATATTTAAAATTAAATATCTCAAAATATGTTTAAACTCTTGGATGCCAAGTTTGCATAGTATAGAGCTTATGCCAAAGGACTAGGGAGGGGTGAATGACATACATATATCTGTGCGGTGTTCTGAAATCACTGAATACCACTGGGAACATGGGGATGGCATAGAGTAGTTGTAAACTAGCTGCCAGCTTTGCTTTTCCAGTCTGAATGTTCAGAAATTAGGAGACTCGTGAGCCTGATGTGAACATTATGGAGTTCAGCAATTTCTGGTGGAAGGGTGGTACATTTGGTGAGATGCACCTAGATTGCGTACATGAGAAGAAGGCTAGCAGTAGCACCAAGAAAGGAGACAGGGAGGATAGTCTGAACAAGTACAATAAAGGCCAACTTCAGGTAGAGACTAGGTCTCAAACCAAGGTCAGGCTGATTGGCAATAAGGAGGACAAGGCTTGATAAAAGTTAGTGGGAGTATCGTTATGTGATGTGAAGACAATGATTTAGCCAATTGTAATGAAGATCAATGTAAATCAATTTCAAAAATTGATACAACGAGTATAGTCAATTGTGTTTATGTTGAGGATTGTCTTAGATCATCTGGAGCTTTCTTTTCTCGTGTTAACCTGCAATCACCTATATGAATAAATTTTCTTTCCAAGAAAGGGGACATATTCAGTCATTTGTCAGCTAATTTTCTTATTTGATACATGACCTTTCTAAATGAGCCATCCTTTGTACTCTTTATCAGCCTATTCGTAAGTTTTATTTTTTTTTTAATGGTGGAAAATCAGACTATTTAAAGTTTATGATACGAATCTAAGCATGGAGTTCATTAGTTCTTTTTTGGAGAGACCTCTAATGAGAATTTTTAGTGATATTTTCATGTATCACCAGCACAGATTAGATTAAATGAAATGGTTCATGAATTCTTACTTGTAAAGGCATTACAAAAACTGTTGGTGCAAGGTCAGGTCGAATTACTAGTCTGATCAATACTTTGATCAGACTATGATCTACTTGAAGGAAATTTGTCTAGTGGAATGCATGTAGAGGGCATTTAAGAAGCAGCTTCTAGCTACCACAGGCGTATTTGACAAGTATCTTTTAACAGTGATGTCTAGCTCCCGCCCAAAAATAAATAAATAATAAACAGTGAAAAATCTGGTAGTCTCTTCCTCATAATTTTCCATGAATTTGTCGAGCCTATAATGCCTATTTCCACATACATGATTCAACTATCTTCGAACTTATATTACCGTAGATTTTTTTTTTTTATCGTATTACTAGTTGGCCTAGCATTAAACTTCTCAGTTCCAGTTACGATCCATTACTTTGCTTCTGCAATGTATTTGGTACTAAATTCAAAGAGGAATTAATGATATGGCTTCTGAAAATTTTGAATTACTATATGTCATCTTCTTTTAATTACTACAATTAATGGAGATTGCTGGTGATTTTTTCTTCAGAGTTGAGAACACTCCAATTCTTCATGAGGACAAAGGGCCTTTGACATACTCACATTAAATAAATCTCAACAAGTGAATTTAAGTTATTCAATAAATTTTTGAACTTCTAGCAGCCTTCCTAACTACAACACATTTTGGAAGTCAAATGACTTGGTACATACCTCAGGTTGAATTGAATAACAATTGACAGTGCATAAATTCATTGCTCTGGGTTTTGAATTGAATACAAGTAACTTCAGGATACTTATGATTTAGGTCTTGACTGATGTAGCTGGGACCCATAATCTGAAGTTCAAATTGCTTCACTATTTACATCTATAATTCATAAAAAAATTTCAAAACCCAACTGATAAATGGACCATGATATAATAACTACCAAGACTAGGACTATAGCTCATGTTAGAAAGAGGACATGTGCTTACCAAACTCCCACCGTGCTTGCACTAGAGCAATGTTTGAATTATACATGAGGAATGGGATTGTTTTTATAAGAAAATCAGATTGTGGTTGGAAATCAGCATCAAATATGGCAACATAGTCACATTGTTGGACATAGCTTTGCTCCATTCCTTTTTTCAGGGCTCCTGCTTTGTACCCCTTCCTGGTGTCCCGAACTACATAGTTTATATTCATGCCTTTGCTTGCCCAAATCTTGCACTCAAGTTCCACCAAATCCTGCAGCAAGGAAACGTTGCCATGACGAATGGAACATATTAGAATTTGCTAGGGGAATCAAACCTTTTGAAATAGAACAAATTGCTAGGCTTCTCTTCTATCGGATATAGTTAGATTAGATTCAGATGCAGGAATCATGTATTCCTCTTTGAACACCCCTGACACCATGTTGCTTGTATGTGTTTGTCCATGAATTTTAAATGTATCTGATTGAAACTGTAGGACAAAATAAAATCTATATTGACCAGTTTTTACATAGAAATAACGTTTAAATATTCAATTTGAACTAAATGATGCCCTCTAGAAGACCTTGAAGGCTTCTTGCACCAATTCCAGACCATAAGAATCATGTCTGGTAATGTGATCTTAAAAGGATGAAGATTAATACATTTTAACGGGAGACAACTAGTTACCAAACTTTTTTATCTGCAACTCACTGTTTTCAGAAACTAAAGACCTGGCTGCATAATCTAGTAAGTGCTTGTTCAGGTGTTGAGGAGTAGTGTCACTTTAGGTTTTTTCCCTAACCAAAAACTATGTAGATGCATTATGACGGTATCCATCAGCAAAATTTGCTTGAGTGTTCTCTTCTACGCTAGAACCCATGGAGCCCATGACCTGATATGCTACCTTATAATATGTCAAATGACCAGATCATCTAGAATGTTTGTTCTAGTAAGAAATTGTTAGGGATGTGGCTCTCTACTTTATTCGACTATTGATCATATTTTGTTACAAGAGAATTTCATACAGTGCTGGAGCATTAACATCATGAAACATAAAGACTGATACACAGAGCAGTTGTTCGACATTATCATTATCAAGATTTAGAATGTGATACATAGTTGCACATTCATGAACATATAACATAAAGTTATTTGAAAAATTCGATGGGCTGAATTATGTGTTCAAAAGGAAATCAGCATTTTAGATGGTTCATATGGACTATGCTGCAGTTCACTTTTTTAGGAAAAAGGAAAAGAAAATATGGAGCTTCTTTACTTAGGTAATGTATTTAACATAGGCAGCCATTTTGTTTTCTTAGGACTGCTGATTACTATAGTTTCAATTAGCAGCAATGTTAAAATACTGCAGAGAAAAGGAAGTTGTCATGAATGGCAAAATCATGGAGCCAAGTTAATCTAATCCTTCCCTCACCTGATTTTGACCGCGTTTCCTACAAAAATAATAAGTGAATCTAATCCCTTCACTGACATCTGTTCCCCTCCAATGAGAACCACTAAAATCTTACTATTTTACACCTACTCTGATCATCCCCACCACAATGTGTCCAATGGCATTATGTCATTAATTATTGACCTACACTCGAAAAGGACAATTATTCAACTATAGAACAGTGGCCTGATGTCAGCTTAACCTCAGGTTGATGCATTATTTATATATGGACAAGTGGCTTGTATGATAGCCATATCCTAAAGGGTGGGACCATGGGCTGATGCATAATCTATGTAACAAGTGATATCATCATAACTATACTCTAGAGTGGTACCTTCCAGTGGACAGTTTTTTGTTTTTAACACAACAGAGAACAAGGGAAGATCCCCTTGACATCGCAGAATATGCCATCTGTATTGAGTAGTCAGATTTGGATTACAAAATAAAGCTATCTTAGCGAAATTTTTGAGAGAAAGAATCTCCATGGTATTGACTTTCCTCTGGCTCACAACTTTGTGGTAGCCCAGGCTGTCAAGAAACAATATGACAATGAAACAAACGAAGGAATCGGATTTGTTTTCAACTTTGAAGCAATCACCATACATCTGCTTCAGCGTTCCCATTAGCAGTCCTTATCTACTCAGACTACCAGCACAGAAACCTTGTGAAAATGAACACAAGGTGGAGCCCACACCAAGACCAAGACCGCAGGATAATATTTCTAGACTAAATTACAAAAAACTCTTTAAGATTAGGGGTAAATTACAGTTACCCCCCAATAGCATGAAAAACTAACGCTTACCCTTGAGGTTTATTTTTATCCAATATGTTAGTCTATAACTTATCAGTCAAACCATTAATTTTAAATAATACTAAAATGCCACTTCAGAAAATTTTTAAAATAACCAAAATAATCTTATATAATATAACAACCACCCAGAAAACGTATGTATCCTCCTTCTCGCTTAGAGAGGCAATTTTAACTTTTTATATGAGGTAAACTGATTTACTAACACCGTTAAGTTAAATGTGTGTAAGTGTAGATTTTATAAACAACCGAATATAAGTATAATCTATTTAACAATGCGAGGGGCAGGAACAACGAGGTTTGCGTGTACTCTGCGTACATCATGTCTTTGTATAATACTATTCACCAGTTTATCAATATATGAACGCCTTCTAGCTTATGCTTTCATGTGATGAGGATTTGATGCAAGTTATATACCTTAATTACTGGGTCAGTTGAGTCGTCGAGGACTTGGATTATGATCCTGTCCGGTGGCCAGGTAAGTGCACATGCTGCTCCAATGGACAGTTTGTATACCTGGACGTAACAAGGCATTAAAGCGAACAGTAGAGCACCACATGAAATAAAAGATAGAAGACAAGCACCATCTACCTCTCTCTCATTGTACATGGGAATCTGGACAAGGACCATGGGATAAGCCTGGCTCCCCATCTCCACATCCCCTGTTACGGGCTCCCATCTGTACACCTTCTCGGGCCTCCGGCGGAGCAGCTTGACCCCAAGGCTCACCGCACTCATGTGCACCGCCTCCATCACCAGCATCACTGACATGATCATCGACACCACCACCGCTGCTCTCAGCACCGGCGCCACCACCTCCACACGCACCTCTCTCCAGATAAAGCTCGCTTGGTCGGGAAAGAAGTCGCCGGTGTAGCGATGGAAGAACTCCAGATATTGGGCCACTGACTGCCGAACAGAGTGCGATACATTGGCTGTAATGGGAAGTAGTTCGGAAAGAATAGATATTATGAGCCATTGATCCAGGATTCCTTTAAGGAGTAAGAAGTATATAAGATGGCTAAGAAATGAACGAAACTTGCCTGAATCGATGCCTGTGGAGAGGAGGATGGAATGGTGGCGGCGCCAAGTGTTGAGTTTGAGAAGGGTGGCTGCTTGTGGGGTGGCGGCTGTGGAGGCGAAGGCCGTGGTGGCTAAAGCCACCAGCAGTAGGAATCTCATTGCCCTTCTCTCAAGGAAATGGCTATTAGTCTTTTCTCAAGGCTTTCTTTCTCCAGTCCTCCTCCTCTTTTTCTCTGAATGACAGCGTGAGATGTGAGGGCGGTGGCTCGTTGGAACACGTTTTCGGCCCCTTTCTCTTCGTTCTTCTCTCCGTGTCCGGTCCCAGACTCGCCGCGATGAAGGCTTTTGCGGGCCTTGCGCGGAACTCCTGCTAAGTAATTAACAGGAAACTTCTTCCCCGGCCAATAAGAGCTCGACGCATTGTCACGTACGGATTTTTTAATAATTTTGTTTACGTGTCAAGAGATGAATGGCTTCTTTGGACCAGAAAGCCGTTGTGGTAGGTTTGGTTTCTGTGGCTTGGAGGTTGGCGGGAATCGGTCATCGTAACGGTTCATTCACCGTCCTCGATGATCTCAAGAAACTATAGAAAAGAATTGCTGTCTCTCCCTGTCATAAGAAATTAAAATCAACGGCGTTGGAGATCCCGCACACCGTAAATGACAAAATGGTGCGTGTGGTTGGTCAAATGCCTCATAGATACGCGAGATCTGATCTAGATTTTTGTCCTCTTTTCATGACGTAGAGGGACCCAAGGAAGTGTGCAGGCTCCAAAATTATGCTGAAATAAGATATTAACTGATAAAAATAACACCAAATCTAACGAGCAATATTGCATAGGTTGATAAAGCCTCTTTGGTTGCCTGTAACTTGTCATTTGAACTTAATTCGGCCCAGAAAAGCTTAGCATGTTTCATTGGGTTGAGAACTTGAGATGGAGGTGAAGTTTCACAAGAACACAAGTTAAAGAGAAATGGCATGGCCCGGGTGACTTCAATCCACACAGAGGCAAAGCCACTTCAGCAAAATCTGCTCCTGCTCGGCCTATGCAAGTGTGGAAGGCACATATTTGAGATAAGAGATAGGCCTCCCTCCTTGGTAGGCCAAAGATAGGACTGATTTCTGCTGCATCCAAATACGCAAATGATTTCATCACAACTGAACAATTCCTGAACTGACAGCAAATCTACAAGAGCTTCGAACCATTTAGATTAAATGCCAACACACAAATTTGTTATTTGAGTTCGCGATAAAGATGTTTTGATACTTATAACTATCACCATTATCATCATCTTCATTGTTACCATTATTGTTATTATAATTAAAATATAAAACATGTTGTTCTTTTGCCGTGGTTCATATCATCTCAAAAGAGCAATTAAATAGTTAATTGAGATTTTGCCATGTCTGTTGAAAAATATGGAAGAAACAAAATGTTCGAATTTTCTTAAAAAAATTAAGTTTTATCTATTTTGTTTTGTAAAAAAATCTTATTAATCTTCTTCAGCTAAAAGTATTTGTGTTCAGAGAAGCTGCTTGACCCTTATCTTAAACTTGGAAACAACCCCGCAATATTGGTGCCGCATATTGAGAAACATTGATCTATTTTTTAGAAAAAAGCTGACTCACATCAAGATGTAAAGCTTATATAGTTGCATATTGAGGATACAGAGATCATTCAAATTATTTATGAGATTGTTAAACTTGTTGAATAGTTAAATAGGTTTGCTTATAAATCACTATTTTTTATTAAAAAAATTATTTTTTTTCTTGCAAAATTTTTTTTTTTTTCTTGCAAAGCCTTTATAAATAGTTCCTGTAAAGTCTATTTTTCTAATAAATGCCAAATGACTTTGCCTCCCTCTTCATCAAAAATAAAAAATTTAAGATTTGTCCATAAAATAATGGTTTTTCCTTGTTACATCCAACCTACCAACACTTTCTTCCGACTTGCTTAGACACATTCTTATATGGACTTCGAGAAGTGCATTGAAATTGGAAGTTATCATACAGTTGCACAGATCTCAAACATCTGTCATGCGTTGCATGTAGGCCTATTGTGAAAAGGGAATACAGTGGGCCAATTTGTTTGGATGATACAGTTAGCTCATCTACCCTCAAATTGTCGAGTACACCATTATTTCCCCATAGGAAGTAATCCAATGTTAGGTATCATATAGTCACTAAAAACAATAGCATCTGCCAATGCGACCCCCGAGACACCTTTACACTAGGATCCAAGAAAGAGCAGTTCAATAAAGCAAAAATAATGGCGATCCGACATAGGACTGTCACAATGGACAGCCTTATGCTCCCCCCCCCCATCACTCCCCTTCTACTGTTCTTCTTGGCAAGATATCGATGGCACTCAGAAGCCTCAAAAACAAGGCTAACAACACGTAATTTTCTGGATGTCCTTAATTATCAGCAAAATCTAAAATAACATCATCCATGATATAGCTAGGAGGAGCAGTCTCTGTGCTTCTACCAGCCCAAGAAACCTGCACTGTTCCATGCCTTCTGTATCTTTTGGTAGGCCAGAGGAGGATTAGATTGGAACAATTGTCGAATGAGGAAGAGCTGTAAGAAGGCTCGGTTAGTCTGCTTTTCTGACTGTAGTTAGTTAGCCAGGGAGAACTGTGCTCATCTCCCATTCATTCTGATGGGTTGCACATCTCACTATTTGATTAATTCATCGACTTCTAGCTTGTTTAGCAACTCCGTCTACTTGCTTTATAGTGTGATTACCAACCAAGTTTCCAATTCTAATACTTCTTTGTTTGGGTTAATATCTGTCACAACCTAGGATCTCATCAGAAAAGACTAGCCGGAAGATGTTATTTAGGTTTCTAGACCCAATACAAGGATTTAGAATCATATGCCTGTATGGGTCTTCACATACTTCCTCCATTTAAGCTATGGCATTCTTTCTAAGCTAAGAGTTTAAATCCATTCAAATCTTATCACAAGTACCACGTTTGGCCTATGGTTAGCCTTTATAAACATATGTTGTAATGTCCCATAGTCTACAAAGGCCATAGTTCAGATCTGCTCTGATATCAGTTTGTCACAGCCAAGGACCTCACCCCAAAAAGCTAGTCAAATGTGCTATTTGGGTTCTTTGGCCCAGTATAAGTACTCAATGGTGCAGTCGGGGATGGGGATTATCTGGTGGACTCGGACGGAAGGGCTGATCTTTGCTCTCTCTTTTTGTTTTGCTCAAGTGGTGGTTAGGATTTTGATTGATGGAAGGATGAAAGAACAAGAAGATGATGATGAAGAAGAAATTGGGGTCTATGGATGGCAACCAAGTTAAGAAAATGGCGAATAATTGGACTAGGGCTAGAGTTAAGGCATGGTGATGATGGATGCAAGGAAGATGTAAGGAAAATAACTAGATTTTGATTGAAAGAGTCTCACCTTCGCTCAAGAACCTGGGGTTGGTATAGAGAAGGAGTCTCACCTTTTCAGCTTCTACCGATGAAGAACCTTGGCATCTCACCAAGGGTTTCCAAGGCGTCGCACCTAGAAAGAAGGAACATTTGGAGTTTCACCAAAGCAGAAAGAAGAAGCCTCACGCCTCTCAATCTCATGAGCAGTTGAAAACCAAAATTAATTCTGCATTTATTCTTCAACATCCACCATTTAAATAGATGGAGCGTTGGAACAAAATAGTAAATTAATTTTATGACAAACTCAAACTAAGACTCATGACTAAACTTAAATACTAAGGGCTAAAGGACTCCTAACCAAAGTAGGATTTGACCAAGTCAAGAGATCAAGTAAGACTCCTAATCAAAGTAGGAGTGGACCAAGTCCTTTTTTCACACTACATGATGTGGACCCCTTGATGCCACTTGGCAATCAATTAGATGGACTCAATTAAAAGACTCAAATCAGCAAATTACAAACCCAAAATAGGAACTCAAATAAATCCAAAATAAAAGGATTCAATGTGACCTAATAGATCCAAATAAAATAGACTCAATTCAATGTAATTAAATGCTGGAAATCATGAACCCAATCTGTTTTCAGGCACACCCAAGTAAGGATCCAAATTCGACGTATATCTATCATACTTGGGCTCGTACTCCTGCATCACTCGAGATTTATACCGTGTATATCCAATGTGAGACTAAATATATGCCTACATGAGTCCTCACAATATAGTTTAGAGAAATCTGTCTCCATCCATCATCGACCATACTAGATGAAAGGAGATCATAATGTTTTGGCTGTGAAGGCAGCAGGTTTTGTCCCGTGTTTTCAATGGAACATTGAAACATGTCTGATAGATGGTTATTCATTTGAAACATTATTAACCCATAAGAAATGCTTTCTTATATAATCAAAGTATTCTTGTTGCACTTACATCCCTCTCAAGCCTTATTTTTGGTTTTCTCTTTTTTTCTTTTTTTTATTTGGTGCACTTAGGTTCCCTTAAACCATATTTTTGGAGGTGAGTGTCATCTGTCTTATTTAACAAGGGCTGCTAATGGTCCGGTACCGGATAATTTTCAAATTTCCATAGTAATTTAGGCCAGGCTTCTGGTATTTAGCCTTTTTTAGTCGATCTTGAATGAATCAGGCCTTTATTATTGTTAAGAAATTATAACATTTTTAATCAGAAAAATGAAGTTAGGACATCATTTATGAAGCGCCACAATCTCTAAAAAAAGGACAATTTTTTATTTTCTTAGGGAAAAAAAAAGGAATTCTCTGTAAACTTGATTTCAGTAAAGCCCTTGATAAGCCCAACTTAAAATACTTGCTTACGCTACTTCAGCCCAGAGGCTGGTCATCTCTTTTGACTCGCAATTGAATGCAAGAAATAGTTTGCCATGGAGATATCATCTTGTAGCCGAAAACCTTCACAGAAAGTGTTTTTTAAGATACGTCACTTTAGTTGCATTCGCATGAGCTCACATATGCAAAAAAGCCAGCAGTGGTTGCTTCTTGCTGCTGAATTTATTCTACTATGATATGGTTGCTCTTCAGCTCTACCTTTCTTCCATAGCCGGAGCTATACTAAACTGCATCCTAAGTTTTATTGGAGGGAGACCATGATGGAGAAATTGAAGCAGTGTGAGCATTCACTGATCATCTCTCTGCTGCATTATTAAACTCTGCCATGCATTACTTCCGAGTCTCCAATCACCCACTCTTTTTGGTTCTCTTGAAGGTGTTCTTACTTTTTTCACCTTATCATCTGGATTTGCTCATTTTGTACATTCTCAATCTATTTTCCCATCAAGTTGTACCCTCTGATGATTTTGTATGTAATTTTCTCTGCTTTCTTGAATAAATTTTGGTGACTAATGTGGTTTGTTACCATTAATCTCCGTTTACTCAAAAAAAAAAAAGTAAAAAAAGGACCAGTTGTTTTTCCTTCAATTTTTTATCAAAAAATTATTTCTTTAGAAAAGAAGGAACAGAGTATATTTTTCTCATATTATTTCCTACCCCCCCCCCCCCCCCCCCTAAAAAATCTTTAGCCAACTAGTTAATCTTTATGCCAAATGAAATGCAGATCTAAAAACACCATTCATCATCATATAACTACATTCACCAAGCTCGTTGATTTAATCTAGTACTTATTAGTGTGGCAAACTGACCTCAGCTTTATAATAATGTCCCAAGCCATTTTCTTGAACACATTTGCAGGTCCACAGGTCCGACGGTGTTGATGATATCATTAGGCCGTGCAAGTGCTCGATAATTCACTTTGAGGTCCATTTAAAGAACATGTGAGAAGTCATTAACAATTCGATGTACAGCTTGACTTAAATTATGAGTTAATCAGGAGTTTCTACTCGTTACATTCGGTGTCTTTCCCTCATTAACAATGTGAAGATATTAATTTTCCATGAGTATGAAAGCTCGATTAACCTACAGCTATCTGTATCGGATTTCCCTTCATGATTAACTCCTCGTATTATTTTGATATCTGTGTTTGATATATGATGCAGAGTAGAGACTTACGCATCTATTTATGAATCTCGCAGAAAGTGCATCATCTTTAGGACAAGCCATATTTATTACAAGTCGAATAGAACTGCAAATTGAGTTATTTTCTTTGTAGCCCGTCGCTCTGATTGCGGACGGTTGGCCTTGCCACCTTTATTTCAAAATATTTTGTTTGCTTTGGATCTCTGTATGCACACGTATGCGCGCGTGTGCCTGCGGGTGCAAGTGCGCGCGTGTGTGAAGCTTTGATTAAAGGATGGAGTAATCTAGAGGATGCTGGAAAGGAGGCATCATCTTGGCCGTTGTTCCAAGAAGGGGGATCGGACGGTCCAGGCGTGCCCGTTGGGGGTGGGGGGTACGGGGGTGGCACTGGGAAGTGGGGAGCCGAATCAGTGGTCGAATGATTCCGTGAAAGTACATTAGACAGCTTTGAAGCCGCCCTTTCGGGTTCTCCGCCATCGCCGAGGGAGAGAGCGAAGGGAGGGCGAGGGCTCTTGGATTCAGGTACTTCGTGCTGGCTTTTTTCTTATCCTTTTTCTCCTTTGGTTGCTTGTTTTCTTTTTATGGTGTTGATGTTTTATGCTTGATTTTGATTTGGAGTTTCTCGGATAGGATTGTTGCTTATTGCTTCTGATTGTTGCTTATTGCTTCTGATTTTGATTTGGAGTTTCTCGGATAGGATTGTTGCTTATTGCTTCGGATAGAGGTCGATCTCCGTAGGTTTATGCACTTAGATTTGAGGGATTTCGAAGATCTTGGGGGTTCTTGGGGCTTTCGATTGGAAGCCGAAGTTCTTGGGCCTGGATATGGGAGTTTTGAGCTGTTAAAGGGTTGGAATCTGTGGATCTTCATGGAATTTTTGGTCTCAAGGCATGAGATGATACTGAATCTTGGCATGGGATCCTTGTTGTTTAGAGGTAAGAGTTAAGAAATGTGAATTGATGATGGATTTTATCCGGTTCTTGATTAGATTCGTTCTTTCTTGTCGTAGATTTTGTTGTTAGAGATTTGTATGAATCAAGTGCGATTCTTTTTTTACTTGATTACGCCGGTATGTGGGTTTTGGTATTTAGATTTTGTAAATGAAATTACGATGTACATTGAAGCGGTTAATTTTTCCATAAAAAAAATTACAGTGTTAGAATTTTTGATCCATGATATATTGTACCTAGAATCTATCTAGGCTTGTTTTAGAAGAAGTGAGAGTATGATCTTGCAAGCTTAGCTTAGTTTATATTTGGTAGCTTTTCCGCTTAATTTTATTTATTGGGCTGATAAGGAAACATTCACTAAAAGGTTCTTTCATCTGTTGTTAGATCCAGAACAGTGGAGTTGCCTTAGAAAAGGGAAATAGAAAGAAAGAAGGAAGAAGGAAGGAAAGAAAGAAAAAACTACAGAACAAAAGAAAGAAAGAAAGAAGAAAGAAGAAAGAAAGAAAGAATGAATGAATGAATGAATGAATGAATGTCCATGAAGATTGCTTATCAACGATTTGAATTGTTACCTACATGCTTGATGTGTAGTGGTTTTTACTTGTCCTTTTGTCTGTAGATTTTATTTTTCTGTTTTAGTTTCCCCATAATTTGTCTATAGCCATACTTGTAGTGCTGAATCCCAATAGCTTAGTGCTGAACTTGTATATTTCAGACAGGTTATATCTATAAGTAATTTTGTTCTTAAGTCAAAGCCTCTTTTAACAAAGAATTTATTACATTGTTAAGGCATTCTAAGAAACTCCATAGTCTGATATTTTAATTTATCTTTATGGACCTTCATGAGATTGACTATGAATGCACAGATCTGCTCCAGTGGTAGCTTAGTGAGGTAGTAAGATGATATCTTCATGATGTCTTCGTCTCTCTCTGTGGGTGTATAGATTTATATTTCCAAAAGAACAATTTCAATGATTTTTTTTGCAATTTCTTAGTTTACTATATTGAACTCTATGAATTCCTCTATCCATAGAGTACATCGATGCACAAAAATGGCTAGAAACAGAGCTTCTATTATTCGTATTAACATCTAATCTGGGACGAATATTTTTATATGCGTGTCTAGTATGCATACGTGTGTGTGCGTGCGCTTGTAGTCTCTGTTTTGAAATTTTCAATCAGTGAAGTTGAAGAATAAATCTTGTAGTATATGCTTTTCAGTTGGTACAGTTGACTTGCTAAAAAAGATCAGTTAGCTAGCTGGACAGAAGTCCCTGAATTAATTCCTTTAACAATATAATGAGGTTCTGCATCCAGCTGATCTTTATGCTTATTTACTTCAGCTAGCTTTTCAATGCTTTTGAAGTGATATAAATGAACTTCTACTAAAAGCTGGTGAGTTCTGAAATTATTTTTCTTTTTATAACAAAAATATGAGGGCTTTCATAAGCTGACTTAGATAAACATATGTGAATACAGAAGGGAATTTTAAGAACATTTGGTAAATGTCAATATCTAAACTGCATACTAATAAGACAACCCAATGAGTAATTCTTTTACTTTGGTACAGTTTACGCGGCACTGCCTTCACTGTTTCTCAAAGAGATGAAGCTAACAAGAGCTCTTGTGGCATGGTTATTAACTTTTAAATAAGTTATGTGGTGCAAAAATCAACCAACCTTAAAATCACATTATAGGTTGATTGGTTAGGTCTGAATTTCTCATTCTAGCCACGTAGAAGCTACAACCATGGTTCGCTATACCGACCCGAACTAGGTGTTACGGGGGCGTACCGTACCATGCTAGTTCTATATCGATACTCGGTACGGGAGGTGTACCGACATTTGGTACACTGAAAAGACTACGTACCGACACAATGCTAGTATGGCACAGGTATGGGGTCCGGTACCGAGACAACAAGCCTTGGCTACAACTAAAGCAAAAAGTGAGTGAGGACATTCAAGCAATAACCATATGGTGCACTAGGATATCATTTTTATAGAACTGGTGACATCTGTAACTCGACTTTATCGATAATGAGGATGGACTTTACTGGTGTTTGCCTCATGTTTGCAATGAATACTTTTTTATTGTTCTCCCCTTCGATGAGATGTATGCAATGTACATGGTTATTGAGAGTCTAGTTGCAAGTAATGTCAGAATAACCTAGATTTTCTTTTTCTTTTTTTTCCCTAGGTTGTGGTACTGTTTAACTGCTCATATTGTAAAACAAATGGCATCAGCAGCAGTCTCGATTCTGTCAATCGGCTCGATTGCTTCTTACAGTGCTCAGACCACCTTGGGAGCAAGACCAAAGCACTCCTATGTTAGTTACCATGCTCCAAATTTTTTCAGGGGTTTTAGCGGTCTGAAGGCATCACTATCTGTAAGCTTTGAATCGGAGGCATCCTTCTTGGGCAGTGGAAGCAATGCTTCCCTCTGGGAGTCATTCAAGCCAAATTTGGATAGACCAAGGCTGAGATCCTCAAATCAACTGCTGCCGCAGGCTTCATCTTATAAGGTGGCTATTCTTGGTGCTGCTGGGGGGATTGGTCAACCCCTAGCACTTCTGATCAAGATGTCTCCACTTGTTTCAGCACTGCATCTCTATGATATTGCAAATGTCAAAGGAGTGACTGCTGATCTGAGTCATTGTAATACCCCTTCCGGGGTTCTGGGTTTCACAGGACCATCAGAATTAGGCAATAGTTTGAAAGGCGTGGATGTGGTTGTCATCCCTGCTGGAGTTCCAAGGAAGCCAGGTATGACTCGTGATGACCTATTCAACATCAATGCGAACATTGTGAAGACACTGGTGGAGGCTGTGGCAGATAATGCTCCAGATGCTTTTATCCACATCATTAGCAATCCAGTGAATTCTACTGTCCCAATAGCTGCAGAGGTTCTCAAGCAAAAGGGTGTCTATGATCCAAAGAAGCTGTTTGGTGTTACAACACTGGATGTTGTGAGAGCTAACACATTTGTTGCACAAAAAAAGAACCTGAAGCTCATTGATGTGGATGTACCTGTTGTGGGAGGTCATGCTGGGATTACCATCTTACCATTGCTGTCCAAGACGAGACCCTCTGTGACCTTCACAGATGAAGAAGTAGAAGAGCTGACTGGGAGGATCCAGAATGCTGGGACAGAGGTGGTGGAGGCAAAAGCTGGTGCTGGATCTGCAACTCTATCTATGGCCTATGCTGCAGCCAGATTTGCTGAGTCATCTCTCCGAGCATTGGATGGAGATGGAGATGTTTATGAGTGCTCCTTCATTCAATCTGAGCTGACTGAGCTCCCATTCTTTGCATCGAGAGTTAAGCTTGGGAAGAAAGGTGTTGAAGCTGTGATCTCTTCTGAACTTCACGGTCTGACTGGGTATGAGGCTAGAGCACTGGAAGCCCTGAAACCAGAGTTGAAGGCTAGCATTGAGAAGGGTGTCGCATTTGCACAGAAGCAGATGGCAGCAACAGCGGCTGTTTGAGGCGCACACTGCTTTCTTTCGCATGAGTGTGACAGTCGAGGAATTAATGACGTAGCCATGTTCAAGTCTCTGCAGTTTTGCAGCATAGGACGTTTTTCTTCTTTTCGGCTTCCAAATTGCTTTTAATGAGACGAGAGGTTGAATAATGTAGGACTCTTTAATGGTGTTAGTAGTAGAGAGGGAGCACGATAGTGGCTTGGTGTTCATGATTCCTGGTACGACATGACATGACATGCAATTTTTTTCTTGTGTTGTCAGTGCTCCTAGTTTGTAACTTAAACATTGTAGTGTTGATGCAAGTTTTTTCTTGTGTTGTCAGTGCTCCTAGTATGTAACTCAAACATTGTAGTGTTGATGCAATGTTTTTCTTGTGTTGTCTTTCTTTTTATTTGGAGGGTGGCATGAGAATATTTGCCGACAAGAGATGTATTGGCGAGGAGGTGTGTGCTTGTCACTTCTATTTGCTAGGGGTGTCCTGATGTGGAGTCAATCAATCATGTTATCCTTCAATGCCCACGTGTGGCGTAGATCTGGGGATGCGCTATGGTTTTATCGCAGGACACGACATCGACTAAGGACTTCTTTCACCTGCTGAAATAGTCGCTGTAGAGGCCCAATATTATGGAGTGAGGCATAAGATGTGCCTATGTGACTATGATATTTGGCTGGACATGAATGCTTAGATCTTCGAGGGTGCATCTGAAGAAAGTGGTGGATAAAACATTACTCTACGCTGCTCAAGCCTTCAATACCACTGTTGTGGTCTTCTAGGTTGGCTAAGGACATTTGAGGTTTTATTCAGCTTGCGTAGCAGCCAGGACTATTTTTGTCTCCCAGAAGTTTCCGCCACTTAGCTTTTTTACGGTAAATTTCGATGGCAGTGTGTCAGAAGAGGAGTGAGCTTCGTGATTAGAGACCACGACTTCAGGTTCGTTACAGTCGGTGGTCGGCGTATCTTCGACGAGTCTGTTATTAGAGTAGAGCTGAGAGCTGTATAGAAAGGCATTACCCATACGAGACGTGCGCTAAGTGTGGATAGTATATGTCTTGAAGGTGACTCAGCCATAGTGATCAACTGGATTCAGGGCCAGCATAGCAGTGACGATTAGCACTTGCTACTTTGAGGCATCAACAAGCTTTTGAGGAGGTTGACTTATGTCTTTCGGAAAGCGAATAGCACCGCCGACTGGCAGCTTTCTATGCTGCATATCACTCAGAAAAGTTCTTATGGGAGAGTTTTGAGGTTGTTTTTTTTCTTTTTCATCTTCTTTTTTCGGATTCTTCTGGTGCACTCATGCTAGTTCAATGTGGATCCCCGTTGTATCAAAAAAAAAAAAGAAGCCATGCTTTTGTCCACAAGTAAAATATCGCTCAGTTATCAAGAAATCATGGTGAAAAACCCATGATCAGTAAATGATGGGAGTGCCCTGCCATATGCTTTCATTTATTTGCTGTCTGTCCATCGCAGTTAGCATGTCGTACAGCCCTTTCATTTTTAAGTGCATAACATGGTGAACTAACAGAGCTGAAGCTATGCATGCATGTTCTTGGAAGACAGGAAAAAGTCGACCTGCGAAGGGCATCCATCCATCCAAGGACACTCCATGAAGTCCCTTCCCTAAAGCGTCGACACGGAGGCAGATCTCAAGCAGTTGGCCATTCTTTTAGTTAGACCGGAGGTCATGGATGTCGGAACTCCGCTACCCGCTTTCCCTTGGTGGGATGGCAGCGGCTTCTCTTTGTGCTGTAGGAGCCTGTAGAAAGGCATTCCATGGTTAGTCCAAAGACGAGTGCAGTAACGTCCAGTTGAACAAAGTAGAAGTTGAAATTCGAGCAGTGGATAGAATTGCCAAATAGGAAAAGAAATAAGAGCAAGAAGGAACGAGGATTTGGATCCTCATGATGTGATTTGGTTCTTGGGGGGAGGTACGGTAACTCTATTTAGTTGGTCTCTTCATGGTTTAGATTTTGCCCAAAGATCATGTACTTAGACCCCGGCCAAGCTTTTATTCACGGATCTCATAATTATTTTTTATTTTTTTAATATTTGAAAATATTTTAGAAAATATTATGTATGAATATTAAATATTGCCAACAAGCTAAATGTCTTTTATCCCTTTAAGTTCGTATATCACCAACAATAGTCAATATAAGTCTATAAATATATCAAATATAAATAAATAATGCAAGAAAAACTTTAAAAAAAAATCCGGGTCGAGCTGGGCTTGGATGGGGTTTCAATGCCTAAGCCTGAAAGCCTGCTTGTTGAAAGAGCCTATATTTCCAGGTTAGGCTTTGGCCCGAGCCTGAAAAGGATTTTTTTTAACAAAAAAAAAAAGGATTTTAGATTTGTTCATTGTTGGAGAGAGAATAGAAAAATAAATAACAGAAAGGTGCCTCCTCCTCTCTTCCAGGAACATGCATCAAAACATCACCATATGACCTTTTCAATATCTCTACGTTTCCGTAGAAGTTCAATATCTGGATTCTCATTCGAGTTTGATGAATCCAATACGCCAATGGTGTGTATATATAAGCTATTGTAGAAAGAATAATATCCTAAATATCTGCATTTAGTTTGGGAATAAGAAAAATAAATATGACCTGTTTTTGCAGAAAACAAGTATAAAATGGATTTTTATTGCAGAAGTCCTGCAAGATGATTAAGCTGCTGATACGAAGACAAGTTACTAGGGGTGTCTTCAATCATTCATATGGTAGATAACCTGGGCATTTTGGTTGACCAATAACGCAATATATGCTGTTGGCCCCTGTAACAGTAGATTCGAACCGATAACAAATCTTAGGAGTCCACAGGTAACACAAATTTGAAATGCACTTATTAGAAGCAGGGCTAACTGGCATCCTTCCACAAGAGGTAACTAGCATCACAAACATTTATGACCAAACTGGTTGAAATTTTAGGTGCTGGCAACAAAAGGTGGCACCAAGAAAGGGTTTTGACAACAAAACTAAGAATAGTTTTGCACCAAGCTCATTTGCATGTGCTATCCAGGGATCAGCTTTGAGAGTCTCTATCCAAGAGTGTCGAGAAGCGATGAAAGAAGAAATTCTTCACCACTTTGGTCTTCGCATAAACATCGGCACACATCTGTCTCCATTACTTGTAGAATAACCTCATATCTTTACTATTTGATACCATCTCATATACAGTCATAAGAAGAAATTGTGCAACAAGGCAGTACGAGATGATAGCACATTCTCTCTTGTTTCCTTCTACCAATAATCTCCACAAGAGCATAATCCATTCTCAAAGTGATGGAAGCGATTGAGATCTCTGAGAATTATTTTCCTATCAAACACCATTGAAACTAGCTTCGCCATCGAATGGCAGTCCCTGCAGACACGGAGGTTCTTAACAACACGGAGGGCTGTCCCAGGAGGGGAGTTTATAAGCCCGAAGGCGATCGCTAGCTTCTCGCTGTGATATCTAAGGCTAACCTCCTTGTCTTCCTCCCCCATACCCACATGAAACACCTGACAAGTATCAGGCACATACCCAACCAACTTCAATTGATTCACCACCTCATCTACCATTCTGTATACCTCTCTAGACTGTGGGTGCTTGCCATCCCCAGAGAAGAACTCATGGACCATGTTATCCACCTCAATTGAGCTGCAACCAGGCACCTTCACGATCCGTTGCTCGCCCATCAATTTCCTTATCCGGTTCACATCTTCCCATCTCCCATCAGATGCACACATGTTCGAAAGAATCACATAATCCCCACCATGAGAGTCATCCAGCTCTAAAATCCTCTCGAAGACACGCTTGCCAAGATCAACATTCCCATGGCCTCCACAAGCTGATAACAGTGTTCGCCATAAGATCGGTGTTGGCTCATTTGGTAAACCATCGATGAAGTCATAAGCCTCGTCGAGTCGCCCTGCTCGAGCCAGCAAATCCACCACACACCCATAATGCTTGATTCCTGGAACAATGCCATAACCACTCCTCATGCTATGGAAATACCCCAGCCCTTCATCCACCCTGCCTGAATGACTGCAAGCATACAATACTCCAAGAAATGTAATGTCATCAGGTTTAATCCCCTCCCTCTGCATTTCTTCAAAAAGAGAGATGGCTTTGCTCCCATGCCCATGAACTGCGTAGGCCACGATCATGGCCGACCAAGCTTGGGTATCCTTCGAACTCGTCTCCCGAAACACTTGCACAGCATCTTCCAAGCTCCCGCACTTGGCATACATGTCGATCAATGCGGTGTTCACCTTTATGTATGAATCAAATCCATTCCTTCTGATGTACTCATGGATCCATTTCCCCAGTTCAAGCGCCCCCGACAGGGCGCATGAGGAAAGAACACTGAGCATCGTGACATCCGTTGGCTTGAGGCCCTTTGCTTGCAATTCCCGAAACAAAGCTAGTGCCTCGCTAGGACGGCTGCTCCGAACACAAGCTGTGATCATCGAATTGTACGAAACCACACATGGCTCCTCCATCCCATCGAAAAGGGTGCGAGCAGCGCGAATGCTGCCGCACTCGGCATACATGTTTACAAGCGTGGGGCGCACGTAGATGTTCTCGGCGAGCCCGAGCTTCACGGTGATGCCATGGGCTTGCATCCCTTCTTTTGAGGCTCTGGCGCTTGCACATGCCTTCAGAAGGGAAGGGAAGGTGTAGTCATCGGGGGCGACGCCGGTCTCGAGCATGCGGATGAAGAGGGAGAAGGATTGGATTGGGGTGTGGGAGCGGGAGTAGCCGCGGGACATGGTGTTGAAGAGGACGACGTCGGGGTGGGGAATTCGGTCGAACAGGCGGTGGGCGTAGTCCATGGAGGAGGTTTTGGGATGGAGGCAGCAGGAGGTGATGAGCTTGGTGAGGAGAGAGGGGTGGTCCTGGAGATGGGATTTGATGGCGAGGGCGTGGAGCTGCTGGCGTTCTCTCAAGGTGGTGCACTTGGAGAGGAGGGAGACGAGAGATGGGAGGGGAGTCTCTATTGGTTTGGGAGTTGGGTTATTGTGGTCGCAGGGT
This sequence comes from Phoenix dactylifera, assembly GCF_009389715.1. NCBI lineage: Eukaryota > Viridiplantae > Streptophyta > Magnoliopsida > Arecales > Arecaceae > Phoenix > Phoenix dactylifera. Next base: position 7,458,499 of record NC_052399.1, read on the forward strand.
TTGGATTTGGCGGGAGAGAGGGGATTGATCGTTAGAGCTCTGCTCATTGTAACTGGTTCTTGGAAAATTCAGGAAAAAAAGAATTGAAGGAAGTTAAGACATGAGAGAGATCTTATTTTCCTAGCTCTTTATCTTTCCCTTTATGTATTTTTTAGCAGTTGTAGTACTGGCTCTGAGCCACGAATTCACTTAAGGCCACCAGTTTCCCTCCAAGGTCTAGGAAACAAATCGAAGCACTCCTCCAAAATTTGAGAGATATATCTCTCTCATATCACCGCAAGAGCCTAGATCTTCGTAGAGATCGAGAGCCAAGGGTATTTGCGCCCTTCATATCCGATGAAAGGCCCAGTGACTAAGAGAAGGTAGAAGAAGTACTATTACTTCAACTAGAATCACGGCTATAACACCGTGCTCCCAACTCAAGGATGAAATTGAAGTACTCATCCGACGCGAATGGCTAGATTGGTACGTGTGCCTCCAGCGGGGCCAAGGAGTGCTCATTTCGAGCTCCGGTCCTCCGCCTCAAAAACAAATTAACAACCGCCGAGCGACCGGTGTTATTAGCACTATCACTCGCAGTACCTCGAGTAAGGTTGCAAATGGGTCGGGTTGACTCATGACCCGATCCGACCCGCGTAGACCTGACCCGACCCATTTTGGAGGATCCATGGGGCAGGGTCGGATCCTAAAATTGGACCCATTCCATTTTTTGGGTTGGGACTGGGCTTATTGGATTCAAACCCGACCTGACCCGATCCATTTGAAATTTGGGTAATTTTGAGTTTTCAATTTTACGACCCGACCCGACCCAACTCAAATATGTAAAATTATTTGGGCCTGCGGGGGTGCAAACAAGTTCTGAAGTCATAGATGGGTTGACCCAAACTGAACCCGACCTGGACCCAAACTAGACTCGAATTTTTTGGAGTGGCCTGGGTTACACATGGACCCGACCCAAATGACCCGTTCGGTCAAAAATTATAACGGTAGACCCGATCCGACCAGAATCTGTAAAATTATTTAGGCCCATGGGGGTGCAAACAACTTCTCAAGCCATACATGGGTTGACCCGAACCGGACCCAAACTGGACCCAAATTTTTTGGGTTGGGTCCGGGTTATACATGGACCCGACCTGAATGATCCATTGAGTGAAAAATTGTACCGATCAATCCGACCCGACCCGATCTTCTATTGGGTTGGATTTGGGTCCAAAATTAGAACTTGAATAAGGAACTGAGTTAGGTTGGGATCACGCATGACTTGATCCAATCCAACCCATTTGCACCCCTAGCCTCAAGCAACCGAACTCCTCAACGGGAAGACGACAAAGCAACCATGAGTCATGCACATTGATGGGTCATTAAGTCCGGGGGCAGCGGGGTCTGTCCCACGCTTGCTAGCCCTAGTGAAACAATCACAGAGTGCGCCCTTCGATACGAATTCTCCACCTTGAGTAATGTGACCAAGTATAAGATGCTCTACACCAGATCTCGAACCCGACCACTAGAGGCCTTCGGCATAAAAGATGGGGGACCTCGACGGCGCCCCGATCCCACGAATTTGGAACTACGACAACCTTCGCATTTGTCATCAGTAAGATTCATTGAAGCTTGAACTCATTGTCAATAAAAATTTTTTCGTTTTGTTTGTCTTTCAGATCAAGTGACTATGATAATTGAGTCTGATATGGGATACCCTAGGGACGCCGGGGCCCAACAAAGGATACACCCAGAGGATGCCCAGGGCCTCCTCAAGACCGAGCCTACTCGGATTTTTCCTCGAAGCTAACTTTAGGGATGCCTCGGGGTGCATACTCCCGAGATGAGAAGGTCGGTCACCGCATCGAAGGCTCCATGACTCAAACGACCTCTTCAGATCCATAATAACCCGAGCAGGAGAACCGGCTGGCTCGAGAGTCAAGGGACCTCTTCAAGTCTATAATGACCAAAGCAAGAGAACCGGTCATCCCGCCAAAGGTTCGGCTAGTCAAGCGACCTTTTCAGGTCCATAATGGCTTGAGTAGGAGAACCGCCTGCCGTGTTAAAGGCTCAGCGAGTCAAGCAACCTCTTCAAGTCTATAATGGCCCAAGCAAAAGAACTGGCCGCTGCACTGAAAGCTCAATGAGTCAAACGACATCTTCAGGTCTATAATAGCCCAAGCAGGAGAACCGGCTGTTGCACCGAAGGCTCGGCGAGTCAAGCGACCTCTTCAGGTCTATAATGGCTCGAATAGGAGAACCAGCCGCTGCGCTGAAGGCTTGGTGAGTCAAACGACCTCTTTAGATCCATAATGGTTGGAGCAGGAGAATCGGCCATCGTGCTGAAGGCTCGGTGAGTCAAGCGACCTCTTTAGATCCATAATGAATCGAGCAGGAGAACCAGCCTCCGTGCCGAAGGCTCGATGAGTAAAACGATCTCTTCAGATCTATAATGGCTCGAGCAGGAGAATCGGCCACCGCACTGAAGGTTCGACAAGTCAAGCAGCCTCTTTTTATCTATAATGGCCCAAGTAGAAGAACCAGCCGCCGCGCCGAGGGCTCGACGAGTTAAATAACCTCTTTAGGTCTATTATGGCCAGAGTAGGAGACCGGCTGTCGTACTGAAGGCTCGGTGAATCAAGCAATCTCTTTAGATCTATAATGGCCCGAGCAGGAGAACTATCTGCCATCCCGAATTCTCGACGAGTCAAACGACCTCTTTAGGGCCATAATGGCCCATGCAAGAGAACCGACTACCACGCCGAGGGCTTGACGAGTCAAGCGACCTTTTTAGGTCCATAATGGTCCGAGTAGGAGAACCGACCACTATGCCACCAAAGGTTCAGCGAGTTACAAGATCTCTTCAAGTCCATAATGGCTCGAGCAGGAGAATCGGCTACCGCACCATAGGCTCAGCAAGTCAAGCGACCTCTGTAGGTCCTTAATGATCCGAACAGGAGAACCGACTGCTGCATTGAAGGCTCAGCGAGTCTATCAGTCTCTTCGGGTTGGCAATAGCCTAAGCAAGAGAACCGGTCACCACGCCAAAGGATCGATGACAAGCAGAAACCAAAGCTAGGTACTTTGAAAAATTTCTCTGCTTTCATTATCTTCTGGTGCATATAGTAACCTCAGCAGAAATCGAGCAAAAAGATCTACAACAAAAGGTTGAATGTTGGGACGACGACCTGGACTCAAGCAAAGAGCAAATAATAATACGACGCAAATCAAGACTGAAGTCAGCTACTTGGGAAACTCCTCACTTTCATTAAAGTTGTACTCTTTTACACTAACCCCAATAGAGGCCAAATAAAAAAATGGCACATCAAGCTCAGCTTACTCAAGCAAAAAGGAAAAACAGACAAAAATGGCAAGGCAGAAGACTTCATCCCTTGTCCTAGCCCTTATCAGCGCCTTCTTCATTGCTGGCATCTCCGCCTTTGCCACCGACAGGGTCACCACCTTCATCAATGCCGTCATCGTTGTCATCGAGGACCTAGAAGTCCAACCCTGGGAAAAGTCGTCGGGCTTGAGCTCGACATGCCTCAATGCCCTTACCAAAGGCGTTGGCCGCAATCTCTAGGGCCTCCTCTCAAAACTCCTTTGAGGTGTGGTACTCTTTGATCGCCTATACGACCTTTGCTCGACACGAAGCGCCCACTTGCTGGCCTTGGCAACTCATCTGTCTGCCTCATTGGATCTGTATGGCCAAGGTGCGGACTTTAGTTGACCTGGACTCATCCTCGTTCGACTTGACCTTCACATTGACCGATTTGGTCTTTGCCTCGGCCACCATGATCTTTGCCTCGAGCAACTTGGCCCGCTCCATGGCCCCTTTCCATTTCAACTAGAGCATCGAACTAGGCTTCGTGAACCTCTCGGCCAACCGCTCTGTCTCCCTGAGCACATGGGCATGTTGAAAAGGTGTTGCCCAGATAGACAACCCAAGAGGGGGGGGGTGAATTGGGTTTTAAAATAATTTAGATATTTAAAACGTTGTGGATGACTAATTAAAACTATTGCAAGTTGTTTAATTAAATGCTATGTGCTGTGAGTGATAAGAGAGGAAGAAGAAGAGAGACAATCAAACACAAACACCAAGTTTTATAGTGGTTCGGAGCTAACCCTTGCTCCTACGTCCACTCCCCAAGTCTCACTTGGGAATTCACTATAACCCCCTTGGATTACAGCCGGTTGTTTTCCAAGCTCACAACCAAACTTGTTGTTTTACGAGCTCACAATGAACTCGGTCGGTTTTCCCAAGCTCACCGACTAGAACCACCCCGATTGTTTTTCCGGGATCACAATCAAACCCTTACACACGTTGGTTTTAATAACTAGGCTCACCAACTAACCTCTATACCCTTGATTCAATCCCCCGATTGAATCAAGCAAATACAAGTTGTAAATAGAATAGACAAACAGAAAAACAAGCTTCTCAAAAGCAGATGAAAGACAATATAATCTAAAAGGAGTTTAGAAGCCCTCAAACGCTTTTAAGTTGGAGAAAAGGAATGGCTTCTTAAACTTCGGTCTCCTCTTGAATGTGTAGTCGACTTGAATGCAGGAGGAGCTTCTTTAATTGTTGGGAAGATGTAGGTGGATGCAGTAAATGCAGATCTTCCCTTTTTCTCGTTGAAGAACAAGTTGCAGAGTTGAATGCTTGAATACTTGGAGTGGAATGGTTGTTTTTCTGCCTTGCTACAGTCCTCTGTGGCTATTTAAACCAACCCCCACGGAAACTAGCCGTTAGAGAGCTTTTTCTGCCCGTTCTGCACACTCTGTACAGTCTGACAATGTGTCCGTTGGTGGGTTGGAGTCGACTCGCGCGATCAGGAGTCGACTCGTCTGTAGCGGGAGTCGACTCATACTTTTTCGGAGTCGACTCTGCAACTGTTCCAGATTTGAATTAAAGTTGCCTTCGCGACTGGGAGTCGACTCGTCTTGACCCAGAGTCGACTCGCCAACTTCTGGAGCTGACTTGGCTTTCTCGGAGTCGGCTCATCCCATGAAGTCCGTGGACGTATTTTTGAATTTGGTCCACTCGAGTCGACTCGACTGTCCTGGGAGTCGACTCGGCGCTCAGAGCCCGAACTCCCTATCTTCTGTCTTTTGGCTCGTCCAGTCTTGGAGTCGACTCGAGCTTCCTCGGAGTCGACTCGGCTCTCAGTTTCCGAAACTTGGTCTTCTGCCCTTTTGATGTGAAGCTGCCTTGGAGTTGACTCTAGCTGTCTGGGAGTCGACTCGAATCTCAGAGGCAGTAACTTGGTCTTCTGTCTTCTTTGTGGTCGCGGAGTCTCGGAGTCGACTCGCGTAATGCGGGAGTCGACTCGAATCTCAGAGTCCAGAATCTGCCCTCTGACTTTTTCTTTGTGTACTGCTGAGAGTCGACTCTTGCTGTCTTTGGAGTCGACCTGCCAACCATCGGAGTCGACTCGCGTTCCACTGGAGTCGACTCGAATCTCAGACCCGAAAACTGCTCTCTGACTTTTTCTTTGTATTCCTCTTGGAGTCGACTCTTACTACCCTGGAGTCGACTCGGTGAACATCGGAGTCGACTCGCACACTTCGGGAGTCGACTCGTTGACAGGTTCTGAGTTGAAGCTTTCTGTTCGTCTGTCTGTTCTCAGTCGGAGTCGACTCGTACTGATCCGGAGTCGACTCGAGCTCGTGCCAGTGAACTTGATACGCTTGGAGTCGACTCGTGATACTCTGGAGTCGACTCGAGTCTCAGACTTTGGTTCAAGCTGACTTCTTAACTTATCCAAAAACTATGAACCAAGTCTTGAGACACTTAGACAAGATTTTCACTGAAACACTTAATTGAATTCATTAGTAAACAAGAAATATACTCAAATGCTTTGAGCTCATCAAAATCAAATAAGGTTTTAATCAATCACTCCACAATCTCTCCCTTTTTGATGATAACAAAACATTGAGTATATGTAAGGTGAATTGCACAATAAACAATCAAATAAAATCCATAAATGAATTCAAATGTCTGGTAATTCAATTTATCCAAGCTTGAAAGGAGTGAAACAATAAATTTCGGAGTTAAAGCTCCCCCTTTCATTTGGAATTATATAAGCCTTCATATCATGCATTTAATTGTTTGGCTTATATATAATTAATGATTTAGCTTTCTTAAAATTTCAGATTCTCCCCCTCAACATATGCATTCTACTTTGTTTTGATTCTTTGAATTTCCTTTTAATGCTTTGAAGTTTTTGAACTGAAATTTTGGTTTTTAGAGAAAAAATCTGTCAATTTGTTTTTGAGTAGGATTCAGCTAATCTCCAAATATCCCTTGAATAGATTCTGGAGATTACTCCATTAGGAGCCCCAAAAGAGAGATAATGAGCCTCGAGGTACCGAATCCAGTCAGAACAAATTTGTGTGTTTTAAGAGTTTATCTTTTTATTGATTTCCATTGATTCCTTTTACATATTTTATACATATTTTTTCTTTTACATATTTTATACATATTTCTCCCCCTTTTTGTCATCATATCAAAAAGGAGGTAAACAGAACACACAATCAAACATAGATCAAAAGGCACATTATTGAAGAAAAATGCGGCTACTCATTGTATTAATTTGTATGTAAGTACATTTCAGAATACAATAAGTAACGTAAAGCAATACATGTCAAAGCAAAATACAAAAAGTAGCTACGGTCTCCTCGAGGATGTAGATCCTCCTCTCGAGGATGTATCTCCTCCTCTCGAGGATGTGACTCCTCCTCTCGAGGATGTGGCTCCTCCTCTCGAGGATGTATCTCCTCGAGGCATGCGCTCCACGAGTGATTGGACCGCATTGGTCACGTTCTCTAGCTGGCGAATGATGGCCTGGATGGCCCTGCTCTGTGTCGTATCCAGCTCAAGTACTGACTTCTGCAGTCCGTCCAGCTTGTCGATGAGCACATTCGACAAGCGCTCGGCCCCTGCGGTGGTGGTGGACATGTCACGGCCGATGTCATCCCGCATCCGTCGAGTGGTGCTCGTGACCTCACTCATGCTGTGGAACTGGGCCTGTATCAAGGTCCTCATGTTGTATATCTCTTACCGCACCTCAGCCGTCATGTCTGTCACGGCTGTCAGGGAAGGGACCAATGCGGAAGATGTGGGCGCAGGAGAGGGAGTAGGCACCGAACCTCGGAGCTCCCGAAGCAACTCATCCCTCAGATCTCGAACTATCTCCTGCCGCAGCTCCCGGAGCTGCTCAGAATCAATCCCTCCATGGATGGTGGAGCCGAGGAGGAAGGTCCAGCGGAGGTGGTAGGAGCAGGAGTGGATGGAAGATCTGGTAAGTCTGGAAAGTCAGAGTCTGGCTCAGGACTGGGGGAAGGTCTGGTGGTCTGTGTGGTGAGGGAAGACTTCCTAACCCAGATCCCCTCTCTCTTCCGAAACCCCATCCTGTGTAGGGTCCCTGCACGCGTGCGATCAGTCCATCGCAATGCGCGAAAGGGTTCCCCCTCAGGAATGGGAATCTCGTACTCCCTAAACAGAAGAGTGAATAGCATGCCGTATGGGAGGGTGAGCCTAGGTCTATCTAGGGGCTCACACAGATACCTATAGATGAGTTTGGGGAAGTTGATTGGAGTGTCCTGAAGAATATAAAACATCAGAGCTAGGTCTCTCTCATTTACAAAATCAAATCTCCCTGTCTTAGGAAAGATGGACCTAGACAATATACTCAAGAGGATCCGCACCTCAATCGGTAGTGAGCTAGCGGATACCTCGTCTAGAGGTGACTGGGGTGGATGCCCTAGAACGGCCGTAAGGGCCTCAACCCTGTCCTCAGGGTGTGTGGGAGCCACCCCTACTTGTGGAAGGTGGAGGATGTGGGCAATGAGATCCTCCGTAACGAACAGAGGGACACCGGCTACTGTGCCCTCGATACCCCCATCTCCCCGATGGACGGTACCGTAAAACTCTCTAACAAGGCCAGGGTAAGTGGGGAGGTCTAATGTAAGGAAAAACTCTAAGCCCTGGACCCTAAGCCTATCACCTATGGTGAACCCTTCCCGGGAGAGATAGTCGAAGTCGACATATCTCCCGGTGGTGACGGCCTTCCCGGCCAATGGCCTCACGGGAACCGCCCTAGGCGGGGAACGAGCCGGAGGTGGTGGCCTCGCGGGATCGTGCCGCGCCTTGGAGCGCCGCTCGGGACCGGCCTCGGGTCGGGACCTCTTCCGGACTACGGTCTTACGCGGCATAATGACCTAGACGGGATAAAAAAAAACTAAAGGACAGAGAAAGGTCGACGGAGAAGGCTTGGGACCGACCGTGGACGACCTAGGAAGGGATGAAAACCCAAAGACCGGTGAAGAATCGATTGGAAAAAGCCTTGGGAAGGATTGGGGACGACCTAGGAGTCGGCTCTAGGGCTTGTGAACAGTGGCGGCTTGAGAAAGAAGTGTTTTCGAAACGACAAATCTAGGGTTAAAAAGTCGGATCCCGACTGCGAGTCGACTCGACCTCGAGTCGACTCCAGAATATGCGTGAGTCGACTCTCCTTATGTGCCTGTAGACCTCGAGTCGACTCCCGACTATATGTGAGTCGACTCCCCCTCTGCTGCCATTTATGCGAGTCGACTCCCGCAAATGCGCGAGTCGACTCCCCCTTAGGAGCCGACTCTGAAACTTACTCGAGTCGTCTCTAACTTTGGCACGCACCTAAAAATCATGCTTCGTTTGTGCCAAACGAGGGAAAATCACTAAATTAAGATCTGATTTGATGATCATTGAAGAGAAACTCTATTTTAACCACAAACTAATCATCAAAATCAATGAATCTAGTGGAAACTACCACTAGGATGGATCAATCACTCCTAATCCCCTCCTAAGCACACTAAACCTCTCTTCACTTAGGGGTTTTGTAAAAATATCTGCTAATTGATCATCAGTACAAACAAATTGGAGTGTCACATCACCATTCAATACATGATCTCTTATGAAGTGATGTCGTATCTCAATATGTTTAGTTCTTGAATGCTGAATTGGATTTTTAGTTAGATTAATGGCACTTGTATTATCACAATTAATGGAAATTTTATCTTGTTTAATGCCATAATCTTCTAGTTGTTGTTTAATCCACAAGATTTGAGCACAACAACTCCCGGCTGCAACATATTCAGCTTCAGCAGTAGATAATGCAACCGAGTTTTGTTTCTTGCTAAACCATGAGATAAGGTTTTCTCCTAGAAATTGACACGACCCGCTGGTACTTTTTCTATCAAGCTTACATCCAGCGAAGTCTGAATCTGTGTATCCTATTAAGTTTAGGCTAGATTCTTTAGAGTACCATAGCCCTATATTCTTAGTTCCTATTAAATATTTAAAAATTCTCTTAACTGCAACTAGATGTGATTCTTTAGGATTAGCCTGATATCTAGCACATATGCAAACACTAAACATAATATCAGGTCTACTTGCAGTAAGATACAATAAGGATCCTATCATACCTCGATACAGTTTCTGATATACAGATTTACCTGATTCATCTTGGTCTAATTTGCATGATGAACTCATGGGGGTGCTGATTGATTTGTTTCCCTCCATATCAAACTTCTTGAGCATCTTCTTGATATATTTGGCTTGATGGATGAAGATGCATCCTTCAGATTGTTTGATTTGGAGTCCAAGGAAGTAAGTCAGCTCTCCCATCATGCTCATCTCAAATTCACTCTGCATCAAGTTAGCAAATTCTTCGCCGAGACGATTGTTAGTAGCACCGAAAATAATATCATCAACATAAATCTGTACTAACAGCATATCTTGGTTTTTCTTTTTCAGAAATAGAGTTGTATCTACATTACCCCTAGAGAACTCATGTTCTAATAGGAATTTGCTAAGTCTCTCATACCATGCTCTAGGTGCTTGTTTCAAACCATAAAGTGCTTTGTTCAATTTATAAACATGATTAGGGTATTGATGATTTTCAAAACTAGGAGGTTGTTCTACATATACCTCCTCATTAATATACCCATTTAAAAATGCACTTTTTACATCCATTTGAAATAGTTTGAAGTCCTTAGAGCATGCATATGCTAATAATAGTCTAATAGCCTCAAGTCTAGCTACAGGAGCAAAGGTTTCATCAAAATCTATACCTTCTTCTTGATTATAACCCTTTGCTACTAGTCTAGCCTTATTCCTTATAACAGTTCCATTTTCATCAAGTTTATTTTTATAAATTCATTTAGTACCTATAATTGGATATTCAGAAGGTCTCTCAACTAGATTCCACACTTTGTTTCTAGTAAATTGGTTTAGTTCTTCTTGCATTGCATTTATCCAATTTACATCATTTTCGGCTTCTTCTATATGTTTGGGCTCAAAGTGTGAGACAAAAGCTAGATGGTTATTCAAATTCCTAAGGGATGCTCTAGTCCTAACCGGTTGAGATGGATCATCTAGAATTAGTTCCTTAGGATGCCCGTGAGCATACCTCCAAGCTTTAGTTAGCCCATGATCCACAATAGCCTCTTGGCTTGATGATGCTCCTTCACTCAACTTTTGATTATCATCTTGTAATGCCATCTCATCTATCTTTTCTTCAAGAATTTCAACATCATCATCAAAATTATCTTTCTTACTCGAGGAGATGTCACTAGAATCATCAAATACAACATGTATAGATTTTTCTATAACTAAGGTTCTTTTGTTAAAGACTCTATAGGCTTTGCTAGTTGTAGAGTAGCCTAAGAAAATTCCCTCATCAGATTTAGAGTCAAATTTACCTAGATTATCTTTCCCATTATTATGAACAAAACACCTACATCCAAAAGCATGAAAGTAATTAACTTTTGGTTTTCTGTTTTTCCAAAGTTCATAAGGTGTTTTCTTTATGATGGGTCTCAATAGAACTCTATTTAATATATGACAAGAAGTATTAATGGCTTCTCCCCAAAAGTACTTAGGGAGGTTACTTTCACATAACATAGTTCTAGCCATTTCCTCTAGAGTTCTATTTTTCCTCTCCACAACTCCATTTTGTTGTGGTGTCCTAGGTGCAGAAAAATTATGGGTTATCCCCTTTTTACTACAAAATTCCTCAAATGACTGATTTTCGAATTCGGTACCATGGTCACTTCTAATAGCTATTACTGAGGTATCTCTAGCATTGGTTACTTCTTTATGGAATTTCTTAAAAACAGAAAATGCTTGATCCTTATGTGCTAGGAACATGACCCATGTGTACCTAGAATAATCATCTACAATAACTAGACCATATTTATTTCCACCTAGGCTTGTTGTTTTAGTTGGTCCGAATAGGTCCATGTGTAATAATTCTAGAGGCCTAGAGGTAGAGACACATTTTATGGATTTAAATGAGTTCCTAGATTGTTTGCCAAATTGACATGCTTCACATATTTTGTTCTTTTCAAATTTTAATTTTGGCAAACCTATCACGGAATCTCTTTTAACTAGTTTAGTTATTGTGTCCATGCTTGCATGACCTAACTTACGGTGCCACAACCAACTAGCATCATTATCCTTAGTTTCATTAACAACTAGACATTGGTTATGTTTTGCAAGATCTTCAAGGTCTACAATATATACATTTCCTCGTCTAATTCCTTTAAAAACTAAACTATTATCATTAGGGTTTGTTATAATGCATAGTGATGGTTTAAACATAACATCATACCCTTTATCACATAATTGACTAATGCTTAATAAGTTATGCTTAAGACCATCAACATATCTAACATTATCAATATAAGTAGAAGGGGTGATTTGAACTTTACCAATACCAATGATGTGACCTTGGTTGTTGTCTCCAAAAGTCACAGCACCTCCCTTCTTAGCTTCAAGGGTGAAAAATTGATCCTTGTCACCCGTCATGTGTCTTGAGCAGCCACTGTCCAAGTACCAGCAGTTTTTGTTGACCTTGGCTGCAAGACACTCCTACACAAGTAGATCATATAATCTTAGGTACCCAAGTTTTCTTGGGTCCTTCATGGTTAGTCAAGTTGGTTCCTTTTGGAACCCATACCCTTTTAATTTTTCTTTTTGTTTTACTTTTCCTATAGTCACATACATTTGCCTTATGTCCTATAGTCCCACAACAAAAGCAGGTTATTTTCTTAGTTTTAGTTTCCCCAGCTTTAACAAAGAAGTTACTAAGAAGTTTTTGTTTATTTCTTGGTTTATACCCTAAACCCGCTTTATTAAATACTGCTCGTTGACTATTGAGTATCATATTTAACTTTTCAGAGCTATATGTAAATTTTTCAACTAAGGGTTTGTATTTGTTAAGTTCTTTAGTTAGTGTTTGATTTTCTGCTTTTAGATCATTAAGTTCTTTTGTGAGATCCTTATTTAAGATTTGTTTATGTTTTTTAAGTTCTGAAAATTCCTTAGTTAGTTTTTCATTATCTTTAGTTAAGGTATTAGTCTTTTGAGTTAAAAGTTGGTTGCTTGTCTTAAGTTCTATATTTTCTTTGGTGATTAAATCCTTATCCTTAACTAATTTATCGTATTTATGTAGGTATGATTGATAAGCTATTTTTAGTTCTTTATTCTTAAGATTTATTGCCTTATATTCTATCATTAATTCATTAAATGCATCATAAAGTTCATTAAAAGAAAAATCAAGATGCGTGTCGGAAGTTACCTCATTTTCATTGGCCATGAAGCAGAAATTGGCCTTCTCTTCTTGTTCATCATCTGATGAAGAGGATAATGAATCGGAGTCGGATAGTGTTGTGACAGGAGCCTTCTTCTTCTTGTACTTGCTCCCCTTTTTCAGTAAAGGGCACTCAGCTCTTATGTGACCCGGCTTCTTGCACTCGTAACACCCAATCCCCTCATTTTCCCTTTCCTTACCTTTGTCCTTGCGGTAGGAATTAGAGGGGCCTCTCCTTTGATGATAGGACTTCTTGTGGTTGATGAATTTTCTGAATTTGCGCACAAGAAGTGCCTCACCATCATCTTCCTCATGTTCTTCTTCTTCACTGCTGCTACTGCAAGATAAGTCCTTGTTAGATGAAGTAGATTTTAGAGCTATTACCTTTTTCTTATGGGAGGACTCTTCCTCGTTGTGTTGTTTCATGGTTAGCTCGTGCGTCATTAGGGATCCAAGAAGCTCCTCAAGTGGTAATTTGTTCAGGTCCTTGGCTTCTTGGATTGCGGTCACTTTAGCTTCCCATGACCTTGGTAGACACCGAAGGATTTTCCTGACAAGCTCACTGTTAGTATAGTTCTTGCCAAGGCTTTTTAGGCCATTGACAATATCAGTAAACCTAGTAAACATGCATGTAATTGTTTCATTAGAATCCATTTTAAATAGTTCATATTTATGAACCAAAATATTTATTTTGGATTCTTTGACTTGATTCGTGCCCTCATGGGTCACTTCAAGTCTGTCCCAAATCTCTTTTGCAGAATTGCAAGTAGAGACCCTATTGAATTCATTTCTATCTAAGGCACAATAAAGCACATTCATAGCTTTAGAGTTTAGTTGTGCCTTTCTCATGTCATGTTCATCCCAATCCTTTTCTAGTTTGGGTACCGTGACACCCTCTACATATATGGATGGGATGTATGGCCCATTTACTACAATGGTCCACATCTCATAGTCTTGGGCTTGGATGAATATTCTCATCCTAGCCTTCCAATATGAGTAGTCGGATCCATTAAAGAATGGGGGTCTTTGGGTGGACTGACCCTCAATGTGGGAAGATCCAAATAGGGTTGTCATTTTGATCTTTTACTCTTGGGTGGAAGAGTTTAGGCTCTGATACCACTTGTTGCCCAGATAGACAACCCAAGAGGAGGGGGTGAATTGGGTTTTAAAATAATTTAGATATTTAAAACGTTGTGGATGACTAATTAAAACTATTGCAAGTTGTTTAATTAAATGCTATGTGCTGTGAGTGATAAGAGAGGAAGAAGAAGAGAGACAATCAAACACAAACACCAAGTTTTATAGTGGTTCGGAGCTAACCCTTGCTCCTACGTCCACTCCCCAAGTCTCACTTGGGAATTCACTATAACCCCCTTGGATTACAGCCGGTTGTTTTCCAAGCTCACAACCAAACTTGTTGTTTTACGAGCTCACAACGAACTCGGTCGGTTTTCCCAGGCTCACCGACTAGAACCACCCCGATTGTTTTCCCGGGATCACAATCAAACCCTTACACACGTTGGTTTTAATAACTAGGCTCACCAACTAACCTCTATACCCTTGATTCAATCCCCCGATTGAATCAAGCAAATACAAGTTGTAAATAGAATAGACAAACAGAAAAACAAGCTTCTCAAAAGCAGATGAAAGACAATATAATCTAAAAGGAGTTTAGAAGCCCTCAAACGCTTTTAAGTGGAGAAAAAGAATGGCTTCTTAAACTTCGGTCTCCTCTTGAATGTGTAGTCGACTTGAATGCAGGAGGAGCTTCTTTAATTGCTGGGAAGATGTAGGTGGATGCAGTAAATGCAGATCTTCCCTTTTTCTCGTTGAAGAACAAGTTGCAGAGTTGAATGCTTGAATACTTGGAGTGGAATGGTTGTTTTTCTGCCTTGCTACAGTCCTCTGTGGCTATTTAAACCAACCCCCACGGAAACTAGCCGTTAGAGAGCTTTTTCTGCTCGTTCTGCACACTCTGTACAGTCTGACAATGTGTCCGTTGGTGGATTGGAGTCGACTCGCGCGATCAGGAGTCGACTCGTCTGTAGCGGGAGTCGACTCATACTTTTCCGGAGTCGACTCTGCAACTGTTCCAGATTTGAATTAAAGTTGCCTTCGCGACTAGGAGTCGACTCGTCTTGACCCAGAGTCGACTCGCCAACTTCTGGAGCTGACTTGGCTTTCTCGGAGTCGGCTCATCCCATGAAGTCCGTGGACGTATTTTTGAATTTGGTCCACTCGAGTCGACTCGACTGTCCTGGGAGTCGACTCGGCGCTCAGAGCCCGAACTCCCTATCTTCTGTCTTTTGGCTCGTCCAGTCTTGGAGTCGACTCGAGCTTCCTCGGAGTCGACTCGGCTCTCAGTTTCCGAAACTTGGTCTTCTGCCCTTTTGATGTGAAGCTGCCTTGGAGTCGACTCTAGCTGTCTGGGAGTCGACTCGAATTTCAGAGGCAGTAACTTGGTCTTCTGTCTTCTTTGTGGTCGCGGAGTCTCGGAGTCGACTCGCGTAATGCGGGAGTCGACTCGAATCTCAGAGTCCAGAATCTGCCCTCTGACTTTTTCTTTGTGTACTGCTGAGAGTCGACTCTTGCTGTCTTTGGAGTCGACCTGCCAACCATCGGAGTCGACTCGCGTTCCACTGGAGTCGACTCGAATCTCAGACCCGAAAACTGCTCTCTGACTTTTTCTTTGTATTCCTCTTGGAGTCGACTCTTACTACCCTGGAGTCGACTCGGTGAACATCGGAGTCGACTCGCACACTTCGGGAGTCGACTCATTGACAGGTTCTGAGTTGAAGCTTTCTGTTCGTCTGTCTGTTCTCAGTCGGAGTCGACTCGTACTGATCCGGAGTCGACTCGAGCTCGTGCCAGTGAACTTGATACGCTTGGAGTCGACTCGTGATACTCTGGAGTCGACTCGAGTCTCAGACTTTGGTTCAAGCTGACTTCTTAACTTATCCAAAAACTATGAACCAAGTCTTGAGACACTTAGACAAGATTTTCACTGAAACACTTAATTGAATTCATTAGTAAACAAGAAATATACTCAAATGCTTTGAGCTCATCAAAATCAAATAGGGTTTTAATCAATCACTCCACAAAAGGGGAATAAGAGTTAGTAACCAAAGTAAAGGACCACACGAAGGTTCGTAGGTCAGAGACCTGCCTGAATAACCATGGTGTAGGCATCATTGAAAAACCTATCAAAGCCACCAGAGCGCATGGTCTTCATGTCAGCTGGGAGCCGCATAGCCTCGACCAACTCCTTTGCCACCCTAGGGTTCGCCAGAGCCAAGTCTAACTCTCGGATTGACCACCGCGGAGAGTAAAACCCAGAAACGTGGTCTGAGGCAGGAGGTGCTTTTGGCTAGCAGACAGCTCAGACCTAACCAAGTCGAGCCATGGACCTTAGAAGCTGGAACCTCGGGGAGAACCCCAAAGGTGACCTCGGCTGCAACAACCGAGGAGACTTTCCTCCTAGGTACTTTCTTTTGAGGGGATCCGACGTCCATGACAACTCTAGCGAGAACAGCTGAAGAAGACTCCCACTCTACTTTCTTTTTTGAGGAGCCTCATCTTCTTTGACCATAGCCGACCTCTTCTTCACTTCCTCTCATAAATTTGTTAGGGATCAAACTTCATGGCAGCAAGAATTACAAAATCGAGGATGAAGTCAGAAAAGAATACGTCGAGGTGATAAAGGAAGAGCTCAAGAGGAGCTTACCCAGGAGGTCGACCGGGCTCAGACCGACGTTAATGAGAGTCGCCTCGAACAACAGCTCCTACAAGGCAAGATCCTTAGATCGAGATCCCAAAAGCTTGTCCAAGGCCCTCTAATCATCACCAGATAACCTCGAGGGCCGACTCAGGTCGGTTCAAGGCGCCCTCCATGCGGTCTCAAACCCCCATGGTTGCTCGGAGCGGACAAAGAAAAGTCTCTCATTCCACCAATGAAAGGGAAGGGAGCACCTCAGATTAGTTAGCTATCTTTTCTAAGAGAAAAGTACCACCAGCCGCTGATGGAGGACCACTGCAGGGAGAAGAGGAAGGAAGAGTGTTGGCCCAACTAGGCAACCCAAGAGAGGGGGGGGGGTGAATTGGGTTTTATAAAATTATGCAAAAATAAAATCAAATTCCCTCAAGTTTTTGGATCTAATGAAATAAACTAGATGCAGCAAGTATAGCAAATAATAATCACAAACATGCAACTAAGTATAGAAAAATAAAAAGAGAAGGGAAGAAAAGTAATATGCAATGGTTTATAATGGTTCGGTCTCCTTGTAAGCTTACATCCACTCTCTAGGACTCCTTCCTGAGATTTAATCCACTATGCTTATCCAAAGCTTTACAAACTGCTTATTTTTCGGGTGCAAACAATCTTTATACTTAGTGTTATTCGAGCTAGTCCTTGGTTTATCTACTCCCTCAAACACTCCCTTGTTTATCTAGGGTACAATATTTTCAAGCAATTACTCTCTATCACTCAAGCTAACAAGAGCTCTACAACTTTTTTACAATACTTAATCAAAAATAACAAGAATGAAAGCACTACACTTAATTTTTCAACAAAAAAAGATTTTCACTTGTAAGCACAAGACTCTCTTGATTTCTCTTCAAACTCTATGAATCTCTCTTCCTTCCTTTTTTTTCTTTTCTGTAATATGAAGTGTGAACCTCCTTTTATAGGCTTGAGAAGCCATTTTTCCGTTTGAAATAATTTGAAGCTTTGGAAACCCTTTTTCAACATATTTAATGTAGGCGGATTCGGGTCAGATTTAGTCTTTTACTTTGCAATACCTTTTTGACAAATCAAAAGGCTGAATTTGACTTCGTGGCTAGAGACAAAGTTGTAGCCCTTTAAGTTATCTTTCCAACCTCATAAGAATCATTTCAAAAGAACATTTTATTGAAAAGTTCTAGCTAAAAGAGTAAACATATGTTAGCCTAAATTATAGCTATAGATGATAGATTTCATACCCTGTTACTCATAACTAACATTCAAATTTGAAAATATATTTAATATAAAAGTTGTAGCTCTGTAAGTTATCTTTCCAACTTAATAATAATCATTTCAAAAGGATATTTGGTTGGAAAGTTATAGCTAAAAGAATAAACATATATCAGCCTAAATTACAGCTACGGATAGATAGATTGTAGACCCTATTACTCCTAGCTAACGTTCATATTTGAAAATATATTTAATATAAAAGTTGTAGCCCTTTAAGTTAAATTTCCAACCTAATAAAAATAATTTCAAAAGAACATTTGGTTGAAAAGTTACAGCTAAAAAAGTAAACACATATCAGCCTGAATTACAGCTACGGATAGATAGATTGCAGATCCTATTACTCATAGCCAACGTCCAAATTTAAAAATATATTGAATATAAAAATTTTACATAAATAAATCTTCTTTCCATATCATCAAGAATTGTATTAACATTATATTTCAATAAAATGTTAGGCTGAAAATACTAAAACATGTTCAGAATTCCAGCATTTGCCTTCAAAAAAAATTTTAATTCCTAATTTTTATTTGTTTGCTATAATCATAATAATGAACTAAATTCATTTGTTTCTTATCATTAAAATCAAATAGTAAACCGTTGAAATTATGGAGTTAAAAATTTTTCCTTTTTTGATGATAACAAACAATAGATACAAACTTACATATTATTATTATTATTATATTTAAATAGCATCTCTCGGTATTAATTATATATATTCTTGGCATCAAAACCCCACCCAAATAAATAATAATAATTTTTTTTGATCAAATGATAGATTTATAATTTTAGCCGTCATTTTGTTGAAAATTTAGAGATGGGTACCAAGTGTTGTGCTACGATGACACACCCACATCCAAACTTAAAAGGGTAAAAATGTATTTTTACTGTAATTAATATTACAACGTACCTTCCAACAAATGACGGGACCCACGAACGCGGAGCCGTCTCCTGGTCCGCGGAGCCCGCGTGGCCGGATCCTCCAAAAGCGGGTCTGCCCCTGCCCCTCCTCCTTCCCCTCCCTTGTAAATTCTCTGCCCGAAGTCACCGACGCCCTTCTTCCATTCTCTTCGCTGGGGGAGGCAGAGGAGGAGGAGCTCCACGAGGCGGTCTTGGGCCCAAACCCTAGAGCCATCCCCTCCCACCTCCCCTCTCTCTCCTCCTCTCTTCCTGGCCTCTAAACCCCTCTCCGTCTCCTCTCTCGATCCTCCATCCCACGCCTCAAATGGACGCCCCGAAGCTGCTCATTCGCCCTCTCCCCCCCCGCCCCTCCCTCCTCTCTCGGATCTCCCCTCCGGCCCACCGCCACCACCGTGGAACCCTCTGGATCCTCGTCGCCGCCGCCGCAGCCGTGGCGGTCGTCCTTTTCCTCCTCATCGCCTCCCTCAGCTCCCCTTCCCCTCGATTCGGGATCGTCATCGATGCTGGGAGCTCCGGGACGCGGATCCATGTCTTCGGGTTCAAGGGCGAGAGCGGAATGGTCCCGTCGATCGATTGGGGATCGACGGCCGTGATGAGGGTCACCCCGGGGCTATCGGCTTTCTCCGGGGATCCGGAGAGGGCGGGGGCGTCGCTGGCGGAGCTGCTGGAGTTCGCGAAGGGGAGGGTGGCGAAGGATCAGTGGGAGAAGACGGACGTTAGGCTAATGGCGACCGCAGGCCTGAGAATGCTCGCTGTGGAAGTTAAGGAAAGCATATTGGAGTCCTGCAGGAGGGTCCTGAGGTCTTCTGGGTTCCACTTCCAAGACGATTGGGCCACTGTGATACCAGGTAGGGGTAATTTATGCATCAACGATATCCTTTTTCCTCAGTTTCCTTTAGTAGACCTTTTATAGATTGATGCTCGTGAATATCGGAGCTCATTGAAAGCTGAGGAATTTGTTGAAAGCTTGGGAAAAAGGGATTTTCTTTATATTGTCTCTCATTTGAATGTTGAAATCAGAAATTTTTTAAATCTTTTTGAGTATTGGAAATGGTGGAATTTAGGTTGCCTTTGGAGTTTTCTTAGTTCTGAAATCATAAAATTATCTGTTATCTCTGATTAAGACTTTTAAAATTTAGGAAGTTGAGGGAAAGTTGAAAGTGGAAAAAAAGATGGTAAGAGAAGAAAAGGCACGAATTTGGGAAGCTCTACTCAAAGTTAAAAATTATAATGGTTTTATGGTTTTAGGAATTTTATTAACTTTTAGGTATTAATTGAGAACTCATTTATAGCTTTCAACGTCAAATAATATGCAAAATCACAAATGGTTTGTTGTGTTAAGGATTCTAAGGTTCACTGATGAAGCTTACTCAGTTTCCAGACATGTCATTGCTCGTGGAATTTTAACAGTTTGTGTGAAAGGAAGTGTAAGTCTAGATAGAATTCAGTGGGCAGAGCTACAGCTTTGGAAGAAAATGGTAGGTCTTTAAAGTTGTAAGAAAACAGTATCATGGTTGGCAAAATCATTCTTCAAACCATCGTAACACTAGCAAACCCTTTTATTTCTTTAGTTTGGGTGCTTAAAGTTGATTATTTGATGTCTCATTATTGGATATATAGAGCATACTGTTTTTTTTTTATTGCTAAATTTGGAGTTGCTTGACTTGATGGTAGTGATGCATGATTCTCCTTAATTAGAGCTAGTGGCATTGTGGCATCAGCATAGGTGGAGGCTGAGCAGATAAGTGGCATACGATTCATTTTTCATTGTGATGATAAAATAATGGACTAGCCCAGTCCAGTTAGATTGAACTTTTGATGTTTTAGATTCTGTTGCAATATCTATGGGTTTCGAAAACACAGTATAATTTTCACATAAAATATCGAGTATTAATTTATTGAGTATTTCTCTTAAAATATAATTTTCAAATTTTAATTATTGATTTTATTTAAAATTAAGATTTTCAAATTAAGAGTTCAAATTTGAGTTATCTTCGCTTTGGATTGTTTAACTCAATATTAATACCACTAGTTCATGCCATTTTCTCCATAGCATGATAAGTTTATGTTGTCTTCCTCAGCAATGTGTATGGGAAAAAACTGACTTCACTTCATGGGACTCTATAATCCTGCTAAAATGAAAACAGAACTACTTCTTATCAAACAGCATTTGAAATAACATAGATGCCCAAGAAACAAATGTATTTTCTTTGAGTACTGTAAGATGCTTTTGGTATATATTAAAGCACTGTGTTGTTTGTTTTGAGCTGGCACATGCTAAGTAGTGTCTGTTAATGGTGTGCAGTACCTATATTATGCCAAACTGTCGATACCTCTATATTTGATATTCCAATGTGTGCTCACCACCTGGATCCAAAATTGACAATGAATATATTATAAGACAAGGCTTGCTTGATCACCTTTTGTGTTCAACATGGAAAATGTTATTATTAGTTTTTTTTTTGGACTTTGTGTTTCAACCTCTTGGTGGTCATTTACTCTCATGCATTGAGCTCATAAATGTGATTCTGCTCTTGATGTCTTGGATAGAGGATTCCTTAACTATTTCTATTCTCATGATTTGAAAATTGAGTTCTTGTTCACAGAATTGGAAGCCTAATGATCTGTGGTATTATTGCTACAGGTTCTGATGAAGGCACCTATGCTTGGGTTGCTGCAAATTATGCCCTTGGAACTCTAGGAGGTGATCCTCAAAAAACCACTGGGATAATTGAACTTGGTGGGGCTTCGGCACAGGTTTTTGTACTTTTCCTTCTATATCTTGTGATTATCACCAAAATACTTGTTGGAATCCTAACAAGCCCTTATATGAAGATTTTAACTGAGTTTTTAAAAAATATTGATACAAAACTTTTATCTGAGTTATTGAAGATACTTGACTTGCTCTGTTTCGTTCTTGCTTAAATAATCTTAATGAAGTCTTTAACCTAACAGTTGATTTCTTTTATGAAGTAAATTAGTGGATGTTCTCTAAAGAATGTATGATTCCCATGGGCTATGATTAACATAAATTACAATCTAACATTTTACTTTCTAAGCACATAACAACATTGAATAAATACCTATGTGGCAAAATTATTGTATAAATTCTTCAATGACAAAATTATGGGCATCCTTAACTTCTGTTATCCAAATTTTTTTTGAGTTGGCTTACTGAGGACTAGTATAGCCGATAGATGTAACGTCATAAAAAAGTAGTGAAATGTAGGCACATAAAAGATTTCTC
Organism: Phoenix dactylifera; assembly: GCF_009389715.1. NCBI lineage: Eukaryota > Viridiplantae > Streptophyta > Magnoliopsida > Arecales > Arecaceae > Phoenix > Phoenix dactylifera. The sequence continues at coordinate 7,480,286 of NC_052399.1, forward strand.
CTTGCTACTGCATGGGTTTCTCTCTGCTTCATGCAACAATGTTGCAGAGTGATGGCTGATATGTATTCGATGAATGCCATTGAATTTCTAATGCCTATATGTACTCCTTCGGGGGTGTTTTTGAGGTGGTGCGGAAAAGGAGTTTGGGAAGGAGGGGGGGAGAATTATGATACTGTTAAGAGAGGGAGAGGTCGGAGGATGGGGGGCCATGTGCTGAAGCTGCTTTTTCCACATAATTTCCCGTGAATCTTCTTCAGATTGCATTATTTTAGATTTGAACATTGTGAACTTTGATCATACATCTTCTTGATTGGTGCTTGAACTCTCTATGACTGTAGTCTCTTTTTTTGCTATTTTAGGTGACATTTGTTTCGAATGAACCACTGCCTGCAGAGTTCTTGCAGGTGCTTAAGTTTGGGGAAACCACTTATAACCTCTACAGCAACAGCTTTCTTCTTTATGGTCAGGTGATTTACCTGCAAAATCAGTCCAATGCTTTTGACCTACCACTTTTTGAACTGTCAGCAATATTATATCTACACTTGCCTTTACCCTTCATTAGATCCGTACAAGCTCTTTGTCATTTTGCCTCTTAAAAAAATATTAATTCAGTTGAAATCGACATTGAGTTTGGTAGGACAACTACATATATCATCTGAATTACATTTTAGGTCAGTGGATTTTTGTGTTAAAAACATCCTCTAACACATTGTATCTTGCAGAATGTGGCACATGAATCACTTCAGAAATTGCTTAGCTCAAGAAGCCCAAAAGCATGTAAGTCGCTGCTTCAGTTAGTGTTATTCCATGATGGTCGTACGCACATACCATTTTGTAAATTAAATAACAAGAGAGATGTTCCAGGACCGTGTTTCCTCTTGCCATCTGTAATTGCCACATTAAGTACACGTTTAGGAATGATAAGCACATGAGGGCCCTACCACCCGGCCCCGCTCCCTGAATAAATAACTAGAAACCATATTCTGATCACTTTTGAACAAAATGCAGGTGAAATTCATTAGCATATTATTAAACATATAGAAGAAATTCTTGATAGCATAAAAGGTACACTGTGCAAATCAGAGACAGCATGACGCATCTACAGTACAATATGCCAACATTTACCTTGGTTCATATATAGGGGTGTAATTTGGGCGAGGCTAACCTGAATTTGGACAACCTGATCTCTCCCCACTGCACTCCTACTCAATCCATATTTAACCTGATCAACTTTTCCAAGTGAAACTTTTCCTATATATTGGCAGATAAATAACATCCAATATCTGCAATAAATTATGGAAATAATTGTGATTATAGCACTTTTGAGACAAGGTGCCTACTGATTCTTGCAAATTCTTTACGTCGGAAATTGTTGTAAGTGCGGAATGTTTTCTTCCAATGCAGCTGCAGAATCTGTGCAGGAGGGAATCCTTATAGATCCTTGTTCTCCTAAAGGATATTCATATGTTGGGGAACCAGCTGATGTTCCCAATTCAGAGCTGGAACATCAACCCATTGCTCAGGCAGGTGGTAACTTTTCAGCATGTAGGTCTGCTGCATCAATACTCCTACAGAAAGAAAAAGGTAGCACGGATGCTCTCAACTACCACCTATCATGTGGCTTTAACTGACATGCCTTGATAAACTTCGTTGTAGCTTGAAGCTATGCTGACATATGTATGTATGTATGTATAGCTTGTACATCTTATTGTTCTGTTGTTCTAGATGTTGAGAGTGCATATGAATTTTATACTATATCAGCTTTCTTAGTTTTAGCTATAAGAGTGATATAAAGTCTCCCGGTTTGATGTTTTGAGTTTGTTATTTTGATCAGTTGGGTGGAAGTGAAGTGAGTAATTTGCAGCAATCAAATTTTATCACATGCTAAGCATGCTGCATGCCACTTTTGCATATCTTGTAATTTCCAGGTTTTGTCAGCTTCCCAATATAAAGTTCCATATATAAGAACAGTCAAAATGGGATTTTGGTTTACCAGGAGTTTTGCGTGGCAGCACTAAAGGTATCGATGTATAGGGTTTGTTCGGATTTGTCCAAAACCATATTGTTCTCCCAAAGTTCTTCATTGTCAGGAGCCAGTCAAAAAAACGTTATCATAGTTGAGATGATTGCTGCAGATGACTTTTCTTTCATCATAACCATCTAGCATCTTATGGCAGTTGAATATCTGAAATGAGCTTACCATATACTCTGTTTCTTTTTGACGTGACTACTATGACTTGCTATCTCTGAGGTCATTCTTTCACTGTCCGAGTGGTTATATCTGCCATTTGATCTGAATGATTTTTATGAAGATGCTGTTTTTTCCTTATCTTTTTCCCCCTCTCATTGTTTTCTCAAATTGGACTACTTACTTTTGTTTTTGGTATGCAGATAATTGCTTATATCAGAAATGCCACATGGGGTCAACTTTCATACCTAAGCTACAAGGGAGCTTCTTAGCAACTGAGAATTTCTTTTTTACCACAAAGGTTTCAATAACTCTTTTGTCTTTTTATGTTTGCAACACCAAACATACGGCACACAAAATCTCACCCTGCAATGTTTTGAATTGCATGGTTATGGTTATAAAATTCATCTTTCCTACAAAGAAATTCTTTTGTGTATGCACTTCTAATAGCTTTACTTTTCTGTCTTCGTAAGTTCTTTGGGCTGAGTCCAACTTCGTCTCTGTCTGACTTGATGTTGGCTGGGGAACAATTCTGTGGAGAGTATTGGTCAAAGCTTAAAGAAAAGTATCATACTCTGGCTGAGGAAGATTTATCACGTTATTGTTTCTCTTCAGCATACATAGTGGCCCTACTGCATGACAGTCTTGGTTTCGCTCTGGATGATAGGAGGTATGCCAACTATGTTGATTTTACACAATTTCCAATGTGGTATGTTATGCAAATACATGCACTAAATCCATTTAATTTAAATGTAGAACTGTCTAAAATATTTTCCTCAGAAATTACTTGAATGGCTCGCCTTCTGTGACCTTTCCACTGGTCCTGTGGCCAAGGAGGGGACTAAACACTAGAATTTGAATAAAATGCCATGGTCAGTTATTAACTGCCAGATGAAACTAAAATATGCATAGAACAATGGTGCTGGGTTAACTGCCAGATGAAACTAACATATGCATAGAACAATGGTGCTGGGTTATCGGTCAATTAGACACTTACAGTTCATAGTGAAAGAAACTTTTTAGCATTAGAATGTGTTCCTTGTTAAAATCATGGTTATATATGTTCAGGAATGAAATCTAGTCATAGAACCAAAAAATAGTGGCAGAAACACTACAAAGAAGGCTAAGAGCCTTGTGGCTTGGAGGAAACAAGGACCCTAGGGTACAAATATATCTTGTTATGTGTCTGAATCAGGATATACGTACTAAGAAGGCTGACTTTAGGATCACCGTTTCAGCATTGGACATCTTTTCTGCTGGTTTTAAGTAGTATATATGATAGACCTCTTGAGATAGCTCAGTTTCCTTTTTGAGCAGGATTGTGTTTGCGAATCAAGCGGGTAACATCCAAGTAGAATGGGCATTGGGAGCCTTCATCATGCAGACTATCGCAGCTAGGTCATACCACTCCAGTTGGATCACATCTATGGTCCAACCTGGCTCATTGGCACTGCTGCTGTTTGTGGTCTCCACCCTGCTGATTTTTGCTGCTTGGCTGGTGTCAAAATGGAGGAGACCCCAGTTGAAGACCATATATGACTTGGAGAAAGGTCGTTACATAGTAACTCGTGTCAACTGATGCTAACTGTAACGGCTTTGCTGTCTCTTGGAGCTTGATTGGTGTTATGGAGGAACCCCAATTGAAGGCCATAAGACCCAGGGAAAGATCGTTGCATTATAACTTACGTCAGCTGCTGATCTCTGCTTATGGAAAGGTCATCAATCACTGGAGTGGAAGAGGCTTACATCTGTATTATTATGTTAATTCATTCTATTGTCATTCCTGAACTTATTCATAGAATTGAGAAGCTGTGGTTGGGGGCAGTGAGATTGTCAAGTGTCCCCTCTGTATCCATAGAAAAATATTGCAGTTGCCATTCCTTGGCTTGTACATCATATTCTTTGGTTCGTGAGACAAATTCTCAATGAGAAATGAGATGGATGGTTTCATATGAATTGGAAATGTAATTTGACAACCAAATTATGTAATGGAACAACCTTTTTCGCTGTGCCATTACGATGCTATCATGCTGGTGATCTTTTGGACTTGACGTATATTACTCTTTTTTGTGACATAGCTGAGTTCCCTCTGCCACATTGATCGGATGAGAGCCTGCTCAGCTCTACTCTAGTGTTGCTTTCTCTTCATATTTAGGTATGAAAAAATCTTACTAAGGTTAGGGTAAATTACATTTACGTTCGGTAGTATAAAAAAATTATGCTTTTGAGATTTATTTTGTATTCAATACTTTAATTTATAATTTAACACAATGTTAGTCAAACTGTTAATTTTTAATAGGACCCAACTGCCACGTTAGAAAAAATTTTAAAATAACCAAAATAATCTTACAAAAATTTTCATAAGTTTTACGTTTACTATACTTATACTGAATATTTTGTAAAATCTGCACTTTACCCAGTTAAATTGACAGCGTTAGTGAAATCATTTATCTATTGTAGAAAGTTAAAATTATTCTTATAAGAAAGTAAGGCTTCTCTTTCACTTTTTCGAGTGTTCGATCTCTTTGGAGTCTTCCATTTTTAAGAGTCTACTTCTCTTTGAGTTGAGTGGCTAGGGTTTTTTTCACTTCGCCATCCCACCATGAGCGTCCCTATCCAATAAGCAACCGATGACAAGCTTCCTTCCCAACCAATATCCGACGTCTTTAATTTCTGACCAGTATTTGCCAATGAGCTTCTTCTTGATCAGGTTTTGTTTTCACTTTTCCGCCTACCACGTCACAAAGATTGGGGATGCTGGTGTGTCAGTTGATGATTCTGAGTTCTACTTGTCTAATACCATAGACATGATTTCTTAACATTGTCATTATGGCTAAAGATTCCTGTCTACATAAAATTATGATAGCTCGGGCAGCCTATCATCAAAATGATCTAAATTAGTACGTGCATGAGAACTCTTTGTTTTAGAGTGTACATCGGTTGCGGTTCTATGGCTTGGCTTGGACTATGAACAAGAAGGGTCAAACGATAAAACTCTTATACTAATTTGCTACAACAGAAAATTTTAGAGGCATCCACTTATTTGGGAGATCTAGATTGTTTTTTTTTCTGGCATATAGCTTTTTCTTTGATGATTCATTAAGATCAAGCTCCAAACCCATGGCATCTCATGGCTCCTTCTTGGGTGGTTCAGTGGTTGTTATATCACTTAAGGCTAGTTTGGTCTTTTTTTTTTGATATGACATTGGGGCTCTATTTAAGTTAACGGTTTGGCTAACATTCTGTTAAATTATGAGTTAAAGTATTGGATAAAATCAAACTTCGGGAGGATAAGAATAGGTTTTTCAAACTATTGGATCACTACAAAAAAAAGTCTTTTCTGGTGTTTTTTAAAAGCCTGTACTAACGCTTATAAGCGTCGGTAATTTTTGCGCCGACGCTTTCAAAAGCATCGCAAAAGCGTTGGGTAGGTGGGGGTGGAAAATATTTTTGCCCATGCTTTTTGAAAGCGTCGGCATAAACGGAAGCTATGAGCATCGACCCATTTTGGAGTCCGCCGACGCTAATAAGCGCCGGCAGAAACTGAGGATAGGCCAACGCTTATAAGCGTCGGGCCTATCTGGGCTTCCGCCGACACTTATTTGCGTCGGTCAATCGTTGCCCTTTGCCCACACTTAGAAGTGTCGGCAAAGGTCATTCCGTGCCGTTCGCAGATATGTTAGGAGGCCATCAGAGTGACTTGCACAACACATCAGATCTGACTGGCAAGGAACGCTCGTACTTTCGGCGAGCACAGGGTGTCACCGAGATTTGTTGCGAAGTTTGCTCGACCACAGGCTACGGAGATCAGGCCCACCCCCTCTTCAGATAGACCTTTGATAGCTCGGGACACCTGGAGTTCCCTCTCTGCTCAGGTAGCTCCTCAGACAATGTTTTTTACTTGGGAGCTTTCTCAAGGTCAACTTCGACGGGTCGGTGCTGGATGGAGGTACGCGGGGCGGTGCGGGCTTTGTTATATGGGGTCGGCACTCCAGGGTGGTGGCAGCGAGTGGCTGCCAGTTGTTTGACACATTGGTTCCGGAGGCAGAGTTGCGAGCTGCCTGAGCTAGTCTTCGACATGCGCGGCTGGTGCTGCAGGCTAGTTCGATCATTCTGGAGGGTGATTCGGCCATGATTATCAGGTAAATTCGGGGAAGGGGAGCCGAGGGGTGAGAGCACGGACCACCCCCTAATCTGGGACATAGGGATAATGATGAGGAATGGGGTGGTTTTCCAGGCCAAGCATATATTCAGAGAAGCCAACGGGGTGGCCGACTAGATAGTTACCTATGTGGCCTACTACTCAGGGTACATCCTATGGTCAAGGAAGGGGGAGCTGCCATAGGCACTCCACGAGTTAGTATTTTTTAATTTTATTGCGTGTATTCATACACGCACTGTATAAAGAACCCACCTAAGCAAAAAAAAAAAAGAAGCCCATTCCGTGCCGTGCTATTGCGGACGCTTTTAAGCATCGGCAATAGTGATTATTTTTTTAAAAAATTCAATAATTTTTTTATACATTATTTACTAAAATAAATACATATTTTAAAATCACATAGATAACAAAAATCATATCACAAAAAAAACTTTTTATTTGAAATATTTATATTGTCATATATGAATATGTTGGCGCTTCTTTGCCTGTTCTTTCAGATTGCCGATGCTCATTAGAAGGTCGGCAAATTTTGGCGTAGGAGCTAAAATTACCGATGCATCTCTCTAACGTTAGCAGTGATGAGTCGGCTTTTTCCAATTTTGCTGTAGTGGATGTAAGTATAATGTATAATTTACTTCTAATCTCTGAGGTTTTTTTAATTTACTTATCACTCAAAAACAATTTTGATTTTTTACATAAGGTAAACTAATTCACTAACACTATTTATTTAACTGGGTATAAATATAGGCTTTACAAACTATTTAGTGTAAGTGTAATAAATATAAATCTTAAGAGAATTTTTATAATTTACTCTTATATTTTTTTGTATATGGAGGTGCTCAGAATAGTCGGAATACTTACATGAAGTAAGTTGCTTAAGTCAAATATCAAGGATGCACGTCGGAGGGCTCAGATTTGGATCCCAGCTGCAAATCGAGCAACGTTAAAACCACTTGTGAAGAAAAAATTTCAGTTCTCTTTTCAAATCGGATCTTGATTGCTTGTTCAAGCATTCGTATCGATGGAAATAATCTACACTATAGTATACCCTATTATATAAATCAAATTTCGAGAATTTGAGAGGGATGTTTGACTATTCTCAATCAGGCATGCAAAAAGGGAAATTGAATCAATATAATATTTCGTTCTTAAAGGAAAACATTCTGATATTTCTTCAGAAAATATAAGAGCTTATGTACTTATTTTTTCGAGTCATGAGAAACTTGCAAAAAAAATGAGAGAGAGAGAGAGCACATGGGATACTAATAAGAATAGGGTGAAATTGGATTTGGCCACAGATGACAATGGAATTATAGAAACATCTCAATCTTTGCTATAACACATACTTAAGAGCTTCAGTTGCATCCCTTAGTTCGATTCCACTCTAATTTTCAGGATAGAATGCATTTATCTGCAAAAAAACTGATGATTGATTTAAAAAAAAATTAAAATTAATTTTAATCAAATAAATAAAGGGATTGTAGCTGTCCACCCTTCAAAATTTTGGCATGTGTCAAGAACCAGTATTAAAATACAAGGAAAGACATGAAAAGGAATACACATGTCAATTACTGCTCTACCCTTGAGTCAAATTCTACTCTAATTTTCATGATAGCATGCATTTGTCTATGAAAAACTTAGTGAGTGCTTGATCCTTTTTTTTTTTTGATTTTAAAATTTAAACTTATTTTTGGCAAATAAAATTAAGGGATCACAGCTGTCCTTGTTTCAAATTTTGGCAAGTGTCAAGAATTAGTAGAAAAATACAATTAAGAGGTGAAAAGTTATAAAAAATAAAAAATTATTTTAGTTAAATAAAGGAATCTCAGCTGTCTATGTTTTAAAATTTTGCAGGTGTCACGAACTAGTAGAAAAAATACAACGTGGAGGTCAGAAGGGAGCGCACGCTTGTCAAGTTATGAACTCGGAGGACAGCTTTCCCGCGTTATCGAGCACGACCTTTCCTTCAGTTACCAAAGTACCCTCGCAACTTTAAATCAATAACGACAACAAAGCTCCCAGAAAAGCTTTTTGCAACGGTCGGTGGCCTACGCTAGAAAAATCAAAAGTTTGAGGGTAATGTCGTAATTACAGTTCATCTCTATTTCCCGGCTTGAAACTTTGTCTTTGTATATCTAGCTTTTCCAGCCGTCGATCTGTGAACAAGCCACGCCAGGTCTGTTCAAACGTGAACACGTCGACGACGTCTAACGTCCGTTAATTGTCCTCTGTTGAAGCTCCCTCTCACCGTCAAGCGGACGTTACGGAACTGGAGGCCTCGAGGGACCCAGATACTGACGGCGTTACGTGGGCTATAGAAACGGAAGTCTTCCGGACTTTCTCTCTTTGTTTCGGAGCGAGCAAGGCGAGGAGGCTCTCTCTCATCGGGAGCTTCCGGGGTATGGCGATTTCCTTTGCTCCTCTCGTTTGATGCTCCGTTTTGTTCTAAGTTCTTTCATGTGAGAATGGAATCGTTTGTGGCGATGGATTGTGCTCGAGAAATCCTTTGATTTGGTGTAGTTTTTATGGCGATCGGCCATTTCTACGGTTTTCTTTGTGCATTTAGATCTTTGTAGGGTTTATGGTTGTTGGTTCTTCGTTTCTTCGTTCGCGAAGGTGATTTTGGTTTTATGTCTTACAATGTTTTCGTGGAGGATTTTCTTGTTTTGAATCAGATTTCTAGGTTTATTTCTTGAAATGCTTGTGCTTTAGGGTTTCTCTTGGCGAAAATTGGCTTTTTTGAAGTGGCCTTGTTCTCCATCTGTGGTTTTCTATAGTTTTTCAAGAGAATTCTTTGTCTTTATTGAGATATAGGCCTTTGTTACTCATGCAGGAATGTGAAACGGAGCGATTCTAGTGTTAAAACATAGAAAAGGAGTGATTTTAACTGTTATTTGTTATAGATATTCTGGTGAGAGAAGTGGCAATGGGAGACCATCTGGTGTTGAATGTTGACCGGCTCGTGAAGTCTGAGACTGTTGAATCTCCCCAAGCAATGAAGGCTTCAAAGTCTTCTGGAAAAGCTGTGCATAGTTCACTTCCATCTGTTGCTTCCTCTTCAGTGGTAGCTTCTGTCGGCGAGGAGGGGAAGAAGGAGTACTCGGGTTCTGAGGAAGAGGAGCCACTCATTCAGATGGTGGAGTGTCGCATTTGCCAGGAAGAGGACCATGTTGAAAACCTGGAGATACCATGTGCATGCAGTGGAAGTTTGAAGGTTTCTTTTTTTTTTTTTAAAGAGAAAAAGCTCTGTTTGCTTTCTCTTTGACTTTAACATTATATTGGCTGCTGTTAGTAAAGTTCATAAACTGTTCTAGTGGTAACTTCCGTGGAAATCATGCTTCCAATAGATAATTGTTCAATTTCTTGGATTTTCTAGCTCAGTCATTACAATACAGGAATGAAGTGTTGTGGTATTATTTTGAAAATCATTAGGTCTTGGTGCATTAATTGGTTGATAGGTCAGGTTGATATGTTGAAGTATATACAAAATGATGTTAGAATTTGTGTTCTCAGTTTTGTTGCATGACTGTAATTTATGTAATTCATTGCTGTTTTATGTATTTTCTGCTTTTGAACACTGATCATTTTCCAGGTTGAATCATCGAGAATGGTTAACATTCAAACAACTCTTTTTCTAATATCAAGGATGTGATTTTATCGCTTAGAAATTATCAATGATTGGATTTCTATGCATCCACTTCCTCCAAGATTTTGATCTAGGATATTTTTTTTCTCTGATGTGGGACAGGTGGGGTTATTCAGCTGTCATTGTAATGTTTGCATTAGGATGTTCCTTTGTGCTAGATTCCATTTTATGGTTCTTAGTTCTCAAAACGTTGTCCTTGCTCTCATTCTTGCAGTGGGTAACAAATACTGTATGCCCACTTTCCACTACATAGAGCTGTTTTCTGTCTTCATTTGTATGGCCCAGCTCTAGCTACATAATTGCACATTGGACATATTATGTACCACATCACACTAGACTACCCGCTAATATCTGTCAGAAAATTCTTTGTTTCTTACCATCAGGGAAGTTTACCTTTGAACTCAATTAAGTGCTTAATGGGAAATAATCACTGTGAATAGTAGATTTATCTAAAGATGTTGCCTTTCCAAGACCCAGGCAATCTGCCATTAACTATAATCTGATGTCTGTTAGAATCTTGCTGATAGTGTGTGCCACTTTATACATGCAAAATATCAGTTGTTTTTGTCCTAAAAATAACCATATTTTTGGAAATAGTTTCTCATTTCTGCCTTCTTATCATGATGTTTATTTGCATTCTGTTTACATACAAATATTCTACTTATGGGATCTTACTTTGTTTTTTGTGCCATACACAGTATGCTCATAGAGCGTGTGTGCAGCGTTGGTGCAATGAGAAAGGAGATATAACTTGTGAGATTTGCCATGAGGTGAGTTGCAATTCTTTATATAATTACCTAGTAAATACATGGATTTTGCTTCAACTTTTGTTAGGATACATACTCTATCATTTAATGCTTGGGATTTAGATTTTTCATTTGTTTCAATATCACATTAGGTTCTCCATCTAGTGTAAGCCTGTAACGAAGTTGATCGCACAATTCAGTGTTGTGAATCCCAACATGTTATGTAGTTATTAATGTTTTATTACTTTTGGTGTCATGATTACTTATATACTTTAATGATACATCTATTATGTTAACTTTTCTATCTGCTAAATGAGTTAGGTTGCATTTTGTTTTCAAAGTGAATGTTTTGTGATATATCATTTTACATGATTTGAAGCAATACAAACCTGGGTACACTGCACCTCCTCGAGCTAACCCTGATGAGACCACCATTGATATCAGGTAAGTGGTATATATATTTCTTGCAGTATCATATAAATGATAAAAAGCAGAAATGATGCATATTTATTTCTTGCCTTTTGACACTGAACTAGCACTGCATCTAATGTCCTTAATATTTATTACTACGTATTTACTTTTGCATTATTAGTTCAATTTGATGATCTTTTTACTTGATTTGTAGTGGAGGTTGGACTATTACAGGCACCCCCTTGGATCTGCGTGATCCTAGTCTCCTTGCAATGGCAGCAGCACAGCACCATTTCCTTGAAGCTGAGTATGATGAATATGCTTCTACAAATGCCAGTGGTGCTGCATTTTGCCGCTCTGCTGTTCTGATTGTGAGCCTCATGATGCCCTGGAAATACAAATGATGATTTCATTTTGGTCTAAAATATGATTTACATGGAAGATAGTTTATATCCAAGTGATATTCTTTTATTTGTTTATTTTTTTATAAGAAGTCTTCCATGCAATTAATTTTGATTTCTAATTTTTATTTTTAAATTAAACATTTATTAGAACAATTTTCTGTATATGTGAATACATGCTATCTGAAAGGTTCATTTTCTTATGTTATTTATGGACATGACAATGCTAACATATTGGAAAGATTCTCATGTTTGTCTTTTTCAGTCTTGTTCACCAAGTAAAATGGCAACACAGTTAATTTAGGCAAGATAGTTTTTCCTTTTTAAATTAGTTCGAGGATGATTTTGAAATTGAAAATTCTCATGTCCTTGTTTTCATTTCTGCACCACTTTCCACTAAATTACATGAAGCCCTAGCTGAAAGCTCTTTTTCTGTGAAACTAGTTGAACTCAAAGGTTTCGGATTGGCCAATACCTTAGCCAAGATATCAGTTTATATTGCATCAAGCACTTATAAATACAATATTATAAAGTACTGGCCATTATAATTTCAGTCATATGAGCTGAAATAACAACTGATATATAAAAGTAAGGCTGCAAATAGGTCGGGTTGACCCATGACCCAACCTGACTCACCCCAGTTAGACCCGACCCGGACCCGAATTGGAGTACTCGCGGAGCCGGGCCGAGTCCTAAAATTGGACCCGTTCTATTTTAGGGTCGGGTCTGGGTTTACTGAATTCAGACCCAACCTGATCCGAGTGACCCATATATAAAATATTAGAATATTCTTATAAATAACAAATAAATTTGTTTTTAAGAATCTACTATTTAGCGCTAGTTTCAACACACGTAATGTAATAAATGTTATGGGTATGAGACCATGGGCATGGTCCTTCCTGTTATTAGTAAGTATTTGTGAATGCAGATTAGCTCGAGGTTTTTGCGAACTTGGAGGCGGGTTTTTGATTGGTCTTTATTGTGTTCATCGATCCCCAGTGATGTTGGCTGATGGCAGGAAGGATGTGGTCATGAAGGGAGTTACTCACGATGCCTATGATTACCTTATAAAGCCGGTGAGGATCGAGGCGCTGAAGAATATATGGCAGCACGTGGTGAGCAAGAGGAGGAATGAGTTGAAGGAGTTGGAGCACTCGGGAAGTATAGAGAGTGACAGGCAGAAAAGAGCTCCGGAAGAAGGGGACAATGCATCCTCGGTGAACAGGGGGAGTTGGAAGAAGCTAAGAGGAGGAAGGACGAGGAGGGGGAGGAGGAGGTCGAGGAGTGCGAAGATCCTTTGACATTGAAGAAACCGAGGGTGGTTTCTGTCGACCTCCACCAATAGTTTGTCACTGCCGTGAACAAATTGGGCGTTGACAGTAAGTGAATTTTTTTTTCCTTCGTTCCTATTTGACATTTGATGTACGGGTGGTGCCCATGTGAAGCGGAGGTGGCGTTTTGACGGACGGACGGAGCAGCCTCTCAAACCCAGCGGAAGGTGGACTCGGAGCGGGTGGTGCCCATGCGGAGAGCGAAGTAGAACCGTAGAAGGCGTTGGGAGTGGTGTTGTAGAAGGCCATTTGAAAGGGAGAGGTGGCTATGGGGAGCATGCAGTTGGCGTCGTATTCAGTTATGATTTGGCAGCTGTGGACCTGACCCGATCCAAATGATCTGTTGGGTATGTTGTGGACCCGACTGGATTTTCTATTGGGTCGGGTATGGGTCCAAAATTAGGACCTAAACAAGAAAACGGGTCGGATCGGGGTCACTCAGGATCCGGTCTGACCCGACCCATTTGCACCCCTACATAAAAGTTAATGTTAGAGCAGTTAATTGATTTCCAAAGATGGTTGCAGATGGATGTCAAGCTATGAGAATAGAGCGACGGGGGAAGATGCAAACCCATCAATAAGAAGTGTAAATGGTGGGCATGTGGTGATTCAATGAATAGATTCATTGATTTGGTAATGATATTTGTCGATCCAGCAACCATTGTCTATATTCAAGGATTCAAGTCCCGGTGGGACACCCTGCGGGATGTTGGGATGAGGCATCGACCTAAGTGGCAGGACACGACCTTCCTGCCATCTTCGCAGCATCCTAGTGTCGAGCGGCAAGCGTCCTGTTCCACAAAAAAAGATAAGACAACCCCATCCACGAGATCTGAATCATTTGTTTATAACACCGTTGAGGAGGTGAAATATATCATGTGGTGTACGCCATGGGCGATGATAACAAAAGGCAGTAGCAAAGGGATCCATATGATTGAATGGTATTAGATTGGAATTCAAAAACGATGAGAGGGAAGATGTGAGGCTCTATGAATAAGTGGAGAGGCAAGGTTCAAGGTTGAATAGAAGGTAAGGGAAAGATGAGGGATGACAGAAGAATACATGTTTTGAATGGCCGGTTGGAGGAGTGGGCATGCCATATTGGTTCAAAAGAAAGGGAAGGGAGGAATAAAGAGAAAAGGAAGGAGTTTTTAGGAAAGATAATCATTTTTTTAGTAATTCTGGAAATTTTCTTGTCATTATGAGCTTTGGACATGCCTAATATTGCCATAAAACATGGAATCATCATTCTTTTTCTAAATCTCCGGCTTCTAAACTTGGCTTGGATAAATCAATAGCTCAATTCATCTCTAGTATCGGGCTCCTGCCGAGATGACTGAGATAGCAGGAATTAAAAACCTTGCTTGAATTAGATTACGGGTTGTAATCTCATGCCTACTGGCCTCATCCAGCTTGTGTATAACTATGCACTGGTATTGGGTGAACCAGGCCCATATCACACTATATAACTATCATGTTGTATCTTTCATTGGAGGTGTATCTCCTTTGTATTGAGGTGTATTGCTCCTCCCTATATTACATAATATGCCTTTTATATTTTTAGCTTATTTCTACCATGGCGTATTGAGGCATTCTATCCCCATATCGAGGATTTTGGTGTATGCCACCACCGATATCGTACGTTCCTTAAGATTTGAATCCTTGAAGTAGATTATGACACATGCTTTCATGAGGTCTACGTAGACAATAAGCATGCGATGGATTGACATGATCCCATCAATATAGATAGCTTACAGTAGAATCGATAAATATGCCTATTTTAGTTTATATATTCTTCTATAATCATTTATTATAGAGTGAATAGTGTGTATTTACTAAAGGAAGACTATTTAAATATGGGAATTGCAGTGGTCCTAACATATGGGACTCGTTGTCCATACAAATGAAACCTCCAGGGATATTTTAATAGTATGGGAGTTTCGGATGGGCGTCGACTTTAGTTTATCCAGCAAGCAAGGCAGTGGTAGATTAATATTTTATGTTGTACCGATCATGGTTGGGTGCAAACCTGTAAAACAAAACTACAACTAAATTTGAAAAGAATAGGACGGAATAAATAAGATAATGCATATTACAAATATAAAAATTACATCAATAGAAAATAATCTCTTCAAAATACTAAAAAGTGAAAATATATAGGGGGAGAGTGAGATTTTGGGTGTTGTATATACCAACAGAGTATGTACATAAGAGGGGTTTTATTTGGCAAAAAGTATGTTGAATTGGACTATTCAGAGAATTATTAATTAATTAGTTGTGATTGAAATGTAATTCAAAGGAGACATTTGGGCGAAAGTATTTAAGAGGTGATTAAGGAGAAATTGCAGATTAGTAAAAGACAAAGAATTAGGTAGACGAATAAGATTGAAAAGGGATTGGGTATTATTATTTCCCTACTTGATTGTACATATCCACTTTTATTTGGTGAATACAGATGTGGATCTTTATTGGATGCTAGATTTTGTAACTATATTTATTCCGAATGGATATGGATACAAAGCAGATATTAACAATACATATGCAATTTTTTGATATAAAATAGAATAAGATATACATGGCAGAATACTATTTTATTTTATATTTTATTAATCCAAATCAAGCGCACAAGCCTGTCGACTTCCCTTTATTATTTTCTAAAAACAAGCAATTGACTGTATAAACATTTATTTGTTTTAGTGGATTCACGTAATCATGCTGCACTTCTATTAGATGGTATAATCTTTTTGAGCTACAAAATTTAGGTCAAAGGGTTGGTTGGTTAGTTTAATAATGCAACCTAGTAAGTAAAAGATTCATAAATAAAGGTAAATTTTGTGAAAACGATCACTTATTACCCACATGACTTTATAAGAATTATATTAGATTAGATAGGGCTAAAAGTCAATTTGGATACTGACATGATATTTAATATTTGAATTTGTTTTTTCGTTGATGGATATAAATGTTAGTCAGATGTTAAAAATTTATATCCGTATATATGTGGATATAGAAATGGATCGAATCGGAAATTGTTGTATCTATTTTCAGATCCCACATACCTGGGTGAGGAAGGGATGGTAGGTGAGCAGGATTGTAGAAAGATAAATGTGCAAAGTGGGAGAGATGGTGCTCTAATCTCTGTCAGAGAGAGCTTTCAGATGCGAATTTAAATTTAAGAGAGAAGGTCCGGGTTTTTTAGGTGGGATTGGACATGGTTCGATTAGGTATAAATCAGGAGCCAACCAAAAACTGAATCTTGGCTAGTGTGCATGAGATCTACTAGAATATTGTAACTCTGAGGCTGGATGGATATAGAATATGATATCATGGATATGGCATCTTAAGGCTCATTGGTGTGCTATTTGCTTGCTTTTGGAAATTGGCATGAGAACGGCTACCTACCTTTGAGCTTTTGCACCATTGTGGCCTCACGTCTCCCATATGCCAACGTCGCCATGACGAAACTAAGTCATTGATCCTTTATTCTTCCATTATCCCAAGGTTCATCATCTATGGGAACACCCCCCCTTCAATTAGATTGTATCAAACTTAGATGAATTGGTCCAACCCTTATCTTCTAGTGCAGGACCTAGAGTTTGAGATCATTGCAGGTGACCTCTAATAGCAAGTGCTATTCCTTTATGTATCTCCTCTATACCCATTGTGGAGTTGACAACTGCATGGAGGGGGATATCTATTGCAATTTCATCACTCCGTGATACATAAATTTCATTGGATAAGGACTCAACAATTCATAGCTCGGATTCAAGGAACATCGTCGTTTGAGCATCCTCACTTGATAGACCTCTAGAATATTGCTCACTCCCTCCAGGACTTTCATTCTTCACATACCTTTCTAAAGGGCACTTAGCTAGCTAACTTCTGATCTCCATGGACCTTATGTATTTGATCAATGCTAATTCCCTGGGAACTTTGTATTATAGGCTGTAATGGGGGTTCCTACTTACCAACTCCAGAAAAAGAAAATACCTAGAATATTCTATTCAGTGCAACAAAAACTTAACTTCAATCATAAGCAAGTTTACTGTGCCAGTATTGGAACCCGTATCGGTTGCCTGACGTACGATACGATATGGTACGATACTGTGCTATTCCATTCCGAGCCTGTATCGACATAGTAGAGCCGGCAAGGGAGGGGGAGAGGGAGAAGGAAAGAGAGAAAAAGGGAGAGATGAAGGGAGGGTGAGGGAGAGAGGGAGGGAGAGAGAGGAGAAAGGGGGCTTTGAAGCCTCCATCTCCTTCAGTGCATGAGAAAAGGGGCGGAGCCCCAGTTTCGAAATGAAACACGGGCTCTGGCCTTTTTTTTTAATTTTTTAAGTGAAGTGCCGACTTCACTTTAAAAATATTAAAAAAAAGGGTTGGAGTCTTTGTTCTCGTGTGCAGGAGGAGATAGGGGCTCGAAAAACCCCTCTCTCTTCCTCTCTTTCTTCTCCCTCCTTCCTCCCTCGCTAGTTTCTCGAACCGAGGGGCAAAATATTCCTTGATTCGAGGTGATACAACATTCCTTGATTATAAGTCTACCATATATGACATTTATATATAACCACAACCATCCATCTTTATACCAACTATTTGGGATGTTTTTATGGATTCTCATTTGCCAAGCATTCCTAATTAGGACCAGATCATATGTTATTTCAAGCAACCATTAACATACAATCAAAGTTGTTGAAAGCAAAAGGCATCCATATGTCAACAAGGGCCTATATTGCCTTGAGGCTCTAGGCGCCAAAAAGGTGCTTGCCTGAAGAAAGCAGTTTGTTCAATTAAAAAATGTTCAATAAGTTTATTAGAAAAAAATACTATATATATCTAAAAAACAATACAAGCATTGTAAGATCAATTATTCAAGTTTCAAGTCAAGAAAACATAATTGTCTTGTACATTAGATATTGTGTTTCACATCTTTCAAAGCATCACATCAAAATACCACTTCCCATATCATGTTTTTAAACAAAAGCCAGCAAAAATAAACTAGTGGGCATCCTTTAGTAGCTTCAAAATTCAAACATGATAGTCAAAGAGCACTTCTCAGAACATGTTTGATGTTTCTAAAGAAAACACGAAAAAGTAAAACAATTGAACATCTTACAGTAGCCATTTATTTTTAAGGACTCTAATAAACTAAAATGACCCTCAAAGTAACGCTAATTAAGTTCTAAAAGAATGACCAAATAAGGGATAGGAAGAATAGCGCTAGACATTGGACAAGAATGTGGCGGAATTCCTCTCGCTTTCCCTAGGTGCTCACTTTAGTAAATTTACCTTGCCTGGGGACTATCGAGGCGCTCAAAGCTTCCTTGCCCTGCCATAGCACCTAGGTTCCTTAAGAACCTGGTTAAGTACCCTTAGCTTCTTTGATCAATATAATATGTTTTAATATACTATAAGATTAGTCTGGGTTAGCTTAGATTTGGTTACTTAACCCAAATAAATCCACCAGGTTTTCCAAATTGAGAACGATAACAAAACCAATCTCTGCTTTGAGGTTTTTTTGTTTTGGTTCTTTGGTTGATTTGGAACCATGTGCACTTCTATTAGCAAGGGCACAATTGGTCCTTTATCCTTGGGAACCAACAAAATAATTTATATGTACATCAAAGGATACTAAATTTATTAAGAGTAATTTTTTTCATGTCAATGAACCTTGTGTACAAATTAAAAAAGCAAGAATGTTCATGAATTTATGACCTTTAATTATGCTATTCATGTTTTTTTTCTTGAATTTTGCAACAGCGTGCATGTAGTATCTTAAAATTGCTTTTTCGAGATGTTCATGTATTTGGATACTAATCTTTATTTATGACTTAGTTATGATGCACTATTTTTTCAAGTTTTTATGATGAAATAAGTTTCAAAATCTTGCAGAAATCATGGGGCTAGATCTTGAATTAAAGACAAAACTCAGAAACTTATCCCAAATAGCCAAATCCATGGAGACATTTTTGAAATATATTAAGGACAATGTATCTAAAGTTTCTTTGTGAAGCCCCTCTTACATCAAAGCATTGAATCATATTATTTTTTGTAAATAAATCTGGTTTACTCTCTCAATCATAGAGAGAATGTGTCACCATTTGTAGTAGAATTCAATCTTCTTCCTCCAAAGCTGTCTCCTCTATCTATTCCACCTGCTTTCTCTATTTATCTTTGCCTCCATGGTTGTAGGTGAGATGTGAAAGGATTGTGCTCATTGGGTGGAAACAAGCCAAACAGGAGCTGAATTAGGCGTCTAGCTCGGCTTGTTTTATATTCGAGCCGAGCATGAGCTATTTGCGAATAGCTTGGTCAAGAGACTTAGTGAGAACTTAAGATCATTTGAGGCTTTGTTTATATATTTTAGATTGATAATCCTGATTATATTTTATACTTATACTTGTATAGATAATAATAACTATTTATATATTAATATTTCGAGCTAATTCGAGCTGAGCTCGAGCCTAGCTCTACTTTGGCTCATTTCTTAACTGAGCGAGCCTGGCAAGCTCGAGCTAGCTCACCAACAGCCTGTTCATTTGCCAAAATTGTAGGAGATAGAAAAAGATGAGTATTACATGAAGTTGCTCTTCCTGTTATAGTTTGATTTGGCTGCTAGGTTGCTTATTTGATGGATATTCAAGTTTTTGTCAGCTTCCTTTTTGACAAAGAATCAGATTTTAAAGGTTTGCCTTTTTGTTTTGAAATGTAGGTCAGGGGACTATTTTGGAAGTGGTGAATGAGTAAATTGGGAACAAAAAGTCTAGGGTATATTGTGAAAGACTGAAGATGAAATGTTAATGGAATATTTCAAAATTCAAAACTCTTATTTTGTTATAAGGTATGGATTGTACTCAGGGATGAGCAGCTGTGAGGGTTTCACAGGCTTTGAGGATAGGAGGCTCAAAGGAGTTTGTGCTATCGGAAAAACAAAGAATGGTGTTTGTGCTGTAGTATTAGAACATGAACAATGAAAGTATATAGTTTCAATTGGGAGGCAATGGACCACTAAATGAAACAAATTATTATTTAATTTTCTTTGGCGGACTTAAATTTCTGATAGACTGTTGGGACTTCTGCATATATATCCTCAAAAACAAATTATTTGTGCATTTTTGCTTCAAAAAATTGAAAGTGCATATATGCCCCTCCAAAAGGCTGAATTTTGCATATATACCCTTCTTGCCATGTTGCCTTAACTTTCCTTGTGTTAAGCTTACCTTGGCTGGTTAAATGGCAACTTAAGTTGTCCATAAACTATTTTTCCTGCCTGACTTGCTGTTCAAAATTCCATGCCCACGTTATCCTTGTAATTTTCATTTTTCGACAAATAGCATTAAGCAGTCTTTGAAGAGTTTGTATGCCAAAGTTTCTGAACTAATGGTAGAGTAACATAATTTGGTGATGTTACTTTTTGTTCAATGGATGTCATGTGATAGTAGAGGCATATGCACGAATTTTAGATTTTGAGGGGCAAAATTTGTAGGTTTCAGAGTTTTCAGGAATATATGCATTTTTTCACTTTTGGATGGCTAAGTAAGAAGATGGGATTTCCTTCACCAGCTAACCAGTGAGTTTTAGCATATTTCTTCTGTTTCGATCTCTGTGTTCACTTGATTATATAAGGCAACTTGTTCGAACTGTACTTTGTGAGTTGTTGCTAGTAATGCTTTTTCTAATTTTGGATCAGACCTTTTGATTTAAAGACTGAAGTTTTGGGATTCTAATCTTTGCTTGTTTTTTCTTTCCAGTTAATGGCTCTTCTGTTTTTGAGGCATGCACTCACCTTCACCAATCGTGATGGAGAGGATGATGCTTCCACTATATTTTCTGTAAGTGAGACAATTAAATGTTCTTTTTCATTTATTTTTTATTATGATTTAGCCTTCAACCTGTGTCTAACATTTTTTTTCATTGGTAACAGCTTTTTGTGCTGCGTGCTGCTGGGTTTCTGTTGCCATGCTATATCATGGCATGGGCTATAAGTATTCTGCAGCGTCGAAGGCAGAGACAGGTAGCACACCAATTGTAAAATGGAATCATTAAAGTTAAATATTTGGCTCTTTCTTTTGCTGCCATTTGAGAAGTATAAATAAGTTGTTGTTCATAGAGGTGCTAAACTTTTTTCGATTTTTTCTTTTTTCCCCAGCGTTCTTATTTTAGGAAGTAAAGTTATCTATATACGCTGTCAAAGTAACCTGTTTTTTTAATTTAGTACATGGCTTTATTACATTAGGTTTTTACGTTATTAATTGAGTACATGGATTTATTAAGTTGATTATTCAATAAACTTAAAAACAGGAAGATGTACCTGGGTGCTGCTACTGCTGTATCCTTCCTCTTGACTTGGAGTTAGCTTGACCAAAGTTTTTTCCTGGTTGCCAGTAGTGTGGAAGTACAGTAGATAACTAGTCAGTATTTTTTTTTTCGATCAATTTTGCTAAAATGTAGATACTAGATGATCAGCCTTTACCTGTTAGATATTATTCTACTAGACTTGAGAAGACTTGATGTTAGTATTTGGTTCAGCTTCATTTGCTTCATCCTGATAACACCTTCTGGGAAAGCACAAATGTAATGTCTTCCATGAACTCTACAGTATCACATTGGTATCCTAATGCTTGTAATATCACAGTGAAAGTTTATCATTCTCCAGTAATATTATTCTTTATGTGTCGAGTGATTTGAAAATCATTCTACAGGCCTTATTTAGTTACTCTGAAAAATAATTATTTGTTTGCATGTTGAGTAGTGGTATTTCATACATGAAATTGTTTTCCCTACTTTATCTATAATGCCTAAACTTGGAAGGATGATATCTTTCACCGTTTGATCACCAGGAGTTCCTCTTTGCTTTATTTCTTTCTCTTGCTCCTTTTTTCACTGGATCTGTGCTTCGACAATTTTTGACCCAAATTGTCAATCTGAAAGAAGAAAATATACATTTTTATCATGACTACATCCTGTTGGATATATGTGATATGTTTTCCCTAAATGAACTACCTTTCCGAACCACCAATTTGCAGGGGAGAATGACATTTTCTAGTTATGAATGAAAATTTTTTGTTCTTTTGATTAAAAAATAGTTTTCTTTTCACGTCAGATCAACATATTCTGCTGCAGTTGTGGACTCTTGAAATGCGAAAATTGGCCTTACCATCATTGATGTTTCTGATATCCAAAATGCGCCTGCCTTTGAGCAACCTAAATATGCAGATAGACCATAAGGTTGTTTCTTTAGTATAGAGATGAGTTAACTAGCCTTCCTGGTTTGTGTTCCCAAATTCCATTTTCTGTCCATACAGGTCTCTGTTATTGATGCCAAGCTCACAAATAAAGAACAACAGCCTAAATTCATGAATATTGTTATGGTTTTAAATTTCTCAAGCCTTGTGTATCCGGATATCCTTTTATAACCTTTCCAAGATATCCTGTAAATCTTCATGTGGAATCACACTGAATTTTTCCCATGCACAATCTTACTTAGTGCATCAAATCTATATGCAAATCAATGAATACGAAGCAACAAGAATATGAAATAGAGATGGTTTCTCCATATACAACATAACCATATGGTAAGTGTATCTCCACAGGTCTAGATGTGCTTTGTGAGCCCTTCTTCATTAGTCATCTTTACTAAGTTTACAGTTTGGGCATGTTTCCCTTAATTTTCTCTACAGTTCCGTTTAAGGATAGTACTTTCCTCATTCCTCTTGATAGTTCATTTATATCTGACAGAGCAAGTACTAATTCAATCACTCAACAAAAATATAACAAACAAGGAAAGAAGTGAAATAAAGGAGGAACATTGGGGACCAAAAATATAAGATGAATCCTCACTGAGGTGACTTGAGAGTTCAATTCGTTTATCATAATGCACACATCCTAAACTATGTACAGACCAAATTTCAGCAAGTTTGAATACTTTTAGACTTCAGATCAACTCAAAGCTTTGTATCTTGATGTTAGAACTGTCCGTGTATGGGTCATTTGATGCATATGTGTGACATGCCCAAAACATTTTGTTTTTGGTTTTAAGTATTATAAATGCTTCAATTTATTACTGATTGTTTGAATTTTTGATTTGCATAGTGCATCATTTGATTTGCACTAAGGTGAATCTCTGCACGCGCGCGCGCATACACGCACGTGATATACTGTAACAATGCTAATGTCTCTTTGAAAGCACTACACTTGCTGCCAAAATTTGCTAATGTCTCTTTGAAAGCACTACACTTGCTGCCAAAATTCTGTGTCCGTAATTCACACTGCATGTGTGATATAGTGTGACTGCTAAGGTCTTAAAAGCACTTACTTTCTGCCAAAGTTCTTCATGTGTATATGTCTCCATATTTCTTATATCCATATTGATGCAGGATAGTTATTTTTTATTTCAATATGCTTCTCACTTTTTCTCTTTCAGTTTGCATCTGATTTGTTGGTTTCTTCGATCAGGAAGCTGCTGCATTAGCAGCAACAGAACTGGCATTCATACTTCAGTCTGGGCAACGGAGAGGACTGCATTTTACCATAGCACCTGAGTCACCAACAACTCCACATCAAGAGCCACATGAGTAGATGTCTTCCAGTAAGCCATGTAATATATATGATATTATTATATGAATAATTATCAGGAACCAGTTTATGGCTGTGACTATTAAACTAGCACCAGTGATAAGAGGAGAATTGGAACTCTTTCTGCCCTTTTACTGTTTCTGTGCATTTTGGTTTCTGTTTTGTGTTTCGAACACGAGAAGTCAGAGCTTTGAATGTTGCCACATATTACGCTAATCAGGTTTCCCTTGAGCAGAGTGAAGGTCTCATTCACTTTTATGTTTGCACTTGTCTAAATAGAGAGAAGGAGGATCTTAGTGGTATGTGGCTAGAGTCATTGAGTTTAAACATCCCTTCCAATTGTTCACTGATATGTATATCAGGTCTCCTAGTTCCCCAGAAACTATCAGTTGCCCTTTGTTAGGGCTGAAGCAGCTGACTGGACTTTTGATCTCCCTCAGATCTGCCATTTTGAGAGAGAGAGAGAGAGAGAGAGAGAGTTTTGACTTTAGTTTGGAGTTTCTGGCTTCAGCTTAAGGGCCATCAGAGTCCACTAGTAGTAGTGACATGCAGGGCTTCAATTGATTGGATTAATTAGGGCTTTAAGTTGATTGGATTAATTTGCTTTTGATTCAGAAATGTTTCATTCCAAACCAAACTGGAGTCATTGTTTAGGCTTGGATCGAAAAATCTATCCTGTTTGAGTTATGAATTGGACTTGGAGCATACAAGACTGAACTCAAACCCACAAATGGCCTGAAATAACCAATTATGTAGCTACCTCTCTTGGCCATCTTGAATTCAAGGATATAAGGTGCCGTTGGCTGCAAGCTATATGGTGTGGGTCTTGCATTTCCACCTCCAACCTTGCACATGATTAGTTTTCACTTCTTGGGTGTCCACCTCCTCCTGGTTTAAGAGAGGAGACAGAGAGTGTATTTACGAAATTGTGGTCATTTGAGTGAACCATGTGTCGTACCACGCTTGCCAATTACTGGTAACTTATATAGTTAATTGTATTTGTGGAGTGTTAATGATAACTTGCATGTTGTGGTTGCTGATGAGTTTTTGCTGAATTGGTTGTTGTGGATGCCTCATGTTATGAACAATTTCTTCAAGATATGTTTACGATTCCGTTAAGTGAATCAGTATTTATATATTTCTTATGGTCTATGCCTGGCTTCTTCCTCACCCAATTCTTGGAAAAAAAAACTTGGGTGGTAAACTAAATCTTCGGCCTCACAATGAACCTATTGGAAATCTGGCTAGATTTTTGAAAGGAAGGGCATGCCGGGGCGCGCGTGCCGAGTTTCTGGCCTGATTTAACTTTGGATCGTGCTCGGTTCATCCATCAAAACCAAATCCAACCCAAGTTGCTTGCAACTCAAGTGCTAGTAATGAGAGCAATCCAAGTTAGATACAACATATCCAATTTAACCTAAACCAGCTGACGGTGCCGACTACATGAGTTGTTAAGTTGTTTGGTCTTGGACACTGATGACCATGGTTTGTTCCCATCCCTACTATCAATCTTTCCCTAGCTTCCTTCCTGCCTATTTGTCAACAAAACATAAACCAAGCAAAAGTCATCTTGAGTCAAGACTAACAATTTTGGTTTTCTTTTCTTTCCTTGTAAGAAAATACATGATTGCACTATCTTGAACTTTTCTCAAAAGATATGATGGTAAAAGCAACATCAGGACCTCCCAAAAATTCAGCAACCCCCTTGTATCTAATAAACAATGGAGCTGCTCTATTGCAGGGGCTTTGTATCCCTTTCTTCTATTAAAGTTGGCCTTGTAAATCTACAAATTCACTCTCAAACTATAGGATAAAATGCTTACAGCCAAGAGTAAAGATAAAGGCTCGAACTCTCTCAAAGATTGCATTCCTGAAACCTCGAGGTTTTAGTTATTAATATTTTGTTTGTAAACGCTATGTTTTTATTCTTCTGAGAACAACGATTGGAGCACCATCAAATAGAACGACCCGCAGTTTTTCTTTTAATCTTTTTTTTTTTTTAGTGGAACCTGGGTTTTAATATTTGGGCAACAAGACCACCATTTGGAATGGGTAACTATCCTTCTCCCATTCACATGTGTGACTGGGCCATGGTCCATTTTGTCCATATCCATGCCTGTCTATATTAAACCATGGTGATGCTCTACTCATGATCTCATCTTGGTGTTCGTTAAGAGGATACTTACATTGGTCAGATAAACTGCTGAACATTAAAAGCAATACTATTAAGGAGGTAGTTTTCAGTGTGAATGGCGACTAGATCCAAGGGAAGTTTGAGTAGATTGAAAGCATTTGATATAAGTCATGAGATCATTAAACAAAGGGAATAAAATTGCAACTGATGAATATAATACTCAAGGGTGGGTCTATCAAGGATTATAAAATTAGATGATCATGAGAACAACTCCTCAACAGTGGAAATAAATAAAAAAGAAAAATTGGCAGCATGGAGACTTTTCCATCCATCAACTCCATACACAAAATATTTTATTACAGCTCCTGATTTCTAGTAAAATATGGCCCAAATGCCCCGTCCGTTGTGCTAAAACTTCTATTTTTATTTCTCCAGTTAAAAAGAAGATTCATTTGGATTACTAGGTGCAATGAAGACCAAGGAAAGATTCTAATCAATTATAGTCTACGGATTCATACCCATAATGAATTCATATGAATACAAACATTCAATCTTTCAGGAAAAACTTTCTACTACTTGAGTTTTTTATTTCAACGAATTGCCGGAAGAGCCAAAACCGAGTATATTACTATAACAAGATCCTCTATAAATATCTAAGATCTTCTCGATGAATAACCTCACATACTTCCTCCGTTCAAGCTTTGACGTCCTGGTCAGGCTAAGGGTTCAAATCTATTAATCTAATTACAAGCACCATGATCAGTCCGTGGCCAACCTCCATAAACCTATATTACAGTGTCTTTTAGTCTACATAGGTTATGAGCCGAGTTTGCTCTAATACTATTTGTAACAATTCCAAATCTCATCCAAAATACCTAGTTAGAAAGGATTATTTAGATTCATAAATCCTATAAAGTATCCAAAATTTTTTCGATGAATAATCGATGTGTGACTAAACATACGCCCTCGCGGTTCTCGCAATTACAGTCCATACACGATTTAAGAATCTTGAGCAGAACTACTTCGATGTGTTACAGTCCTGCTCTCTTGGGTCTCTTAAGAACGAAGAATAGGCATCTTAGAGAACGTGATGGTGTGGAACTAATTAATGAAGGCATACGGGTTTATGTGGGGGTCTAATCGTTGCATGGTTTGGACTAATTTTGTAAGAAGAAATTAAAGCTTGGCATGCCACATGGTCCTTAATATTGGTCCTAAATTGGACCGTGTGGTAGAATAATGGAGGTGAGGATGTGGCAATGGGGGAACGTCTCCAAGAAAGTGTAGTGCTTTAAGCCCCTAATCAAGTTCAAAACACCTCTTTTAACTTGGAAAATAAATGTTGTTCCCTCTTCTACCGTATGAATAAATAAATAAATAAATAAATAAAATCTTGGTAATAAAATTTTCGAAGTAATTTTTTAAGAAAATTTTTTAAAATGTGGATTTTGTTTTTTTCTTTTTTTTTTTTAATAATGCTGCATTTGCTAGATTGTGGCTTATCTCAATGGCCATGCCTCTCTGCTTGGCAACTAGCTGTTGTCGCGATTTTATAATGCATCTTTAAGTATTTAGACTTGAATGATTATAATTTGGATGGGCATCCTTCTTTGTTTCAAAAGAGTAATGTTATGTCTTGTTGTAATGTTACATGTCGTGTGAGGCTCATGTAAACAGCTAAGTCTTGGCATCTGTCCCATTCCAGTGCCCGCTACCCGTCTGAGATATAAATAATTGTTTCATAGAAAGATTAAACAGAGACAAATTACATGCAGCTAATGATGAAGTAATCACTGGGCCACGTATATAGAAATCAATAAAGAATTGCATGCGCCGTTGAAATGCCTTCATTGGAGACATGAGAGTGTTGAGGGAGGCCCGAGTTCACAACTCTAGAGCAGAGAAACTTGTGTGTGAAGAGATTAACTCCCCTTCACATTCGATATACCTTTCAAGACGCAGACTAAGAGATTTATTATGGGAGCAGAAGCATGCATTTTTTTTTTTAGTGAAGCAGGCATACAATTAACTTACAAAATGGGTTAACGGTGCTGCAAACTTGTGATAATGCCAGATAGAGTATTGATCGACATAATCTAAATCAGAATCTATCAAGAGGGACTTGCACCGTCATGAAATCTAGTCCTAAACCCATAAACTCGTTCTTGATGAAAATTATTATAGATTTCTTTCTATGCAGCGGGCAAGCAAGTGTGCTACACGCCTGCACGCAAGAGAGAAAGAGAGAGGAGAAATTATTAGATAGATTAGTTTCATTTTTCGCTCCTTTTTTCTTTTTGTAGGTAATAGCAACACGACCTAGGATGATCCATGGTGGATCTGATCCTTCTAATAATTTCTCCACTCGCGATATATATATATATATATATATATATATATATATATATATATATATATATATATATCACATTCATGTCCTTTTGAAGTCCAATCCAACATTTGGGTTTCAAGTTTCATGCCAACAGGTGCAAGCTATCATGCCAACCAGAAAGAACATGCATGCACTATCCAAATTATTTGAAGTCAGTTTCATGAAACCTTCTAATTAGCTATTCATACTGTAAATCATGCTTTGAGACATTATTACATAGTCTTCAAGGCAAAGACTCTGCAGCATCTTAGCTACCCTTACGTCCAAGATTTTTGGTTCAGGAAAGAAGTGTGGAATTCCTGCAGCACAAAGTTGCAGACTAGAACTGGAAAAATGCCAAGGGAAGTGAACAAATGAACATCACTTTCACCTTTACCTCAGCCATGAAGCTCACCCAACAATTGACATTTGTATTTTTCGAAAAGACGGCAAGTTGCTGCCAAAGTCTTAAATCTAGCAGCTCCCCAGTTCTAGATACACGCAAGCTATCAGCTAAGGAGTAAATCTAAAATTCTCTTCATTCTATGTTTCATTACTTTCACACCTCAACCTAGTGGGTGTCAAAGCTATAGCATCATTCCAGGTTGGGGGGTTATTTTAAATTAGTATGTTGCTGACATCCATAAAAAATTATACAGCCTGACAATCTTGATAGCTTCGTTATCCATTTTCTTTATTGGAGTTGAGGAATCTCCATCAGATGCCAAAGCATACACTGACAGAAAAGGGGTATAAATGTAGAGGGATGGAAGACTAGAAGACCATCAGAAGGTAAAAAACTGATATGAACTTTAAGGGGTATATGCAGATATCCATGTAAGGATTTCAGAGGAACTTGCATAGAATTTGGGATTGGGTGTTTTATATATTTGGGAGGTGTTTATAAATTCATGGACGACTATAATTGAATTTGTTTCGAAGAGAGCATTGTCTTGATCTGCATAGAGAATAAGTTTCCAACTCCATGAAATAAATTAGGATATGAGTGTGAACAGAAGGATTTTAAAATACTAGTGTGCTGCTGATTTTGTAGTTTGTTTCAGGTCCTTTTCCTTGGAATAGGACAAGCCAAGTGGTTTCCTTGGGATTCTCGGTGTTCTTTTAAAGCCCCAATTCCTGAAGCTTCTTCCTCGACCCTGAGTGTTCCTCCCAAAGAACCCGAAAGACTGGCCGAATATTTTGGCTTTGTGGGAGATTTTTTTTGTTCTTGGTTCTGTTTTTGTTATTATTTTTCTTGGTAACATTACAAAGAGTTCATAAAATTGATTTGCTGGAGAGCTTGTGCTTTTCAGTTATTATTGAGGTTTCCAATGATAAGTCTTGCATTGCATAAAGTTATGCTCCAGGTGTGCAATTCAGCTCCATTCCTTTCCACTCTCATAGAGATCATTGGAGTTCGCCTAAGTCAAGGTTAGTTTAGGTCTGAAAAAAACTTCTTGATAGGGTGTTACTATCCATTTCGTATAGTTGAAGCAAGGTTCATATGGGTTTGAGATTTCCAAAGTTCATGTTGTATTGTTTTACTCCCTTGACTTGACTCAATTGCTTATAGTTCATGTGCTAGTTTATTTTCAGCTCAAGTTGTACCACTGTGACTTTTCGTGATTTTCGTGGTTAGATCTTGACTGGATTTATAGGGACTCCCCCAATGTCAAGTTGAATTAAATCAAGCTTGAGCTCTTTGAAGAACACGAAGGTCGCTGGTAAGCTGTGCAGCTGCACCTTTCTTTCTGTCCTAGGCTCTTCTCGGTTTGATCCAAAAAGAGTGGAAGCATTATGGATCAGCTAGAAGAAGTGATGTTGCCAGGCTTTCGATTTCATCCGACGGATGAGGAGCTAGTTGGGTTTTATCTGACGAGGAAGGTTGAGCAAAAACCACTTGCCATTCAGCTTATCAGGCAACTGGATATCTACAAATATGATCCATGGGATCTTCCAAGTAAGCCACTCTTTTGTGCTGCGCCATTATTGTCTTTCTTGAAGAGTTTATATGTGACTATACGCCATAGTTTGCCCAAGCCGCTTGGTTTTTTAAAACTACTGAAGTTTTCCTATGAATCAAACTAATTTAAACTTTCTGTCATCAAGTTCTTTCACTGTAAGTTAGCTTCCAACCACTAACATAACCTACAAAGCTTCTCATATTACTGGTTCCTTAAGAATTGTTTCCAGTTGTTCAAGTGAGAAGATGCAATAGAACCTCAACAAAGCAAGTTAAAAGTTTGGTGCTCTAGGTCGCTGACACTACTGTCTCCTACACTAGGACAGCTTTAAAAGAACCTTACTGATCACAAAACTTCCAACGTTTCAACTACTTATTTGGTATTTAGACCTCCTAATGAGCATTTAAAGGAGAAAAAGCTCAACCTTTTTCGATACGGCGAAATATAATGTCTGCTTCTAATTTTTCTCTCCATGTTCTTGCTATGTCCACTGAGAAGAGCTGGCGATGACTGGAGAGAAGGAATGGTACTTCTACTGCCCGAGGGACCGGAAATATAGGAACAGCCCAAGGCCTAACAGAGTCACAGGTGCTGGATTTTGGAAAGCCACAGGAACAGATAGGCCAATCTACTCCCCCGACGGAACCAAGTGCATAGGCCTAAAGAAATCGCTCGTCTTCTACAGGGGCCGAGCTGCCAAAGGGATCAAAACTGACTGGATGATGCATGAGTTCAGGCTGCCATCTTTATTCGGTTCATCCCCTACCAATAGGCCTTTCAGTAAGAACAATCCTGCCAATGTAAGCAATCGATACAAACTTTTCAGCATCTCCGTTTTATTCACTTGATACTGACCTACCTCTCTTGGTGCCAAAAAACAGGACCAATGGGCAATCTGTAGGATCTTTAAGAAAACCAGCTCCCTGGCACGAAAGGCACTGCCTCCGTCCCTGCCACCTTTACCCAAGATCAATGATGCCGACCAATTTGCTTTCGAGAGCACTACTTGCATGAACCAGTCTGGTGGTAACAATGGCTCACAGTTACAGCAGCAGCAGCAGCAGCAGAGAAACATAACTTACCCTCCTGATGCTGGCTCCTATGAGTCCAGCAGCAACAGCTACAAACATTCTTTACCTCCTATCTCTAGGGAAGAGATACCTGCCAGTTTCATGTTCTCCTCTGTTGAACTATCAGCACAAACCAAGAGCTTACTCAGTGCTGCTTCCATGATTCATAACATCTCTGATGTAGAGAAGGCCTTATCGAACGTAGATCTTGGACGCCCCAAAAATTGTGATGGAGTCGGGGCAGATTTACCATTTGATGGAGAAGAAGAAATTAGCATGAAGGTCGTCGTCGCGGATACAAGCATTGCTGGCAATGATCATTTGGAAACTATGCATGCGATCGGTTTCCCCCTGAACTTGCTGCAAAAACTTCCCGATGAGGGGAAAACCAACTCGCAGTGGGTTTCCTCTTGGTGCGCGAATGAGATGATGAGTTACTCCATGAACGAATGCTACACTTGAAAACAAAGAACCATTTAGAGAGTAAGGATCATCTTGTTAGTATTGCAACAAGCTTAAACTTGATTTAGAGTTTGTTGCATCAATCTGTACCACCAATAAGAAGTGCTTGTTACAAAAAAAATAAATAAAAAAAATAACAGAACGAAAAGATTGGTCTGATATTATGAGGACCCGTGCAGGCGTGTGTTTAGTTCTACACCGGTTATTTGATGGATAGATATTGGGTACTTATACGTGATCAAAAAACTTAAATAATATCATCCGGCTAGCTATTTTGGATGAGATCCTGAGTTGTAACAAATGGTATAAGAGCGAACCCGGCCCATAATATATGCGGACTAGAGGACACTACAGCACGGATCCATTGAGACTGACCATAGGCTGATCCGTGTGAGCGCGTGTTTAGTTCCATATCGGTTAGTTCTTTAAACTGTGTAAGAAACCGCCGGCAGCATCCTACTTTCCCTGCTGCTGCATGAATCTGAACATTGATGAACACGTTGAGAAATTGATAAAAGCTTCCAACTGAGAATACACCCCTTGAATTCCACTGCATTGTTGAGAGATTTCAATTTTGTAAGCAAATTGGAGAACTAATTTACACTAAAAGAAACAGTATTGATCTTTCACTATTTAATTTAAGGGATTTTTCAGCTGATAATATAGAAGGTGACAGAGTGGATAGAGCCAACAACCATGACCTTGGGCTTTTGAATGGGCTTTACAATTCTGGTGCCATCTTCTACTTGCCGCTCTGCTTCTTCTCCTTCTTCTTCTCCTTCTAAATTATGGGTCTACTAGCTAGGGCTTCCTCCACCAAGATCTCCTAGCAAGAAGAGGCCCTCCTAGGAAGAAAGAAGGGATCTCTCGACATGTTGCTCCAATCCCTCTCAAATCCTCTTCAAGCCCCCGTGGCCTTGCGCCTGAACAACGAACACAGCCCTTTCGCAAACAAGGCCCATGCTACCCCCAACTTATCTAATTTTTATAGGAGGGGATCTAGAATGACCACTGATCATGGGCTCTTTCTTTCCAAACAGGGCAGCCCAAAATGAGACCCACAAATGTTCAAAATACCAAAACAATCTTTTTGTACGCGGAAATTGTCACACTCCATATCCAGAGCATGACATGGCCATGCTACCATAGAGTATTGCCCATAATAACACGAAGCCCATAATATAGTATAATAAAATTAGTCCAATTTCATTTACGAAACAAAGAGAAGCAGTACAGAACATCTAAACCCAAAACCTTTGAGTATTTTCAACCACATAACTCAAACTTTATAGACATAACAACTCTTATTGATAGTTTGCAACTATGCTTTAAGCTCTATTCTTTCAGCCTTCACTCAATTTATTCTTCCCCACTCCTAGCAAACTTAATTATCTATAAAAAAAAAAGAGACAAATAAGCTTTGAGGCTCAATAAGTAACCATGCAGCACCTTACTAGATCAAGCATAAAAATTTTCGCATGATTCAATGCATTATTTAGAAAGTAAAATTATACTGTAAAATAAAATATTTCATAAACATAATAACAAACTGTGTCGTAGCAAACCAATAATGTATGCACAAATCAGGCAAATCATAAAACTGGAAGTATAATTGAAAATATTCATGATTGTCAAATATTTGTCATTTATCCATACTTTTATTTAAAACAGTGCTCATAAATTTTTCGCACTACGGTCACTATAACCCGTGACAGGGCCATCTTCGTAATTGACAAGATATCATAGTTCATATTCGTTACCAACTTTAACCTATTTGCAGAGAGCTATTTTTGTTGCATGCTAGCTCTAGGGTGTCGATTAGCCTCTATTTCTTGAGGCTGTCATAGCTATTTGAGAGCTCTTAAAATATTTCATATTTTTTATAAATCATACCTTTATATAGAGGTTGCAAATGCTAAATGGAATCGCAAATGTTTAAAATGCATAATCATGCCACATATATCACATTCATGCAATTTTTTATAATCATAATTCATACGTAAATCATTTACGATAAAGTATTTAGAAGCATGCTATTTGGCCAAAAATATGGAACATTTACAATCATATACTTAATCACAATTTTTAAAGAAAATGCAGCATCCATCATGTCAAAAATGATGCATAACTTCATACCTAAAATTGATCAGTAATTTGAAATCAATAAGGTTTGTGCTAGGGTCACTTACCACTATTTGCCCAAAGATCATTAGGTTCAGTTAGACAAATCCGTTGCACCTATCAAAATCATTTAAAAAAATAAATACTTACTATTCGCTATTTTAAATCTAAATATAAATTAAAAACCTCTAAGCAACTCGAAATGAGCTTCAATAGGCTTCAGGTCCCGTCTGGGTAAATTGGATTAGGATCTACAAATCAAGTAGAAAGACAATGGTTGCACCAAGGATGGAACCTCTCTCTCAATTTTTTTTACTTATATATTTATTTATCTATTTTTTTCTACTTTTCTCTTTTTCTTCTTTTTTTCTTCTCTTTTTCTCTTCTTTTTTTTTCTTCTTTTGTTTTCTTCTCTATCACTCTCCCCTCACCTTCATCGCAAAACTGGAGGGGGAAGGGCAAGAGGCCGCCCCACCGAGAAATAGGAGAGGGGAGGAAGGGGCCTCTAGCCCAACGGCTGCTACAGCCGAGAACCGGCAGCACGGTGGAACGAAGAAGGGAAGGGAGAAAGGAAGGGAGGGAGAGAAGAAGGGAGGAAGATGGAGGAGAAAGAAGGGCTCGATGAACTTGGCAAACGAAGAGGGGAAGAAATAAAGGGGGGAGACCGCAGATTCCGCGATCTCCTCGTGCTATCCTTTCAAAATCGGAGCTCGCTAGCGAGAAGATTTGTCGGAAATGAAAGAAGGAAACAAGATTATGTGTTCCAAGAGATCCTCACTTGAAAAGAAAAATTATAGAGGAAGCTCATCGGTCTCGTTTCTCTATTCATCCTGGTAGCATGAATCCTCGTATACTCTCCCAGTTTAAGCTTTGATGTTCTTGTCAGGCTAAGGGTTCAAATCCATTTAAATCTAATCACAAACACCACGATCAGCCCGTGGTTGGCCCCAATGGATATGTGCTGCTGTGTTCCCTAACTATTCCACATAGGTTATCGGCCGGGTCAGCTCTGATACCATTTGTCACAACCTAGGACCTCACCCAAAATGGCTAGCCGAAAAGTATTATTTGGATTCTTGATCTTATATAAGTACCCAATATTTTTCCAACGAATAACCGATGTGGGACTAAATACACTCCCACATAGGTCCTCATAGAAATAAGACTGCGTCCATCTAACTCTACCTAGATCCTGCAACTGGGCTACTCTTTTCTATCTAACTCACAAATTTAAATAAATAGATGAAGATCTACCGACCCTAATTATATTATGACCAAGTTGAGTCTTGACCCATTTGCAAGACCGTCATAAGCAAAGTATGGGTTAGAATAGCCTTCAATTTAAGAATTTCAGACAGCAGCTTCGTTCCAATGGCTTCCAACTCACAATGCATAAAGACGTATTTTTCTATGGTGTGTGGTTTTCGCCCTAGAGTGCTATGTAGCACTTGATAGCTACCATCAAAAGTTGGACAACTATCAAAAGCAACGCATCATGTATGACACGTAAGGCTATCTTGTTTGATAACGATACATCTTATGATGGTAGCCATCGAATGTTGAACAGCACCGAGCGCTGCATAGCAATCTGCGATGCAAATCGTGCACCGCATGGGATTCATGTTATAAAATAGAATCATAATAATTAATTAGATAACATAAGAATCTCTATCTCTCTCCAAGCAGCAATCCCAGGCCACATGGTCGCATGGTGCTCGAGGGACACGCACACGGCATGCATGGTATAGGAAAGAACCAATTACAGTAGATGCCAAGGAAGTCAGGCCCCACGAACCATCTTTCCTTCTGTGCATCTGGTACCCATCCTAAGACATGACACGTCTAGTGTTAGGTTATTCGAGGACAAGGCCTGCCTGTCTCGCAGTGCTGTTACCGTTCAGCAAAACAGACACAGAACCCCACCAACCACTTCAGAACCGAACACTTCTCCGAACTAATTTGAGACTCATCTATAGTTGGTTTTACAAAATGCCAAGGAACCAATGAATTCCACGGTGCTGTTACTGCCGGCCAAGGTAACGGAAACGTAGTCTGGGTTTGGCCGCCACACCAGGCTTTGCCCACTGTAAAAGCAGTACATAGGTTTTGAGGTGGGCTTGGTTTCCTTCTTAACCTGGCTACAAATTTGAAACCATGGGTAACTTCGTCATGCCCTAACATTTGAGAAAGTTGAAGAGAGAGAAAAAGATCTCTCATAACCCAATAAATAATAGGAAAGTCATAGCTGGTTAAAGAGATAAAAATTGAAAAATATGGCAACAAATATTAATTGCAGCAATTTGGTTAAGTCTTGCTGAGCTTCTGAGGACGACACCACTGCCATCATAAGATTATGTTTCGATCCAGATATATATATATATATATATATATATATATATATATATATATATATATATATATATATATATATATATATATATATATATATATATATATATATATATATAGTTATTAAAACAATGAGAGATAAAAAATAGGAATAGATATGGATGTCTGATATAGATAGATATATATCAAGCCATCTGAGAGCTGGGTTAGCCGTGATATAATTACCAGAGAGTCAGAAAATATGCTGTAAATTTGGTTATTAATTACATACTAAATTACAAATGCAGTATTCCAAAGTTAGTAAAAGAAATAAATAAAACAAGCCGTTACAAATCTACGTGGCTATCAACGATTGTCAGTGAGGGTGGGGGCGGGGGCCCCATGTTTAATTAGCCCGCTCCTCCTCACTTTCCATGGGTTAACGTTTTGGTTTGTTGTGGAGATTGGAAAAGCATCTCGCTTTTATTAATCAGTTCCGCATCTGGCTTTGCCATTTCGTTTCTGCTCATCTCATCGAGGCCGCTTAGTGCGATGGGAGAGGAGAACGGGATGGGAGAGATGGAGGGGAGAAGGGCCATGGCGGTAGATCAGGTGGCGAGGGAAAACGTCTACCCTCGTCCACTCTACTCCCACGAGGACGTCGTCAAGGACAGGGCCCTTTTCATGGACTCCATGCGCCGTTTCCACGACTCCATGGGCACCATCCTCTCGTACGTAGGACTCGGCATGGTTTTGGTTCTCTTTGCTTGTTCTTTTTTTATCTTCACCTCTTCTCCCTCCGTTGCGTTTATAGATTTATTTTTTATATATGCATATGGACTTGGATGCTCGCTTTTTTCTGTGATGGAGAAGGATTCCCGTGTTAGGAGGAAAGGAGATCGATCTGCATCTGCTGTATAGGGAGGTGACTCAAAGGGGTGGCCTCGAAAAGGTCTCTTTCTCTTTGATCTCTTCTGTTGTCTATTTTGCCATGGTATCTTAATGTTTCATTACCTTTATATTATTGTATTTATTAATCTTTGATTAATATAGGTGATCTTGGAGAAGAGGTTGAAGGAAGTCGTGACGGCATTCAGTTTTCCTTCCACTACCACTAGTGCATCCTTCGTGCTAAGGAAGCGTTACTTGAGCCTGCTGCACCACTACGAGCAGGTGTACTTCTTTGGAGCCCAGGGGCCTCCTATCCCTCCTGCCGGTATGTGGGTGGTAATATTATTCGTACGATATGGCACCTTCCCTTAAGTTTCTTATAAGAGCGCCATGCATTTAAATATTACGTCCTCAATATTAAGAATAATGTGGATGCTGGGTGTAGCTTCGTGCATGACCAGGACCCCCAAGATCAAGCTTGAACGACCTCCGGATGCTTCCGACCTGACCATGAAGAAGCCTAGGAGAAGGAAAAGAGAGCATGCAGAAACGCGAGGCAAAGGTGAATCTGGCCCATGCTGGTTTGGAGTTGACATTAACACCTGCTGGTTTGGTAGTTTCCGTTTATTAATTCTGTCTGTTGCTCAGACCATATGAGGATTTTAAAATACAGATTCCCTTCTCTTTTTTTGTCTAAACTTACTGTCGATAAAACACTCATTGAGAGCTCGTCACATCAAAGTATATAGTAGAAGAATGATTTAGTTAAAAGATTCCCTTCTCTTTTTTGTCTAAACTTAACTGTCTATAATCAAGCATTTACATAGATTATCTGAGTAAAATCAATGTCCGTTCATGATTTTGTGAGAAGTGTGGCATGTTCAAGTAAAATTGTTATTTTTCTGTTGCTGTCTTTTGATATTTTTCATCATAGTGGCTAATAGTAACCATTGTAACAACCTTATGGTATCCTAAAACAACCAGTATAGGGTTGACTTCAGGTATGATGATCTTTATTTCTGCAATCATAGTCGGTTGCAGTTTGAAGAGATTCTACTGTCTAATTCCTGATGTTTATGCGAGTCTTAGCTTTCTTTTGGAGGTTGCTCCACATGGATCATGTGAGCATGGGACCAGTATTCCAAGATCAAATTTCTGATAGAAAAATTCTCGCTAGTGTTGCTCTGTTCCTGCTTTTGATGACTCTTGTCCTATAATAGAATTTGGTGAATGGCCCAAACTCCATTATACTGCACATATCCTTGACTACCACAGAGGACAGAGAATAGAGCAAGAATTAATAAGTACTCCATTGAGTGAGGACCATACAAATGAAGGTACCATACCAAAGGTCTCACACATATTTCATCTAGGTAATGGCCCTGCTGATTGGCTCGCCAAAAGAGCAAGTACAGGAGGCCACCGAAGGTTATAGACAGAAAATTTTCCTTTTGAACTCAAGCAAGACGTACGCCTTGGATGTCTCAATACAAAGTATTTAGGGTTGCATATGATCGATAATGATATCTATTGGATCTTTTAAGGCACATCTGTACATGACCAATTCGAAAGGACATGAAATAATGATCCGTTATTTCAAAGAGTTCTCAAAATAGTGTTTCCAGAATAATTAGAGCACCAACACTTGTAGTTCCATAGAGTTCAAAACATTCAATAATAGAAATCATCAATCAATGGTCAATTCGAATTATTTTATAAAGGTTGCACTAAAGTTAAAATTTTGTTCCTATAAGTTCTAACAGCCCAACTCAGCCTCGTTTGGCAGGACTGTTGCTAGTAGAGCTTTTGAAAGTAGAGTTTTTTTAAATAGAGATTTTATAAAAAACTATTTGTTGTTTAGTAACTACATTTTTAAAATTTTGTGGAATTTTAATATGTGTTTCGTAAACAAACTGAGAAAGTACTTTTGGTATGACAAAATGACCATAACGGATATTGCATAGTAGTATACAACAGAGAATAATAAGATATAATATATATTAATATATTAATATATAATATAGTATAATATTACTATAATATAGTATAATATTATTATAATATAGTAATATAATATTGTATGCTATAGCATATAATAAAACATAAATTGAATTATATAATAAAAATCAAATGATGGATAAATAAATAGAGAAAAGAAAATACCTTGATCACAGAAAAGCCAAGGCCGATTAGGGTTTCTTGTTTCCTTTGTTGAGACTCCTAAAGATTTTTGTAATATAAAAGGATATTTCCTATAATTATAATATTTTATCATGAATATTTTGATCCAAAAAGAAAAAAGAAATATAAATCAAAATAGATTTTCGACACATACTAAAAGTGCTTTTCCGAAGAAGCTCCATTTTGAAGCTTCTTCCAAGAAGTTGTTTTAGCTTTTTCGCAAAACTAAAATAGTTTTTCGATTTTTTTACCAAACACCCCTATTCCATCCAAAAATATTTTTGGATGGTTAGAAAGTGCTTTCTGGCCCAGCAAATGCTCACCAAACGGGGCCCCAATCAATTCAACTCAGGCATTCAGGACACATGGAAATTGACTCACCTCCTTGAACAAGGAGATTGCAGTTGTCCCTCTCTTATCTAGACAGCTATATATGGTTTTGTTTAACAGGCAATGGGCACTGCAGCTACTAAGTTTATGAAAAAAATAGGTCTCTAAGTGATAGTGTGGTTCATATTTGCTTGCATGAAAGCTTTGGACCACAGGCATAAATAACTGCCTATGGTTTAGCACAAATCCAAGTGAAAAAATCTGCAAATGACTCCAGCCAAATGATAGGAAGCAAGATGCTTGGCCCCCTGGTGCAGATTTGGAGATGAAACCTCACTTGAGCATGACTTAACTATGGCACGCCACAAGCATGCATAGGACCAAGTGCAATGCATGGCCTCTCACATGCAAGTCAACCACCACGAGCCAAGGAAAATTGCATCTCTTTTGAGGTCTTCCTGGGAAGAAGAACCTGCAGGAACGTGGATCAAACATGGATGCAATTGAGGCGTAGATGCATAATCCACACACTTTGGCTTGGATGAAAGTAATTATTTATTTGTTAAGGACCAAGCTTGCATGGTTGTATGCATGGCGATGCAAGTATGCCAGGTCTAGCGTTGGACATCCTAAACTCTCATTGGAGTTCGACTAACAAACGGGTTTATGAAGCGAGACAGCGGGCAATGCTTTTTCACGCAGACTCTCCGACGAGTGCTCTTCCTCAGCTCAAGCAACCACACCTTGGCCTTCTCGGCAGTAGCAGTCCTCCTATTGCCGAGCTTCCGAAACTCGGCGGCGTCAGTGTGGCAGCATCGAGCCCCTCCTCCCATCCGTTCCCTTTTGTATCCCAGTCCATGGAGCAGTCGTGGGAGAGGAGATGTGGAGCTCCACATGATCGTAAGGCTAAACGGTGGTGCTGCCAGCCCTCTTGAGCTCGTCGCCATCTCTTATTCTAAGAAGAGAAGAAACTAGAAGAGCAAGAGGAAAAAAAACCCTAGCTTTGTAGAGTTGCTAGAAGAGAGGAGTCTTGACTAACAAAGAAGCTGGGGGGAGTGGGTAGCTTTAAAGGAGCGATTTTTGGGGGCGAAAAAGGATGGAAAGGAGACGATAAGAATCGGAGAGTCCCAAACGAGGAGGGATGTTAAAGGTCGAGCATCTACCACGAAAGAGATGGGACCGTGTCTCGCCGATCTTCTCGAATAGTGATTCTGTCAACTGCACGATGAAGGCATGAAGTTGTATTTATACTATGGCTCAATTCACGTAGCTGTCTCACCACAGAGAGAGAGAGAGAGAGAGAGAGAGAGAGAGAGAGAGAGAGAGAGAGAGAGAGAGAGAGAGAGAGAGCCTACAAGAATTACAAATAGTTCAAGGAGGTGCAATTTGGGCCCCATGATTTTAAGCTGCACATCATCTGAATAAATCGCTCTGATGGTGATTGGGTGACTGAATGTGGTTTCGTTCGAACCATCAAGGCCTTCGAAGGAAGCCATCGCCAGATCCTCAGAAGGGGTAACTAATGTAAGTGTATATGTACTGTGTGAGGAACCTAAACAGATAGCCCTAAAGTGGGGTCCCTTTCCTTTTCTCACAAAATGTTTGTACTAGTATCTTCATCAATTCGTCGTGCTGTTCAAGGAAAATGAAACCTTGTTAAGAAAATCCAACACCCTTCATCCTAGGATATGCATCAAGTTAGCATCATAGTGCTAGTTGCACAAAGAAATTAACTAAAAAGTCAGTCCTCCTATACGCTAAACTAATCGTGCAAACCACAATTTTCAACATAGTTGTGATTTACAATACATGGGTACCAGTACCGTGGTGGAGATTAAAAAGAATTAAGGATGGTGATAGCATTTCTCAAAAACACCAATGCCAAATATATGGAGAACTTATAAGTCTTATGTTGTCTCCTTTTCTATATCATTTTGTATATTTTAGGCCTTTTTCTCCTTTTGAGAAATGAGTGGCCCTTCACTTTTGTAGTTAAGACGCCATTCTTGATATAGAAATCATGATTATATATATACATCTGGGATGCAAATGTAGCAATCATGGAATGATCGAAAATAATCCAAGAGAATCATCAAACTCGATGTGAACTTACTCTAGCTATTGTAGGGTAGATTGGACAAGGTCCAAAAGTGAAATCTGCCATATCAAGAAGCTAAACCATATGGAAAATTTCTAAAGGTCCTAACTTGCTCGTACGGCATCCGATTGAGATACTCTTTTTTTGAAATTGAATAATTTTTTGAACTCTATGATGTAGTGCCATTCTATAAAGGCATAGTATATTGAATAATAAGGGCCAAATTTCATCATTTGAATCTCGAAATGGGCCAACCAAAATAAAATTTTTCTTTTCAGAAAAATTTGATTAGACATATGCCTCAATCTGAAAAAAAAATAGATAAAATAATTGAAGATAAAGTTGATGTATAAGTTGAGATATACCCTTTTTTCAGAATTATTTTTACTAATCATGTCTACTTCAAGAAAGCCATAACCTTTTTTAGTAGAAGAGAAGTCCAACCAATGTTGCACAAGGACGGACCTCAATTATGTAAATAGAGGTTATATAACTTAATTTTATGATTGATTAATGAAAAAAATAAGGAACCCTATTTTCACCAATTTTTTATTCTGAAAATTTTATGTTTAGAGATTCAAGTTGAGTAAATCGAAAAAATTTTTACTTTCTCCCTAACAATATTGGATCATTTTCTAAGATATTACCCATTTTTTTGTTGGTCTTGGAGAATATTGATATAGATATAATTGATATTTGGTACATCATGCATAGTTTGCTAGACGTATCAATGAAAAATCATACTATTGTTTGTTCGCTCCTTGTTTAAATGGAAACCTTTTGTTCCTGCATCATAGATGTTTAATTAGAAAATATCATGTGAAGGCTCAGTCTGGGCCAGATCCACTCAATCAGCCCGACCTGAGGCCTGGCCCACGGAGGGGCGAAGCGCAGAAGACTCCCAAAGGGAGTCTTCTTCTCCTTCAGTGACTTTCACTAGGAGTCGGAGTCCTAGGGTTGTCGGGACCCTAGGGCTCCTCTATAAAAGGAGAGCTCTCTCCCTCCAAAGCTCTCTATTCCGAGCAAATCTTCCTTTTTTTCTCTCCTTTTTTTTCGTTGAGTTTATGGCTGCTCGTTGTTGTGCTCGCCGAAAATAGAGGTTGTCGGACGCCGCTGGAGCTGAGGTAAAGCCCTATCCTTCCTCCCCTTTTCTTTCTCTTCTTTCCATAACCCGACATCACGACCACCAGCTGAGGAATCGATTGAAAATCAGACCCCTTATATTTTCTCTATTTTTATCGATCCTTCTTTTCCTTTTTCAATCACTGCCGCCACCGGCGTTCATCACTGAAAGCACTAGCCCCTTCCCCGCATCTGCCTTGACCCCCAACCGTCGACGAGCGGGCAGGGATCCAAGGACAACCGAGCTAAAATTTTTTTGTTCGATCCTACTTTGGGTTGAATTCAGTCGGCCGGCCCCCGCAACTGGCTGCCCGCCGCCTTGCCGGCACCATGGCCAACCACCAATCTGCCCTCTGCCTTCCCTCTATTTACCAAAAAAGAAGAAAGAAAGAAATGAGAAGAGAAGAGAAGAAAAGAAGAGAAGAAGAGAAGAGAGAGAACCATCCCTCTCTTTCTCTCTCTTGTGTCCTCTCTCTTCTCTTTGTTTCTATCTCTACTTTCTCTCTAGAAGGTTTATGAAATCCAGTATGGGTTCATGTCGACCTGATCTACGAATCTAAGTTGACTCCTATAAAGAGCCCTGATCCGCCTTGGTGCCCGGGCTGTCTATTAGACCGATCAGCCCAATCCTATTGAATATCCCTCAAACTCCTATTGATGAACCATGTTGATTGATCTTGGACTGGTTAAATTTGATTCGTTTAGCAAAATATCTAGATTTGACCCACACGAAACTAATGTATGCTTGGTCAAGTCTTCTCATATTATTTTATTAAAGTCATCAATTAGAATTAATTTCATTGTTAATATTTTAAATAGGTCTAGCAGAGTCGTCTAGTGAAGTCTGACAGTCTAAGACAAAAGAGGTATGCCTTATACTCGTTACTAATTTTCAAATTTTTACTTATTTTTGGTATTATGAAAATATGAAAATAGTATTAAATGTTGATGACATTATATTTTTTTAAAAAAATTAAGGATCAAGCATACGATATTATAACACTCATGATTTATTGCGAAATACTTGATCCATGATTATTTTACCGTTAAGCACCATTTGTGAACTATGAGCTCCATATTTATAAAAATTATATTTTTGTTATTAAAAAAATAATTTTATGATTATTCTACTATTAACTGCTTATTTATCGGCTATGAACTGTATAAAGCCATTTAGTGTTTTATTCATGTATGATTAAAAAAATATGACTTAATAAATATTATTTTAAAAACTATGGTAAAAAGGCTCTCAGATAGCTATGTATAGCCTCAGAAAGTGAGGTAGATCGACATTTAGTTCCATATGACCCTGCCAGTGGGTAATAGTAGTTGGCATACGATCTTGCCAGCACGTAATAGTAGTTGGCATACGACCCTGCCAGCGGATAACAGTAGTTGGCATACGACCCTACCAATGAGTAATAGTAGTTGGTGTTTGTTGATTACGTCCCTGTCACGAGTATAATAGTAACCTTAGCATTTAGTCTAAGAATAGTAATTTGACTAATAATATGGTTAATGGTAAATGATTTATGAATTTATTTATTCTATACATCAGAAACCATGTTTATGAAATATGTATAATTTATGCATGCGTGATTGGCTTTATGATCTATTTTAACATACTGTATTATGAAATACTTTATTTTGTAATGTCTATTATTTTTTTAAGATGATGTATTGACATACAAAACCTTATGCTTGATCCGGTAAGGTAGTGAAAGATTTACTTACTAAGCTGTGTCCCTCATGTACCTCTAATTTTTATTTTTCTCTC
Organism: Phoenix dactylifera; assembly: GCF_009389715.1. Lineage (NCBI taxonomy): Eukaryota > Viridiplantae > Streptophyta > Magnoliopsida > Arecales > Arecaceae > Phoenix > Phoenix dactylifera. Next base: position 7,524,589 of record NC_052399.1, read on the forward strand.
TCCAAGTGAATGGGATCAGTAGGGACAACGGTTGCTTGGAGTTCGCGCTAGCAAGCTTGGCGATTTTATAGAAAAATTTTAGTATTTTAAATTGGCTATGCATTTGTAGTCAACGATTTTTTGAATATTGAAGATTACAGGTTTGGTATTTATGTTTGGATTTAGAAGCTCTGAACTAGTAGTGGTTGCATTTAATGGATAATGAAATTGGATTCGTATTTATTCTATTATATTTGACATGGAATTGAAAGCTAAATGTAATATTGGCTTCATGTTATCATGAGTTGTTCTCAGTAGCACGGCCACGTCATGCTCCGGATCTGGGGCATGACAATTATGGTATCAGAGCGGACCTGATCCATAATCTATGTGGAATAGGGAATACTGCAACATAGATATATTGGGGCCGATCGTAGTGCTTATGATTAAATTTGAATGGATTTAAACTCTTAGCCTGACGAGGACGTCAGAGCTTAAACAGAGGAGTATGTGAGGACCCGTGCGGGCGTGTGTTTAGTCCCATATTGACTATTCGTTGGATAAATCTTGGATACTTATACAGGATCAAAAAATCTAAATAATACCTTCTGGCTAGCCATTTTGGGTGAGAACTTGGGTTGTTACATAACATATCCTAATTGTGCCATTCTTGCAACTATGCTTATATTAACCTTTGTTAATATGGATAAAACAAAAATAGCTTTGCATGCATTAATATAGTTCGGGGCTAAAAACTGATTGGCACCTTAAGAATAGAAAATACCATAGCAGGCTTTTTCTCTTTCTTCTCTTTATCCTTGGGATCAGGTCTTTAAAGACACACTACGAACCCCAGATCTACCATGACCACAAGCCCAAAACCCTCTTACCCAATCGCAACCGCAAAACCCAGTGCAAGCTCCACCCAGACCCGCTTATAACAACGCTGCGCCTCCGACCAATTATGATCCTCAGCCTCAGCTAAGCCTGAGCGGCCCTCACAAAATTTTATGTCACACTTCTTGCGTCACAAACACGTTCAGATCACACACGTTTGAAGTGGAGAAAACTTGACGAGAAATCATTTTTTTAAATAATTTTTGCATATATGATTGACATGTTTATGCAGCGTAAATAAATAATTGAATGCATGAAATTCGGTGTGTTGACCAACAGAGATTTATTATTGGACTAGGATTTTCTCAAAACTTATGAAAGGACTTTTAGGGTTGTTTCTGTTTGTTTCTAGTGTAGATGGAATACATGGGACAAAAGTTCGGGGTATAGACCAACAGAGATTTGTTTAGTCAAATAGTTTTTTCTCAAAATGTTAGGAATTCAGCACTATTTTTATAGGTTACAGTAACTTCGTATATAATATCGTGATCAAAAGACTTTTGGCTGGTTTCTCTTTGTGTTGTCAGGATCAAGCGCTACCATTACACCAAAACCAACCGGTGTTAGTGAAGGCGCAACTCTATTTCCTTAAACCCCACCAAAGGCAGCGCTACGAGTCGACTCCGACCAAGGCCTCGCCCAACCCCGGACTCCGACCTGGCCTCGCCATGGGTTCAGGGACCCCTCAGGTATAACCCACCTACTAACCAGGCCATCGCCGTTGGCAGGCGGCAGGACATGCTGACAGTGACCCTCCCTGTGCTGCTCAGGGACCCCACGGGTATGGCCCGCACAGCGGCCGAGTATGTCCAACATTCCCCCCCCAACGCGATGCCTGGGTTTCGAACTCGAGACCTCTGGCTCTGATACCAGTTGTCAGGATCAAGCGCTACCATTACACCAAAACCGACCGGTGTTAGTGAAGGCGCAACTCTATTTCCTTAAACCCCACCAAAGGCAGCGCCACGAGTCGACTCCGATCAAGGCCTCGCCCAACCCCGGACTCCGACCTGGCCTCGCCATGGGTTCAGGGACCCCTCAGGTATAACCCACCTACTAACCAGGCCATCGCCGTTGGCAGGCGGCAGGACATGCTGACAGTGACCCTCCCTGTGCTGCTCAGGAACTCCGCGGGTATGGCCCGCACAGCGGCCGAGTGCGGCCGAGTATGTCCAACACTTTGTTTTCAAGTGCAGAAAGGTCCATGTAGCAGGCACAGACTTACACGTATATATGAGATGGTGGACGTGCTCGTAGTCGTTTTTTCTTCTTCTCGGACAACGAGCACGTCCAGCATGAGATATGCAGCAAGTTAACACCTCTATTATATTCAAAACCTATCCACTTATGCGCGAAGAAAAACCATCGCAACCCAAGGAGCTGATAGTATATAGTGACCAAAACTTTCTAGTTATAAATCAAAAGCTCAGACCATGGTTGAAAAATTGCGTAAACATCTAGTATCTAGATTTCTTTTTTAACAAAGCATCAAGAGGGTAGAAAATGAATTAGTTTAACTACTTGACTTATGGTCCATATATCATTGTGACATATCGGGAGTTCTATGTCTCAAGCTGTTTTTACTTTCATGAATTCTTTAAGATAATTCTACATTTTTACTGCTTTGGTTACTTAATGACATATCTAATCCTACTTTAGATTTTCTACTGATCAAATATTGAGAACTTACTCGATCTGCTGTTGATGGCTTCAGAGTTGCATCATTTTACTCTTTAAGATAATTCTACATTTTTACTGCTTTGGTTACTTCATGACATATCTAATCCTCCTATCGATTTTCTACTGATCAAATATTGAGAACTTACGCCACCGTTGATTGCTTCAGAGTCGCATCATTTTACTCTTTACTGCTTTGGTTACTTCATGACATATCCATCCTACTTTGGATTTTCTACTGATCAAATATTGAGAACTTACTCCACTGTTGATTGCTTCAGAGTCGCATCATTTTACTCTTTAAGATAATTCTACATTTTTACTGAATTGGTTACTTCATGACATATCTAATCCTCCTATAGATTTTCTACTGATCAAACATTGAGAACTTACTCCACTGTTGATTGCTTCAGAGTCGCATCATTTTACTCTTTACTGCTGTGGTTACTTCATGACATCTAATCCTACTATAGATTTTCAACTGATCAATACTCCGTTGTTGATTGCTTCAGAGTCGCATCATTTTACTCTTTGAGATAATTCTACATTTTTACTGCTTTGGTTACTTCATGACATATCTTATCCTACTATATATAGATTTTCTACTGATCCAATATTGAGAACTTACTCCACTGTTGATTGCTTCAGAGTCGCATCAGTTTGCTCTTCATTTGTTTACTTCATGACATATCTAATCCTACAATAGATTTTCTACGGATCAAATATTGAGAACTTACTCCGCTGTTGATTGCTTCCGAGTCGCATCATTTGACTCTTTAAGATAATTCTACATTTTTACAGCTTTGGTTACTTCATGACATATCTAATCCTACTATAGATTTTCTACTGATCAAATATTGAGAACTTACTCCACTGTTGATTGCTTCAGAGTCGCATCATTTTACTCTTTACTGCTTTGGTTACTTCATGACATATCTAATCCTACTATAGATTTTCTATTGATCGAATGCTGAGAACTTACTCCACTTTTGATTGCTTCAGAGTCGCATCATTTTACCGTGACTGGATCAATCGATAGGAAATTCAAGTACGGTTATTTTGTGACGGTGAAGTTTGGCGGTGAGACACTGAACGGAGTGCTCTTTCATGTCGAGCAGCCTGGAGAGGCTTCATCCTCTGCATCTGTTCTGCCTCCTGTGAACGTCGCCGCAGCGAACGGTACCCCGACCGAAGTGAAACGTAGGAAGAAGAGAAGGTGCAGAAGCTCTGACCCTGCGCACCCGAGGCCGAGCAGGAGTGCGTACAATTTCTACTTCGCTGAACAATATTCCAAGCTTAAAGCTCTCTATCCTGAGAAAGATAAAGAATTTAGTAAAATGATAGGAGAGTCCTGGAGGAGCCTCAATGCAGAAGAAAAAAAGGTGACTGTATATACTAACCTCTTTTGCTTCTATAGATGATGAACTTGATGTACCAACTAGTTAGCTGACATTTAAGTTGCTACTTAAAAAAAAATGTTATTATGGAATACCAGCTTTACATGCTTGGATGGTTTTTGACAGGCATTTTTACTGTTGAGATGTTTCTAGCTTCCACTTGTGTTCTCTTTTTCCAGGTGTATCAGGATCGCGGAGTGGAAGACAAGGAGCGATACAGGAGGGAAATGGAGGAGTACGGGGAGAAGCAGAAGCTCCAGCAGTCGAAGGAAGTCACGGAGGAGGAGCTGTTCAACGCGAAAAATGGTAAACCTGAATGAATGGAGTTGGGGTCGTCAAGTTGCGAGGAGGGTTACTAAGCACATGGAAGAGGCGTTGTGAGGAACCACAGGCAGCGTTCGCCTCTTGGTGGTATCTGTTGGCTAGTTTCTGTGTTTCGACAGCGGAGTAGTTTTGCTGGTAGTGTTCTTATGAAGCATTTGTATACCGACTGCTTAAGATTACCTTGTCTTTTGGCAATGGAACTTTATAGGTTCAGATCATATTATGCATAGGGGATAGTGGGACCTGCAAACCGAACTACGTCCCATGACGTAGTCTTGGATCTTTTTCTCTTTTTTTTTTTGGCGAAGGATCTTGGATCGCAGTTAAGAAAAAATAATTGTACCTGATAACTAGGAAGAATAATGTAAAATAAATACCTTCAGATAGAGATGAACTTGCCATAGGCCTTATTGGGAGAAAAATGGACCACTCCACAAATATAATTAAAGCACCCAAATCCAATAGCAAGGCTGAGCTCATGCAGGCTGCCAAGCTCAGAAGGTTGAGCACAGAAGGTCGAGACCAGAAGGCCGAGCTCAGAAGGCCGACCTCATCGTCCACATACTACGGCCATGCCCTGCAGCAGCCTCACCGCACCATGCTTTACTTACCAGCCACGCCACGACATATCAACTAGGGACCATACCCTGCTACGACTGTCAACGTCTCACCATTCTCAAGAATGTACTGCACTGCACGCCACAAGTAAGCTCTGGCTACATGCCATCTCGTCCCATGATGGAAACAGGCCATCCACGACAACTCATTACTTCCACGCCCACGTCGAATCGTGACGGTAACCCATTAATTCGTCCAGTCACATCACAGGTAACCCTGGCACTCCCCCTATAAAAGGGGAGCTTCTCCCTCTAAAAAGGGGGGGACTTCTACATACAGTCCATCTCCTTCTCCAAAATTAAGCCTCCCTCTGACTTAAGCATCGGAGAGCCGGCGCCGGAAACCCTGGCCACCAGCTTCTTGCAGGTTTTCCGGAGGACGTCGCGCACCAGCCGGACCGCCATTCGTCGATTCTCGTGCCGGAGCTCCTTCTCCTCAGTGGACGGCCGTCCCCGGGTCCAATTTCCAGCAACAGTTGGCGCTAGAGGAAGGGCCCGAGTCATGACCATGAAGCTAAGGAGCAAAGGGGCCTCCAACGCCTTCCGGCGTCCCGCACCAAGTCCTAGACACTCAATCCAGAACTCGCCACCAAGGCCTCCAGCGGATCAAGTCCCTCAGGTCCAACCAGAGGAGTTCAACCTACTTGTTCAACAAGTACAAGCACTCACTGCGGCCGTTCGAGGTCTACAGCAAGTAGAAGACCACCGTCTACTCCCTCCTCACGAGCATGAGTCCTCAGGATGCCGCTCGCAACATCATTTTTCTGTAGAGCGTCGCCACCAGCAAAGCTCCCACCGAGCTCGACCTTCGAGCCGGGAGGGCTTGTCGCGCGTCTATTATCCTGCGAGCTCGCGCCGAAGCCTGACGCCTCAAGCCCGGGAGCACCCATCTAAGGCGGGGCCTGCCCCATGCCGAGCTGCAACAGGTGTCCCACCCGAGCTCGGCAGAAAGGTCGAGAAACTCGAGCGGCAGATCGAGGCGATCCACAGCCAGAAGGCAAGGCGTAAAGATGACTTTGAGTTCACCACCAAGTCACCTTTCTTTCGCCAGATCGAAGATGAGCCGGTCCCACCGAGGTTCAAATGCCTCAAATAGAGCCCTACAACGGGACCACCGACTCTCTTGACCACTTGGAGAACTATCGAGCCCTTATGGCATTGCAAAGGTCCTCGGAGGCCGTGCTCTGCAAAGCCTTCTCTGCAACCCCCCGAGGAGCGGCTCGGCTTTGGTTCTCCGGTCTGAAGTCAAGCACTGTGTTCTCCTTTGAGCAGCTCGGCAGGCAGTTCGCTGCCAACTTCGCTGCCAGCCGACGCCAGCGGCGAACATCGGATTCTCTCCTCAATATCAAGCAAAAGGAAGGAGAGTCCCTTAAAGACTACATCGACCGTTTCACCGCTGCAACATGGGAGGTTCGCGATCTCGACCAGTCAATTACAATGTCAGCATTGAAGACTGGAGCTCGGTCCTCCAAATTTGTCTTCTCGATTGAGAAGAGCTTCCCTGCCGACTTTGTTGAAATGTTGGCCCGAGCTCGCAAGTACACCAAGGCTGAGGAAACCATGGCCTCTCGGCGGGAAGCAGCCGAACGACCTGCCAAGATGCAAAAGAAGCACCCCGAGGAGCGCTCCCAACTAAGCAGCAGATCCCCCTGGCGCGAGGAGAATCCTCCTCGGCCCAAAAGTCCAGCTCGGCAGATGTTTTCCCTCCAAAAATTCGAGGAATACACTCCTCTCACATCCACCCGAGCCGAGATCCTCATGGAGATTGAGGGTCGGGGCTACCTCCGATCTTCCCTAAAAACATGGCCGTCAGAGTTGCAGAAGCACTCGAAGAAGTACTGCTGCTTCCACCGAAATTACGACCACGACACGGAAGATTGCTACCGGCTCCGTGACGAGATCGAGGCACTCATCCACCAAGGTCGACTGGGTCGGTTCGTCCGTGACTAAAAGGAGGGAGCCAGAAGAACGGAACCCAGAGCCCCCTTTATGAAGACCAAAAGGGTGTTGAAACCCCTCATAGCCATACTGTAGTTATTGCAAAGTCTAACGTAAAAGGACTTGTGGATAATAAAAGCACTACGGACATCTTGTTTCTTGATGCCTTCCAATAGTTGTAAAACAACTGGAGAAGATGAGCAACCCTCTGGCCGACTTCACAGAAGGTCCCATACCGGCGAAAGGGGTTATCGGCCTGCTAATTACGGTTGTGCGCGCGACCCGAGAGAGTACTGTGAAGCTAAACTTTCTTGTAGTCCAGGTCGGCTCGGCCTTCAACGCTACTATTGGCCGACCAGACGCTCTCCGAGCTGCGATCCCTATCTGCCACCCCCTCGTGCAGTACTCCGCTGGCCGAGCTTAATATGAAGAAGAAGACTCTCTCAATATAGCTCCTATATACTACATGTCGACGACTTTGTGGCCTTGGGGGGCAGTGGCGCAGCCCAGAACTCAACGCCTGCCCCTAAGGGTCTCCAACGACTATCCGCCGGTGCTGAGCCAAGTCTTGAGGGACTTTGGAGCTCGGGAACCGTCAAAATGCCTCCAAAAGGTACAAGACGTCGCTTCGGCTTTAAATAATTTCAATATTCAATATATTTCCAGGTCGGAGAAGGCAAAAGCTGACCTGCAAAAATCTACATCTCCAACGTCGCCCCGATCTGAGTGGGGGCGCACGGTCGCCAACGGACAAGGTCTGTCGTCTCCGGATATCTACATCTCCAATGTCGCCCCGATCTGAGTGGGGGCGCACGGTCGCCAACGGACAAGGTCCGTCGTCTCCAAATATCTACATCTCCAACGTCGTCCCGATCTGAGTGGGGGCGCACGGTCGCCAACGGATAAGGTCCGTCGTCTCCGGATATCTACATCTCCCTACTGAGTCGACCACAAACCAAAGAATGCCTAACTGCATGAGAGGCCGAGCTCAGAAGGCCGAGACCAGAAGGCTGCCGAGCTCAGAAGGCCGAGACCAGAAGGTCGAGCTCAGAAGACCGAGCACAGAAGAATGTCGAGCTCAGAAGGCCGAGATCAGAAGGCCGAGCTCAGAAGGCCGAGCACAGAAAGCCGAGCTGACCTCAGAAGGCCGACCTCATCGTCCACATACTGCGGCCATGCCCTGCAGCATCCTCACCGCACCATGCTTTACTTGCCAGCCATGCCACGACATATCAACCAGGGCCCATACCCTGCTACGACTGTCAACGTCTCACCATTCTCAAGAATGTACTGCACTGTGTGCCACAAGCAAGCTCTGGCTACACGCCATCTCCTCCCATGATGGAAACGGGCCATCCACGGCAACTCATTACTTCCACGCCCACGTCGAATCGTGACGGTAACCCATTAATTCATCCAGTCACATCACAGGTAACCCTGGCACTCCTCCTATAAAAGGGGAGCTTCTCCCTCTAAAAAGGGGGGGTTCTACATACAGTCCATCTCCTTCTCCAAAATTAAACCCCCTCTGACTTAAGCATCGGAGGGCCGGCGCTGGAAATTTCGGCCACCGGCTTCTTGCAGGTTTTCCGGAGGACGTCGCGCGCCAGCCGGACCGCCGTTCATCGATTCTCGCGCCGGAGCTCCTCCTCCTCAGCCGACGGATGCCCCCGGGTCCAATTTCCAGCAACAACCCCAATGGAGAGATTATATAATTCTAATTCTAAAGAATTAGTAATTAATAATATACAGAACAAGCGGAGATCAAATACTGAAAATGAGTAAAACCAGTAGCAGTGTCACCAATGATGCAATTCATTCCTACAAATAATAGCCTCAATACCCAATATGTAAATCTAAATATAGTAACAAAGTCGTCCCGTCAAGTTAGATTGAGCTGAACTAGTTTGGAATATTAGGTAATAAAACAAGTTTTCAGTCGTCATAATAACCCAACCCAACTATTCAAGCAGGTCATTATTTAGATCCCAATCCGACCCACAAATCTAAATAACTACATGCATGAAGATTGACTGGCCCTAACCAGGTTGAAACCAAGTCAATTCTTGACCCATTTGCCGGCCTACGGTATTAGCTTGCAAAGTTAGGGTCAGAATCTCTTTCATTTTAAGAGTATCAGACTGTAGCTAGGTTCCAAATGGCTTCCATCCCGCGGTATGTAATGAAAAATTGCGGTTATTAATTAGAGAACAAAAAGGGTCTCTCTCTTTACGCAAGCATCCCCGGCCGCTTGGTTGCATGGCACTCTGAGGAAAAAGCATGAGGCATGCATTGTTCTCAGGAAATACATACATCTCCAAAAGAGAATAAGGCCCCGTTTGGGAGAGCTTTTGGAGGGCCAAAAAGCATTTTCTGGCCCTCCAAAAATACTTTTAGATAAAAAACGGTGCTTTGTAAAAATTTCGGAAAGCTGTTTTAGCTTTTTCAGAAAGCTAAAAACAGTTTTTTGGCAGTAGCTCCATTTTGGAGCTTTCCAAAAAAGCTGTTTTGAGCTTTATCGAAAAACTATTTTTTTACCAAAATACCTCTATTTAAAAAATTTTTTCCTCTCAAAACACTCCGCTCCCACCCATCCCCCTCCCTCTCCTTCGCTGCCGCCCGCTGCTCCCATGGTGGAGAGGTGCCGAAGAAAAGAAAGAAGAAGGGTCGGTCTCCCCCTTCTCGCGGCTGCCGCCGGCTACGATGTCCCCGTCACGGATGGGAAGGTGCAGAAGAAGAAGGGGGTCGGTCGCCACGGATGTCCCCGCCCCCATGATGGGGAGGTGCCGAAGAAGAGGAAGAAGGAGCGCTTCCTGTGGCCGCCGCCGGCCACGACCCGGCTCCCTCCTGCATCCGCCACGGCCCAGCCTCTTTTCAGCGTCGTCGGCCTCGCAGGAGGAGAATACTTAGCAGGGGGCCAGCCACGGCCACCGAGACTGCCGCAAACACCACCGGCCACGGCCCGGCCCCCTCCCGCGGCCGCCGTGGCCCGGCCCCCTTCCGACGCCGCCGGCCTCGTGGGAGGACAAGAAAGGAGAGGAAGGAAGGAGAAGAAGAGAAGAAAAAAAGAAAAGAAAAAGGAAAGAAAAAAAAGAAGAAAAGAAAAAAAAGAAAAAAAGGAAATAAATAAATAAATAAATGCATAAATAAATATGTATATAAATGAATGAATGAATGAATAAATAAATAAGATAATAGATAAATATATTTCAATAAATAAAATAATAAATAAGATAATAAATAAATATATTTAAATGAATAAAATAATAAATAAATAAATAAATAAATAAATACATAAATAAATATATTTCAATGAATAAAATAATAAATAAATAAATAAATGCATAAATAAATATATATACGAATGAACGAATAAATAAATAAATAAATAAATAAGAAAATAATGAGTGAGTGGCAAATAATCTGATCTTTATGATATTGATAGGTACGATGAATTTGTCACCATTGCAATTAATTAAGTAAAGAGATAATTTGTTAAAAAAATGGTCATCAAAAGGGTGAAAAATTAATTTACACTAATAATCATAATATTTTATATATTTATTGTTGTATTATACTATAAATATTATATTATATTACATTATATAATAATACATTGATGTGCTATGTTAAATAATTTAATATTATATTAAATTATTATCCCATAGTATACAATATTATAGTACTATATTATAATAATATTATAGTACATTACAGTAATATTATACTATATCAAATATTTATGTATTAACACTTGTTATATTTTAGTATGCTATGTTGTATAATACTCTACAATATCCTTTATGGTAATTTTGTCATACTTAAGTAATTTCTCGGTTTGTTTACCAAATACATGTTAAAGTACCACATCACTTTAAAAATACAGTTACAGTTGTGGTTCAAATCTGGCCCGAGGGTGACCACACTGGAGGAGTTGGAGGAGCTGCCAGAGTGCGGAAGAAGACGGGGAGTGCCACCTCCTGCGACCGGCGGTGTACCTGCATAAAACCTCACCGGTGTTTTCGGTGAGGGCCCTCCGACGCTCAAGTTAGTGTGGAGTTTTATAGATTCAGCCTAATGTGTCCCTAAGCATTACCTGTTGGGGTCCTTTATAGTCCTGATAGGAGCGCTTAGGTGGCGGGGTATGGCCCGTCCCCATCATGAGAGGGAGTGACGCGCAGCTTGAGCTTACTTATGGCGCCTGGGGGAATAGTAAGACGTTGACAGCCATAGCAGAGCATGGTCGTTGCCATCATGAGTAGGAGTGGCGCGTAGCTTAAGCTTGCATGCGGCGTACAGTGGAGTCTGTTTTGGGAAATGGTAAGGCGTTGCCCTTGGTTGTCGTGGGCTGGTAGGCGAAGCACGGCGTAGCGGCGTCGCAATGCATAGCCTCGTAGGAGGACGGAGGCATGCACATGGGTGCGGTTGTTGGCGGGGCCAAGCTCGTTGAGAGGTTGGTTAGGCGGGTGCAGAGACCAGCCTAGCATCCTGAGTTTCGGGGTGTACTTGGTGGAGCGCCCTAAGCTCGAGGGCCGGGGTGCAGTATTGGAGAGGGCGCCCGAGCTTGATCGGATGAGTTGGCGAATAAGGAGGGCACCCCAAGCTTGGCCGGGGTGCGTCGGCGAATGAGGAGGGCGCCCGAGCTTGGTCGGGCACATCGACGAATATCCGAGGTTGAAGGAGCTTTCGGCGGAGTTTGAGGCCGAATTGATTTTGGGCCAGATTGAGGATACGTCCGGTCGGCGTTGGTGTCTATTGGGCTGAAATTGGGTGCCTCTTTTGATGTGTGCTGGACGATCCATTTTGCCCCCCATCATTTGCCCCCTGACTTCCGAGGTCGAGTCGCTCTTCAGCTCAAGCGAAGGAAGTAGTCAGATTGTTGATCGTCCTGTGGTGTGGCTCAGTGCTTGTGAAGTTGCGCACACCGAGCAGGGGACACTTGATGCATTTTATAGTGGAGGACTTTGAGTCAAGTTTTTGGAGCCGGGCTTGGGTGGTTCGAGCTGCCACGCTGCCCTGGGCAGAATCCGACGTGGGGACTTCTTGGTGTTCCATGTGTGAATTCTCTTCCAAGAGGTTGTTGGATGGAATGAAAAGGGGCGACTACTAATGCCTCGTCTCCTGAAGCGCCCTGCCTGATGGAACGCGAGAGGCCAACTATTAATGCTCCATTCTCCGAAACGTCTCGCTTGATGGAATGCGAGAGGTCAGCTATTAATATTCCGATCTTTGGTGCACCTTCCGTAATGATCGGCATTTAGTGCCGCAATCCGGAAAGATTTGTTGAGGTCGTTTCAGGGCCTGCCATGTGGCAGAACTCAGCTCATCTAATCGCTTGGGCTATCCGATTAGAGCTATTGTAGTGGGCTATATAAGACCTGGAGAGGGCCCTAGGATCGTTATTTGATCCTTTCTGCCTCCACTTCTTTACTTCTTGGCGGCCATTGTTGTGGTGTTCAAGCCTTTCCTTGGATGTCCTGGGAGCTCCTCGTCGGCCTTTGCATTGAGAGTTATCCTCAATCTCCGGTGATCGTCCTTCTCCTCTCCGATCATCATCTTCGGCGATCTTTTCGGATAGGCATTTTATCCTTCTCTCAGTCGCTCGGAGTATCTCTTGTCTTCTCCTTTTTGTAATTCTGTGACCAAGGCAATGAGTTCACCTACGAGGGCCATGATGTTTGGTTCAAGTTTGTCCCAAGCCCAGACTTCTCGCGGCATGGGGGAGATTGAGCTCGAGGTGGGCCTAGGTCTGCATGGGATCAGCTCGTTCTTGAGTGATGAGGAGTTGGAAGCGGTTCGTACCCAATTCTTCATTCCTCCGGAGTGTGTTCTTGAGCTCCCAGACCTCGGAGGATGGGTTACCAACCCTCTTCAAGGTTGGATCGGAGTGTACATAAAGACGCTTCGAGCATGGCTGAGATTCTCTCTGCACGGGTTCGTGTAAGAGCTTCTGACAGCTTACTGTCTTGTGCCTGCATAGCTTGCCCCAAACTCTTAGAGAATGATAATTGGCTTCCTCGCCCTTTGCGTTGCACATGGTCTATCCCCCTCGGTGAATGTCTTTAGGAGTTGCTTTATATTAAAGGGCAACCCCGCAGACAAAGGATGGTAGTATTTTTTCCCCCGAGGAGGCCGTAAGCTTTTTGGGGGTTTTCCTACCTCCATTCACGGGTGGAAGGACAAGTTTTTCCTTATTTCCTCCGAGCGGTCGTGGGGTTTTAATCCGACCTGGAGCTTTCCGTTAGCTTCAGCAAATAACAGGCTCTCGCAGTTGTCGCAATCCGAGTAGAGCATTTTAGATAGTTTGCTCGGGGTGAGGAAAACTGCACAGCTCTCCGACCTGCTCAGCGAGAAGGCTTTAGTAAATCTTGGCCTGAGCCCAGCTCGCCTCGAAGGTAAGAGTAACTTAGTTGCTCCTTTTTCCTTCTCATGTTGAGTTCTAATAAGATCTTTTATCGTCAGACATTGCAGAAATGATCTTCAGCGCCAATACATTAATGGCCAGTATAGGAAGAGGATGGCCACCTCGAGGGGGCTTAGCCCAAAAAGAGGTTGAAGAAGATCATAGTTAGCTCCGACTCCGAGACTGAGCAGAGTGAGCTTGGGGTGATTGAGGTCGCCACCCTTGGTCAAGCCGGATCTAATCAAGTTCTTGCGGCAGCGGTTGAGGCTCCTTTATTGGCAGCAAGGGGGAGCCCTTCTAGTTCGGTGGTGGCCGTGTCCATCGACCAAGTCTCGGAGGCCGAAGAAGCTATCCGGCTATCTGAATCGGGTTCCGAATTGGGGAGCGGGTCCGAGCTCCCGACTCCTTTTGTGGGCTTGACTTCTGCTGAGGTCGCGGCTTTCCCTAAGGCTCCGATCTCAGCTGGGGTCTTGATTTCTCCTCGGGTTCCAATGTCAGCCGGTATCGACTCCATTCCTTCTGAGTCCGAGATAAGGCAATTGCGGATCAGTGTCGCATATCTGAGGGCGACTCGACCCTTGAGTCCGACGACGTCGCCCGCGAGCTCGTGCCCAGCATTATGCTCCCACACGATCGAGCCTTAATGGAGGAGAACTTCGACGACTTCCTTCATCATGTTTATTCAAATAGTGTTCGAGTGAGTAGCGCAACCTTTCTGCTTCTCATTTTCTTTGCAAGTGTCTGACCTCATCTAATATTTTATCTTTCATGCCAGTCCCTCCATGTGGTTGACATGCTTATGTCTAGCATGCTTACCTACCAGGAGGAGATAAGGCTGCTTAGGCCAAGGATGGAGCGTGCCGAGCTCTAGGGATAGGAGGCCGAGGAACGGGCAAAAATTGCTTAACAGTAGCAGCGTAGGGTCGAGGTGAGGGCCGCGGTCGCCGTGCAACTACTTCGGAGAGCCAAGAAGAAAGTACAGGCCGTTGAGGCCCTTCTTAAAGATAGGCTCACTCAAATCCAAAAAATGGAGGTCGAGCACTCCTGGGCTTGTTCGTCCACCATAGGTCGCATCTCCGAGCTTGAAGCTGCTCTGATCCGCCTTCAGGGCGAGGCTGAGGAGTTGAGGCCAAAGGTCGGGCAACTTGAAGGCCTCTTGGAGGAATCTGCCTGTGAGGCCATTAGGAAATTCTGCCCGTCAGAAGAGTATCTTGACAAGCTGGCGAAAGGGGCTGCTACTGCGATGATTCAGGGCTTCGAGAATTGTCGCGATCAAGTCCAGCAACTTTTTCCTAGATTCCACCTTAGTAGCCTCCAGCCAAATTTGGATGAAGCTGCCGAAGTGGTCGGGGGTGCCGCAGAAGCCATAGCTGAAGTCAGGCTAGAGGACGTCCCCGAAGTCACTACTGAAACGGAATCAAAGGCCGTTCCTGAGGCCGCTAACGGAACGGAATCTGCTCCTAACGCCGATGTGGAGGTCGTCCAGATTAACTAGTTTCTATTCTTATTTTTGTAAAGTCGGTCGCCTCGGGCTTTTTGTATTCAGCCCGATCTCTGGGTCGGGTTCCCTTGTATTCTGCCCTTGGCCCCTTTTTGACATGAATGAAATATACAGTTTCTTTTTAGTACTTTGTACCTTTTGTTGAATGTTTGAGCTCCTTTTGCTTTTCCTTTATAATCTGGCTAGGCATTCGATCTCGTCCTGTTTTATGTCCGGTTGTCAAAAATCCGAACTGCGCAGCTCAGATTTGAGTCTATCTCTCATAGCAGGAGCTGCTTTGGGCATTTACCAAAGTCCTTATACTCGGCATTTGCTTTCTTCTTGGAAATAATCCTCCAGTAAATCGAGCTCGTGGCTCTTTGTTTATATTACAGGCTAGCTTGAGCCTGGCTCAAAGAGGCGATGCTAGCGAAGGAGGAAAACTGACTTGAGAGCAGCTCGAGAAAAATCTGCATGAGGGTTGTTACCAGCTTGAGAATAAAATTCCGTCCGAGGGTTGATTCCAGCTCGAAAATAGCTCGAGACCTGCTCGAGAGTATAAATCTGCTCGAGGGTTGATACCAGCTTGAGAATAAAATTCCGCCCGAGGGTCGTTTCTAGCTCGGAAATAGCTCGAGATCTGCTCGAGGGTTGATTCCAGCTTGGAAATAGCTCGAGACATGCTCGAGGAATAGAAATCCGCTCGAGGATTGATACCAGCTCGAGAATACTGCGGACAGGGGTGCTCTTCAACGGCTCCCCGATGACACCGCAGGGCACCCCCCACTCAGATTAGGGGCGCACTTATAGAATACTGTGGATGGGGGTGCTCCTCAACGGCTCCCCGTTGATGTCGCAGGGCGCCCCCCACTAAGATCAGGGGCGCACTTATAGAATACTGTAGACGGGGGTGTTCTTCAACGGCTCCCCGTTGGCGCCGCAGGGCATCCTTCACTCAGATCAGAGGCGCACTTATAGAAATAGATGACTTTGTCAATAGACCCTAGAGTCGCAAGGCCCTTTGGCTCTCGATCGATGGTGCAGGGTGTCCCGAGCTGAGTTCGAGGGACGACTTTGTCGATAAATCCTGCAGTCGTGAGGCTCATTGGCTCTCGATCGATACTGCAGTAAGTCCCGAGCCGAGCTCGAGGGACGACTTTGTCGATAAATTCTGTAGTCGTGAGGCTCTTTGGCTCTCGATCGATGCTGCAGGACGTCCCGAGTCAAGCTCAAGGGACGACTTTGTCGATAAATTCTGTAGTCGTGAGGCTCTTTGGCTCTCGATCGATGCTGCAAGACGTCCCGAGCCGAGCTCGAGGGACGACTTTGTCGATAAATCCTGCAGTCATGAAGCTCTTTGGCTCTCAATCGATGCTGCAGGGCATTCCGAACCGAGCTCGAGGGACGACTTTATCGATAAATTCTGCAGTCATGAGGCCCTTTGACTCTCGATCAATGCTGCAGAGTGTCTCGAGCCAAGCTTGAGGGACCACTTTATCGATAAATTCTACAGTCATGAGGCCCTTTGGCTCTCGATCAATGCTACAGGGCATCTTGAGCCGAGCTCGAGGGACGACTTTATCGATAAATCCTGCAGTTGTGAGGCTCTTTGGCTCTTGATCGATGCTACAGGGCATCCCGAGCCGAGCTCGAGGGACGACTTTGTCGATAAATCAATATATAACTCGTGCTGTGGGGCAGCCGGAGTGTGTTGAGCCCATTAGGGAGTTTCGGAGACACTTTAGAGAAATCCCAGGGGGTGACTTTATTAATAGACATATTCTGGAATTTAAAAATCCTAACCTGGCAGGAATAAAGTCCCGTCCGGGAGCTATAGCTTACATCCCGGATCGTGGGACCCGGACTAACGGGGGCGTAGCCTCGCCCCCGCCCCCCAAGTCAAAAAGGGCCACTAGCGTGTAGGATGGGGAGGGGCAGTATTGATGGTGCCCGCACTGGGGCAATTGTCGTGGTGCCCGTTGAGCGGCTCCGGGCTTTGTTCGTCGAGCTCCATTCTGTCGGCTTGGTCACGGACAAACCGACTCAGTAGGCCTTGGCGGATAATCGCTTCAATCTTATCATGAAGCTGGTAACAATCCTCCGTATCATGACCGTGGTCTTTGTGGAAGCGGCAGTACTTGTCCAAGCGCTTTCGCGACGCTGACAGTCGCATTTTAGGTAGAGGTCGGAGGTAGCTATGACCCTCGATCTCCATGAAGATCTCTGTCTGGTAGGACGTGAGGGGAGTATACTCCGCAAAGCTGAGGGGGGCGTACTTACCACACCTCCGGGGGGATCTGCTCCTCGATCGGCAGTGCCCCTTGTGGCGCTCCATAACTTGTCGCCGGAGCTTGTCGCCCCACTTCCTCGACTTTTCTGTCGAGCTTGACGAAAGATGAGGCTCCTATAGGCTGAAGGCTTTGAACAGCCGCAGTAAGAGCTTGGACTTGTTAAGCGAGCAGGTAAAACTGCTCTGGCTGGACCTGAAGGATCTGGTCCGCTGGCGGAGGGGCTGCAGGAGGTGAATTTTGAAGGGAGTGGCCAGGCACCGACGCCTGGTCACTCGACGCGTTCGGAGCTCCATGACTCCTTAACCTTATGGTCACGACTCAGGCCCTTCCTCTAACGCCAGAAATGTTGTGGTTCAAATCTGGCCCGAGGGTGACCACACCGGAGGAGTCGGGGGAGCTGTCGAAGTGCGGAAGAAGGCGGGGAGTTCCACCTCCTGCGACCGACGGTGTACCTGCACAAAGTATCACCGGTGTTTCCGATGAGGGCCTTCCGACTCTTAAGTTAGTGTGGAGTTTTGTAGATTCAGCCTAGTGTGTCCCTAAGCGTTACCTGTTGGGGTCCTTTATAGTCCTGATAGGAGCGCTTAGGTGGTGGAGATATAGCATGTCCCCATCATGAGAGGGAGTGGCGCACAGCTTGAGCTTACTTGTAGCGCACGGTGGAGTCCGCTCTAGGAAATGGTGAGATGTTGACAGCCGTAGCAGGGCATAGCCCGTTCCCATCATGAGCGGGAGTGCACGCAACTTAAGCTTGCATGCGGCGCGCAGTAGAGTCCGTTCTGAGGAATGATAAGGCGTTGCCCTTGGTTGTTGTGGGCTGGTAGGCGAAGCACGACATAGTGGCGTCGCAGCGCATAGCCTAATAGAAGGGCGGAGGCACGCACATGGGTGCGGTTGTTGGCAAGGCCGAGCTCGTTGAGAGGTTGGTTAGGCGGGTGCTGAGACCAGCCTAGCATCCCGAGTTCCGGGGTGTACTTGGTGGAGCGCCGCGAGCTCGAGAGCTGGGGTGCAGTACTGGAAAGGGCGCTCGAGCTTGGTTGGGCAAGTCGGCGAATAAGGAGGGCGCCCCGAGCTTGGCCGGGGGGCGTCAGCGAATGAGGAGGGCGCCTGAGCTTGGTCGGGCGCGTCGGCGAATATCCGAGGTTGAAGGGGCCTTCGGCGGAGTCTAAGGCCGAATTGATTCTGGGCCGGATTAAGGACACGTCCGGTCGGCGTTGGTGTCTATTGGGCCGAAATTGGGTGCCTCTTTTTGATGTGGGCTGGGCGATCCATTTTGTCCCCCATCAGTTACTAAATAGCAAACAACTTTTTATAAAAGCTCTACTTCAGAAAGGTCTACTTCCAAAATTTCTACTTCCAAAAGCTCTAAGAACCCAAGCCCACTCTAGGAAAAAACCATAAGACATAGACCTCAGTGCTCACAAACCATCAAATCCCCAAGGGCGTGAAGGCGCCATTACAGACTTACAGTAGCAGCCAAGGAACTCAGGCCCGGCGAAGCACCTTTCCTTCTACGTACCAGTCGCCCCTCAGGGGACATGACACGTCTAGTGTTAAAGTCATTCCAGGACAAACCTGCCTCACAGTCCTGCTGCCATTTCAGCATGAGAGGCCCAAAGCCCCACCAACCATTTCAGAATCGAACACTTCTGAGAACCAACTTGAGACTTAAATCTAGCGTTGGTTCTACAAAACGCGAAAGAGCCAATGAATTCCAGGGTGCTGTTACTGCTAGCTCATGAAACGGAAACGTTGTCAGGGTTTGGCCACCAGGCTTTGCCCGCTGTGGCAATGATGCATAGGTGTTGAGGTGGGCTTGGTTCCTTTTTAACCTGGATGCAAATGTGTAACTTTTCTTGTGGAAAAAATAAAATTATCTTTTGTGTTTTAGAGTACTGTCGATTTGTTTTTACCGGAAGAAAACGCATCATCCATTTATATATATATAACAATGTGTCGTCAATTTATTATATCCTTAATGTCTTTGATTAAGTATATTATGCACTTAATATAAAGAGGAGAAATAAGAATAATGTGGATGGTGGGTGTAGCTTTGGGCCTGATCAAGAGTCCCAAGATCAAGCTTGAACGTCCTCCGGATGCTTCTGACCTGAGCATGAAGAAGCCTAGGAGCAGGAAAAGAGAACATACAGAGCCGTCGAGCAAAGGTGAATCTGGCCCATGTTTGGAGTTGATATTATCACCTACTCGTTTCCACTTATTCTGTCGTTTAGACCACAAGAGGATTTACAATATCGTTTGCCTTCCTTTATGGTCTAAACTAGCTGTCGACAAAACAAGCTGGCCCATGTTTCAGTGCTCTGTCACATTAAAGTATGTAGAGCAAGAAGAATTTAGATAAGAGATGAAATTGACTATGGCTGCCGTTGTAATAGCTATTGTATTACTGAAATAATGATCATTGTACCTTATTTTAGGGAAACAATGGCTATTAAAACAGTGACAACGGTCAAATTCAGCTCTTATCTAAATTCATCTTCTCCTATATATTATAATGTGATGAGTTTTTAATAAGAGTTCAATCAACAGTTAGTTTGAACCATAATGATCATTAATTGTTGAACATATATGCAGTTTATCTTAGTAAAATGATCATTGTTTTGTTAGCTCAAATCTTCATGCCAAAGTTGATCATGATTATTTGAATAGTGGCATATTCAAGTGAGATTGTTATTTTTCTGTTGTTGTCTATTGATATTTTTTTTATTGTAGTGACTAATAATAGCCATCGCAATGACCCTTATATTTTTGCTAAAACAACTAGTATAGCGTTTATGATGATCTTTTTTTCTTGAAAAGATTCTAGCACTACATGAATTATAAGTTTTACCGACGTTTTTTACAACCTTTACCGACGCTAATAAACATCGGTAAAAACCCAGCCGACGCAAAAGAAAGCGTCGTAAACGCATCGGCGATATCTGAGTGGGAAAGGTTTTTGCCGACGCTAAACAAAAGCATTGGTAAAATCGGGAATTTCCCGACGCTAAGAAAAGCGTCGGTGTAGGCGCTATTTCCGACGCAAAAAAGCATCGGCATAAACTACTACTTGGGCCTGGCGGCGTGTTTTGGCCACGCTTATAAGCGTCGGCGAAAGCGTGCCAGCCACTGCGTTTTAACGACGCTTTAAAGCGTCGGGAGAGAAATTTTTTAAAAAAAAATATTAGAAAATATATGCATATCATAAATCAACATTTACAACAATATAAACCTGCATTACATTTATATCAACACAAATATTCAGGCCATTCAAAACATTCATATTGTCATACATGATTATTAATAAGTTTTAGAATTACATTGTACTTTGAAAAATATAAGAAAGATACATATAAAACTCCTTAAATAACAGTCTACAAAGTATCAGGGACCAGATTTAGCACCATCATCATCTCTACGAGCTGTTGAAGTATCAGGAATCTGCAAAAAAAAAAAGAGAAACTTTAGAAGTTAGAAATATGAAAATCATTAACTCATGCAAAATAAGTGATAATTATGTAAATTCATCAAATGCATATAGTTATTTACCGGAGGGAGAAATCGCTGTAACATAGATGAAATATGCTCAAGTTGAGACTACAAAGTTTGTTGGTTCTGCTTCAGCTTCGCCAACTCTGCCTGATGGCGATCCTTCATATCTTCAATTGTTGTCCGAAGTCAATTAACTTCTACATTGCTACTGCCTTCTCCACCATTTCTTGTATACATGCCCACTGCAGACAACTGAGTGGGGGTAACCCCAACGCCATAACCCCTCACTCTACCATAACGCTCTGGGCTCAATAATTCAGCAAGTACCTGAGCTTCGACATGACTGGTCGCGTCGGATGATGATGACTCCCCAACACATTCTGAAATAAGAGTTGTTGCCCTGTCCTATATCTCTCAAAAGAAAAAGTCATATTAATGTATACCAATAATAAAACTAATAAAAATATCGTTGAAAGATTAAAAGATGAATTCATACAACTATATCTCTTGACTCCTTCCGAACAAAACTATCATCTCGGTGGGTGTGAGTCATCTAATAAAACTCCACCTTACCAGGCTCCCTCCCATTATCATCCATCTACAACAAAAAGTATATTGGTAAGCTAGTTATCATGATACATGCTATATGATAGAACAATTTAAAATAGTTTCAAAGAGTTTCAAAAAAACTTACGAATTCAGCTCAACGTCGAGCATAACTCATCAAGCCTGAAGTATGAGGAACAGTCTGAGAGGCTCGTGCAGCTCTACCAATGTTGGAATATGTCTTCCCAAAAAAAGAATAAAGAATATAAATTTGTAATTTAAATTATTAGTAAATACAATCTAAGGTATTGAAAAAATATACACAATCCGAGCTTTCATATAAAAACAATAGTGGACAAGCTCCCTCCACTGAAGAGAGATTACATCAGGAGGACAAACACGGGCAACCTCCTCTTCTGTCATACCATCGTGCTTCCAGTCCACCTTTAACTTGGCCCTATATTCTTTCCACTTGCGGTTGACGGACTTCAGCACCCAATCATGGCTCTCTTTAGGGAGCAAAAACTTTTTCTACACCAAAGTAATTAAAGAATATTATAACAATGTTAAATCAAAAAATAAAATTGTGATAGTAAGCAAATTCAATTCTTTACCTCAATAACTTTAAGAAGCTCAACCTTATACGAAGGAAGCATTTCATTCCATTTCGTATAGTTGAGCGGATACAACTGACCCTTCCGCGCAACCGATCCTAGAAAAGTCGATAAAATACTTGCAGCCCTCTTGATAAGCTGCCCCAGTTCATTGCAATATACCACAATCTTCTCATCCTCGCGTAGGCTCCACACGTCCCGTGCTCGAGTGGGTCCTCGTGTCCTCCTCACTCTCCCTAGTCCATCTATAAAAATAAAATAAAATATACATCCATTAATTAAAACATTAAAGGCAAATGATTTAATATAATTAGATTGTAAAAAAACTTAATATATAAAATGTAAATCAAATTACCCTGGATGTGCACGTCATCCATGTCTGGACAATCAGCAGGTGGCACATGCTCAGACTAAGACTCGTGCTGAGAATGAGACTCATGCTGAGAATGGGACTCATGCTGCTGGGGCTCGTCGGGCAGCTGGGACTGCAGGGACTGATTGGAAGAAGATCCCACGGACGTGTATTGAAACTCAACATCTCTGAATCGTTTTCTTCGTGGCATGTTGTTATCTAGTATGCACAAAAAAAAAAGCAATATTAGTTAAATAATAAA
Source organism: Phoenix dactylifera (assembly GCF_009389715.1). Lineage (NCBI taxonomy): Eukaryota > Viridiplantae > Streptophyta > Magnoliopsida > Arecales > Arecaceae > Phoenix > Phoenix dactylifera. Next base: position 7,546,858 of record NC_052399.1, read on the forward strand.
TAAAATCTAATAAATTGCTAATTAATTCAATGTGATCAGCTGAGCAATTGAAATTGACCTTGTCAACAATTATCTTGCAAAGAGATCGTAGCAATCCTATAATCACAAAGAACCTTTCTATTGCCAACATGGCATACGGCAAATGGCACAAAGAGAGATTGGTTTATAATTACTGCAATTTCAATCCAGCGAAGTTACTGAATGTGTGCACACTGAATGACATCAAAAATCAAGATTTCCAGCAATACTCAACACAGAAAACTAGCAAAATGAAACCGTCCATACTTCACAACGGTGTTTATATAGATAAACATACAGCCGTCCATACTTCCAACCCCTTAACCTGGAAATGAACTAATTCAATTAGGAGAATTGGAACCAAACTAATCTATATTATTTAGACCTTGCACTGATGATGTACTTCTTATTATCTGATGAAATATTACTCAGAAAACATTTCTATATCAAGAACAGTTGCTGACCATGCCAGGGATCTCTGTTTTTCAGTTACTATATTTTGCATAGGTTGTCATTCTTGGATTCCATCAGCGCACATATCTGTAGTTTGATGCGGTAGAAATTATTATAAGGGCTTAAGGTTTTCATTTCATGACCCGGTTCAAGATTATTATGTTGATTATAACATTTGTCTAACTAGTTTGTGTGAAGAAACAAAAACACATCTCATCAAAAAAGAAAGAAAAAGAAACAAATGTAACACGAACTATCGCTGAGAAGCCTTCCTGACCTATTTAAGCATGACCAAATAAATCCTTCGTCGTTTGCTTGAACCAAGAATTAGATTATAATTTCAGCTTATTTACCATCTACTCTTTTTCGTTCATGCTGGAAACCAGCCCGGCCCGTTTGGGCAAATGTGGGTGCATCCACTGCTACCAAACTATCACTGAGATCTCGGAGTGAGCATATAATGCCACCAATGCTCATGATGTTCATTACAAGTCTTCCATCATGATTTCTGCTCCATTTTCGGAGAAATGCTTCGATGCCGCTACTGCACCATTATGTCTCACATATATGCCTTTATCTCGCTAAAGCAGCATGTAAAGCTATGCTATGATAGGAATTGTTCCTAAAAAAATAGTCATGGTGACTCAGTTGTTATCCAGTTTATTTCTATTTGCATCGTATGCTGCAAATGGGTCACAATAGATATAAGTTTGTAAAGACAAACCTAGAGTTTTACAGTCAAATTAATAAGATTTATTTGGTTTGGATGATTTGGCCAAGTCAAGTCCAACTTTAGGAGATCTAAATCCAACAACATTACATGTTTGGGACTGACATCTACTCATGATATCTTAGAAGGTTTGGGTTCGGATTGGATCCGGATCTACTTGGGACTATCTCACCCTAACTTATAGTCAAGCTGAACTAGCTTTGTATCTGTAAAGTCAAACAGGAGATGACCACACACACTTAACCGTTGGACATGCCAAATCAAATTTTATAAGATCTACACTCAAAATAGTTGAAGCATGGATCTCAATTCAGAACCATACTTGATCTGCTGGTCTGAACAATGATAGTGTTGAGCTTGACATTCAAATAACCCAGCCTATGGGAGGCATAAGTGTATTGGAAATCATTGCTCGTGTTATATTAGGATTTTATTTCCGGTTATCATTTTAGGGCTGTCATACTTGTTTATCCCAATATTATCTCTAGTAGAACAGGGATTTTGTCTCTAGGGAAATAAGCACTACGAATCACCACAAATAAGATCAGAAGTAACAGACAATACATCGTGCATATAAATAAGGACTTCATATAGGCATTGTTTCTATGGACCAGTAATGAGAGCACAAAAGTGCGACCTACATGTCACCTAAATTAGTATTATTGCTAACCGATAATGATAAATTCACTGGATTAATATTATATTTGGGTTTGGCACAGATTTTCATAAATTAGAGATAAAATGCACATTGAGTACAAATTTGACTAAAGAAGGATCCCTTCCCAGATCCGACCCGGTTGAAGATCGGATCGGGTCCGAGTCGGGTTCGGGTCCGAATCGGGTCCAATTTCTTTATGCTTTTAGGAAAGAATTTTGGGCAAATCTAATTTGACCATATCATAACTATGAGGTGCTAGGTGACCCATGACTTAAAAGACTTGTAATTGACCTCCAGTCAGAACAGATGACCTGTGACGAATTTCCCAAATTTCATATCACACTATTTTTGTCTATATAACTAATTGGACGGAACTTGGTGTCTCCCAGCTCCCCTCTCAGGAGGGAAAAGAAAGACCCAGACCTTCTTCCAAATCCAATTCCATTGCAGAAACTGGCACATGACCCATATTCGGTCAAGTGAGATCCCAGCGTCCAAGCCGCGATCCACGCCATCAAGATCCCAGCAGCGGTCCCATGGCATCCCTTCCAAATTCTCCCAGAAGCTTCACAGCACCCACAGCCGTCCGTATTCATCTTCCGACTCAGCCCTCCTCCGCGCTCATCATCCACGGATCCTCCTCCCCGTCGATCCAGCTTCCAATTCGGCACCTAAAGAAGGAAGCCCCAGCATCCTTCCTCTTCCGCGTGCGATCCCGGATGAATCGCCTCCCATCAACGCCACAGCATCCCGTGGCATCTTCCATTCCGAGTCATCCCATGGTCCAAAGAGGAAATTCCAGCCCCTCTCCCGTGATCCAAGCCGGATGATCCCACAGCCGCTCGTCCCAGCTTCTCAGCCGTGCGCCCATTCCGGATTCCCAGCGAGCCCGTGATCCTTCTACCGCATTCATCGTCCGACTCAGCCCCTCCACGCGCCTCCTCCCTTCCGCATCAGCAACACTCGAAGAAGGAAGCCAAGTCCCCACCTTCCGCTTCAGCTCCCAGCGATTCCGCATCCATGGCCCAAAGAAGGAAGTTCACGCCTCCCTCCCGCTGATCCTGCCTCCACCACATCTCCAAGGTCTATAAAAGAGAAGAGGAGGAGCTTGGGGAGGAGGTGTGCTCGGTTGGGGATCGGCTCCAAAGAACAGAGGAGGGGGGAGAAGTCGAGCGAGAGGAAGAAGTTGAGTGCTCTGTTTTCATATTTGAAAACAGAGCATTACATTTCTTTTGTTTTTTTTTTATTTGTTTTAGTTGTTTTTCTTTTAAAGGTTATATTTTTAATTGGTGTTTAATCGTTCTGTTTTGGGTATAATGTTGTTCTTATTTATTTATTTTTATTTTGATTGAGAGTAATGTTTTTAGTAAGAGTTTTATTTTGAGAGCATGTTGTCTTGGGGTTTTTAGTTTTAGTTTAATAGAGAGATCTATTTATGCTAAAGTTTTTAATTTCTATTATTTTTAATTTCCGTTCTCCAAATTCTGTAATCTTTCTTCTTTGTTATGCAATACAATTAAATCTTCCTTCATGCAATTTGTGTTCGCTTCAATCTTCTTATTTTATCCATTTTAATTTATGCCAAAACTCTTCTTTGATTAATTAAATAAATGCTTTTTGAATTTAAAAACCTGTCTTTTAGTTAATTTCAATAAAAAAAACATTCTCCGATAGACTAGAGAATCCATCAACATCCTCAAAATAATATTTTTCTTCCATCATTAAAAAGTCGATTTTGAATCCGAGTGAATGTTCTAATTTTTATGCAACTCCAATCGCCTCCCTGTGGATCGACCTCTTACAACCACTATTCTTCGGGTAGAACAGGTAAGAATAAATTAAATTTAAACTTTGTTCGTCGGTTCTAACAACGATCTGTCTAGCATATTTTTAGGTAGACAGGAATCGGACGAACAACCAATCCACGAGTTACTAATATTTGGTTAATTCTAAAATTTGAAATGTCGGAGAGGGTTGGGGAAAAAACTCACCTGCTATTAAATGCCGGAGAGGAGGGAGGAGGAGAGGAGCTTGCCGTCGAATATCGCTCGGCGCCGGAGAGGACAAGGGACGGCCGCTCGTCGTCGGAGAGGAGGGAGGAGGAGAGGAGCTCGCCATCGGACATCACTCGGTGCCGGAGTGAACAAGGGTCGGCCGCTCATCGTCGGAGAGGAGGGAGAAGGAGAGAAGCTTGCCGTCGGACGTCGCTTGGCGCCGGAGAAGACAAGGGTCGGCCGCTCGTCGTCGAAGAGGAGGGAGGAGGAGAGGAGCTAGGGCTAGCCTTGATCGGGATGCAGAATGAGGAGGAGGGGAATGGCCGCTAGGTTTTGATGTCAATTTTACTTCTGACGATGCGTATAAGCGTCGTCTTTGGCCACAGTCTACGATGACGCTAATTAGCGTCGTCTATGGCCGACGCTTTTTAAAAGCGTCGGCAGGTTTGGGCGCTAGTCCGAAAATCGCCGATGCTTGGAGAAAGCGTCGGCAAAAAAGAGTCGTTAAAGCACGATTTTGTTGTAGTGTAGTGTTCATATTCAAAATGATGAGATTCTTCCGTCTAATTCCTAATGTTTATGCAACTTTTAGCTTCCTTTAAGAGGTCGCTACCACTACAAGAATTTATATATTTAGCAACAAAAATATAATTTTGTTGCCAAAAATAGTATTTAAACAATATTTTGTAATGAATTTTTTATTTTATTGTTAGATGGTACATATCTGCAACAAATTATAATTCACAACAGGCTATTTTATCGCTAATTGATCATTTTCTTGTAGTCACATGGATCATATGATCAGCACGGCCTAGTACTTCAGAATTAATTGTTTGATAGAAAAAGTTTTCTAGGGTCACTCTTTTTCTGGTTTCCAGAATTCTTGTTCCTATTGTAGAATTTCATGAATGGCCCAACCTTCAGGTAACACTTACCTATCCTCTATATATTGCACCAATCCTTAACCACCATAGAGGATGGAGTATTGAGCAGAGAATAGAGCAGTGATTAAAGAGTACTCTTATGGATGAGGACCATCCAAACAACATAAAAGTGCAGATTACATAGGATTTATGTGTAAATAATTCAGATAACAAATGAACAAATAAGAAATAGAGGATAAGTAATTTAGATGTGTTGCAGGTAAAGGAATGTATTGGACAGTGTTCTTGAATTAGATTGAATCTCCCATGTCGCACATGTTTACCACTCAACTATACTTGATATGCAACTACTGTCCACCATGATCCAATCTTGTGGGCACAAGCAAGATGATATTTTGAACTGGCAGCCTCTAGTCATCAGTGTACTTTCAAAAAATATTTTTCTTTTATTGACCAAAGCTGGTCAAAAGGCTCACAGAGTATTGGGAAAGGGATTTAAAATGTGAAAGCAAAGACAATGGAATATTTGCTTGGATGGTATCACTTGGGCAAGAAATAGGGATCAAAATTCGCTCCATGTGAATTCCCCATACGATACATATCCTCACTCACAGGCTGTAATCCAAGTTGCACTTCGAGTTAGAGAGAGAAAGCCTTCCCTAAGGTGATAGGGATAAAACGCTCTAAGGACCGCTCATGGATGAAGCGATGAAAGATTTCACTGGATGATTAGAAATCCTATGTGTTGAGCATTGATTGCAACATCGATTGCTAGGGCAAGAAATAGGGATCAATGTTGGTTGCGGTCTGGAGGTGACCACATTGGCCCTCCTCATAGAAATATAAATTAACGTTAGACCCCTTCGTCATGGTGTCAAGATGGCCGAGTTGGTCTAAGGCGCCAGTTTCAGGTACTGGTCCGAAAGGGCATGGGTTCGAATCCCATTCTTGACAATAAATTTTAAATTTTTCTCCTTTTCCTCAACTTAAACTTTTTATCCTTTTTCTAAACTTTATATTTTGATATGCAAGGCTTTTTCTCCTTTTCCTCAACTTAAACTTTTTATCCTTTTTCTAAACTTTATATTTTGATATGCAAGGCTTTATAGTAGTGTGTACCTTAGAATGTTTTATTTAATCTCATATCTGTAAATTGATTTGCAGCTGCAGCTATACTAATTGGCTGGTTTTACTTTCTTTTTCTTGATACCCACCAACAATTCTCTTTTATAATTTAGCTTAGATGTGAGTAGTAATACCCCACAAAACAGATATGCCTCCCTAAAGGTAGACTGAGAAATCATGGTTTTGTTGTCTGTCCAAAGATTTCAGAAAAAATATAAATCCTTCAAAAAAGATGAGAAATTTTTATCACTGGATCCACAGAGAGCACCGAAAGCACGTTGTTATGTTCTTCTAAGAAATTGGCATAACCTATAAACTTCATCCAAAGCACAGTTACAATATCGCATGGACCATAAATTCAATGAAAAAAATGATTTATGAGCTCCCATCAGCCAGATGATTTTCTGCATCGCATCGCATAATTAGAAATTGCAGAAAGTATTCATTACTTCATCATTTTTTCGACTTAAATTTATATTCATGAAATATCTTTTTCAATGAAAAAAGAAGTCTCACTTGTTTTGATTTCATTTTATGTTATCATAATCTTATGCTTAGGCCCTGTTTGGGGAGCTATAGGCAGTAGAGCTTTTAGAAGTAGCATTATAGAAAGTAGAGTTTGCTGAAGTAGATCTTTTAGAAAAAGTTGTTTGTTGGTAACTACATTTCTAAAGCGTTGTGGTACTTTAACATGTATTTGATAAACAAACTGAGAAAGTAATTTTGTATGACAAAATTACCATAAAGTACATTGCATAGTATTATACAACATAACATAATAAAATATAATATATATTAATATATAAATATATGATATAGTATAATATTATTGTAATGTAATATAATATTATTATAATATAGTAATATAACATTGTATACTATAGCATAATAATTTAATATAATATTAAATTATTTAGCATAACATATCAATTTATTATGATATAATGTAATATAATATTATATTTATAGTATAATACAATAATAAAGATATAAAATATTATAATTATTAGCGTACATTAATTTTTCATAATATAATATAATATTAAATTATTTAACATAACATACTAATGTATTATAATATAATGTAATATAATATTATATTTATAGTATAATACAATAATAAAGGCATAAAATAATAATAGAAAACAAGAATACCTTTTCTTGCACGGAAGGGAGTCTGATCCACGGCTAGAGTTCTTTGTTAGGGCTCCAGCAGATTTTTAGGTTTATAAAGGGACAAAATATGTAATTGTTATATTTTATTACAGATATTTTGGTTAAAAAAATAGCTTTCCAACAAAGCTCAAAACAATTTTTTCGGAAAGCTCCAAAATAGAGCTTCTTCCGAAAAGCTGTTTTTAGCTTTTTGAAAAATATAAAACAGTTTTCCAAAATTTTTACCAAACATCCTTTTTAATCCAAAAATTCTTTTGGAGGATCAGAAAGTATTTTTTGGCCCTCCAAGAGCTTCCCCGAATAGGACCTTAGTCATATATGACCAGATAATTATAATAGATGTTTGTAACATAGAAAACTAGTGAAAGATACAATATCTCAAGAACAATGGAGAGCATCTCAACATATAACACTTTAATACATTAGTGCCCTTGAAGTCTTGGACCGTCACCGATTGTTACAGTGATCAAAATTGAATTGTGCACCGCAAATCCTGCCATCTGGGCTATGAAAATGACAATGAAATGAGCATAACATTAAGCAAATTAATTTGGAAAGATAGACAAGTCAATACATCCCAAATTGCGGGCGACGTTTTTCTAGTAGGCATTCACATGGAAACTCGAACATATTTGCCAAAAAAACAATGCTCATTTATCTCTAGAGATATCAACTCTATCTAAAAATCCAGGCATTTAGATGGGTGGGTCAAAAAGAACTTAATCACTATAAAATTCTTTAATCTATGCGATGTGTATTCCTTAATACTCATTCTTACATATAGACCCTAAGAGATGGAACCAGCAACGAGAAGCGACACATGGACTAGTAAGCAAAACCATGGGCGTTTCAGTAGGCAAGAAGAATTGATGGACTCTGATACCATAAAAAAGTATGGCAAGAGAGAGTATACATAAAAAGTATAATTTTTTTTCTATTACAGCAATATGTACATCAATATATAGCCTATCGATACAGTTAATATGGAAAGTGTATCAATATGGATAAGAAAATATCGGTCATATTTGAACGAACCGGCATAGCATCATAAGTATGCTCAACAAGCACCTAACTGGAATCCTCTGTACCGCAGAATGAAAGTGAAGAAGAAAGCTGCATTGCCTTCCACATTAAGAAAACGCATGAAGGGATTTTCTGAAAGGAGACAGCATATTAACTCCACGAAGACCGTGAGAGCGTCAGAGTCCAAGGTTGACAGACAATGCCCCCATCGAGTAATGGTGGGCTGCAAAGGATTTAGACTTGCCTGTTGGAAAATAAGTCCATAGTTTTGTCCTGTTTGGGGCTCAATTGAAATCATTTTCAATCAGTTGTCAAATCAAGTAGGTACGTGGAACCATGCATTATTTCTTTTTTTTTTTTTGTGTCGTTGTTTTCAAAATTCAATTCTGGATTGTATTAGTTTTAGCCCAGCTCTGACCTAATAAGATAAGGTCTAAAACCAATTTCTCAGATCCAAATCCAAAATTTGGGTCTATATCTGTAAGGTTGCTGAGGTTTTGTAAACATTAAGTCTTACTTTTAGGTGCCTGATTTAGAGGATGGGATTAATTATACCAGGGGCATTGTATCGGTATTTCGATGGTCTCCAAGCTACCTAGGCGCAAAGGCAAAATGATAGATCTGAGTGCGGTTTGACTCTATTGATTGAAGCCTTGGATGACCACATTTTCGGGACTGAGGTTCGGAATATCCAATGCTAGCTTTTTCAACGTGCAAAAGGACATTAAGTTGACTGAAGAGCCAGAATCAATCAAAATTCGACTAATTCCTCCCTCTCAATCAAGATTTACTGAATAGCTCTTCAATTTATTTTTTTTAATTTTTTTCTTTTTAAGAATAATGGGAGGAACCTTATTAATCATTTAAAAAAATTGATGCTAATCACTTGAAATTACACTCTTACAAAACCTGTACAAGAAGATCTTAAACTCGAAGGATCGTTGGTACACCAATTTCTAATCGATGAATCGATTTGGTTCTTCTAAGTTCCATTCATATTATTTGACAACACTAGCATTTTTAGTTTTCAATCTATTCTCTTCTCCATCTATCCTTTTTAATTCCACCAAAGTCTACCATAGCAGTTCGTTCGATGTGATGCTCATTACTTGCGGATGGGGATTGGTTTTATTCTCCAACGTTTCAACTTATTTAGCAAAACGATGGCGTCATTGTGATACACGACCTTTTGTTTATTTTCATTTTTCCTCTTTCTTTGGGGAAGGTGGTCATCAGATATGAGGGATAGAAACACCTACTTTTTCCATTATCCCGGATAAAGAGGGATAACTTCGAAGGTGGAATTAGTACTGTTTTGCTCGAGTTTCATTATCCAGCAGCCAATGTGCATCAAAGAGAACCTTTTCCTTTTGGTATTGCCAGAGAGAAGTTTTTTGAGACATGCGACCTCCATTCTTATGTTTTCATTTTTCTTTTAGAAAATAGGGAGGAAAAACCCATACAAAATTATTGTGATAGGTGCAATGAGGTACAAGAAACTTTAAAAAAAAAAATTAATTAATTAACTAGTTATACTAAGGCTTTCATAAAAAAGAAACCCATAAGAGCAAAACCTAATCTTAGGATGTTAAATAGAATTGGATATTTAGATACGAATATGGCTACGAATACAAATCGAATGGTGATCTATCTAAGTTTTTTTTTTTCTTCTTTAATAGATATGAGAACGGATATAGATATTAGTCGAATACTCAAATTTTTATTTATATGTGAATAGATTTGGCAAATCACGTATTCGTATGGGCCAGGGCGAATAAATGGCCTAACTATAGTTAGGTGGCGCTAGTTCGGATGTGAGATGGATGAGTGGCTTAATCATGGTCAAGTGGGAGGATCTGGACCTTGAGAATTAATTTCATGTGGAAGTGCCATGTGGCACACCATAAAGGGCACGGACTCCATGCGAGGCTTTTACATAATTACGAAGATTAAGACTCCATGTGGTCCACTATACTAAAAGGTGGATCTAATATGAGGTCCCGAATTTTCCAATCTAACATGAACGATTATACTCTCTAATCTTTTTTTTTTATTTTGCTAGCTACCAATAAGAACACAGTAAATGATAGCAACGAAGATGATGCTCGCATTCATATTTCTAGCTATCCTAATTTTGATGGAAGCGATGCAACAATCCAAATCCTTAGTACAGCCACCAAGAAATGATATCACCAAGATAAGCTAGCAGATCTACTGATCAAATTTCTTTTAAATTGTAGGATGGACAATTGTAACACCATGCCTTGATTTTGAGGTAAGATTTCCTTGTATAACTAGAAAACCTTCTAGAAGTGTAGACATCGGTTTAGGTCAAATTTTGCCTCTCCAGCTTCTACATTGTGCCATTATTGGAGTGACATACAAATTAATTACATATAACATTCACGTGACGAGTTTTTCTATGTTTAATATTCTTGTTTGTTAGGTAGCGAGATAAGATAAGGTGTTAGTTGTATAATTAATGGATTAGAATATGAGAAAGGTGACAACTCTATTTCTTCCGGCCAATTAGCTTTGCTATTTGTAGGCGAAAAATGTCCATAGTATTAATTGACTTGATATGGAGTCATATTTGGATTTCTTTGGGTGCATTGCGTTTCCTTAGGTGTCCGGCAATGCCCCACTTTGATAACTGCATCCTAGTTGGCTCATACACGCACAAGCACATAACTATGGGCAATTGAAACTAGGCATTATTTTTGGACAAAGTGATGGAAAAAGCTCCAAATTAGCCGAGTGATTATTTTTGAATGATATTTAGCACTATATTTTTAATATCTAAATGCATTTAAATGCAACTCATGAATTATGCTAGCATTCTACTTCCATGTTATACAAATAAAGCACCGTGATTGCTGCGCATCCAAACATCCACTGTATGTCGATTCTTGTCATAATTTTCTACGTGGTTGTCGAAACCATGAAGTCTTCGATTTAGGTAGGTGTCATTCCCTCGACATTTTTTCTCAGCAAAATGTCAGCATAATCTCATACCAAGAGTAGAAAAATGAGAATGTTGATTAATTTTATTGTAGTCATTATCGCTGCCATCGCTGTAGCTATTAATATTGGTTAATGTTGTGACTCATCATTCACATCTTACAAACACCAGCTACAAGTAATTCATCCCACCAAGCTAATTGCACAACTCTCCAATCTTCATACCATCAGGCATATATGTTTTAGCAATCCCAAGGTTGTGATTCCCTTAAGTTGATACAAGAAATATTTTTTGATACAAGAAATCTTGAAATTAATCTTTTGATAGATAACCATTTTTCTCTCCTTTTTTTTAGAAAATAATAGTAATAGCACCACCAATTGAAAATTACTCATCCAAAACACCTCAGAAAGATGGATACATCAGACTAACTAGATAAATATCCTAAAGTAGACATGTTTGTTCGACTTAGATTTATATGAGCTTGATACACACTTTCGTACCAAACACGCCTTTCATTTTGGGACAAGAGAAAAATGTTAACAATAGAGTACGGTATTCCGGAGAATTTCTATGGACGTCCAGTAGAGCTCCTTTTACTTTCTTCTGACTTGACAAGATGTACTCACGTTAGAGCTATATGAATTGCCGTTTTCGTCCCAAAAAAAAAAAAATTGTTAACAATAACACAACTCAAATGACTAGATGTTGCCTAATTAGTAATTAGAATCCATCACTGGGTCAACCAGAGAACCACCCATGACCATCTTAAATAGGGATGAAAAGTGGCTTGGTAAATGTAAGAAGGTCATGCTGACTGTCTGACCCAGCTATTAAGTCTTTAACAAAATTAAGGGTGGGCATAGCCCATGAAATAGGACTTGACCTGATCCAACCAAGATATGGTCACAGCCTAAGCCTGACCAATTCTAGTGTCAGCTCCCTCTGTTACAAATTTGAAAGCGAAAGGAAGAAAAAGATGGGGAGAAGCAGGGTTTCAAGGAAGGATTTTTTTTTCCCCAGTAAATCAAATTTATTAAACCAGTCTAGAACAAGTATATGCATGGAAATTAAAAAAATAAAATAACTGAAAATTTAGAAGAAATACCTGTCACAATTCAGAAGGATTTCAAAATTAAACAGAAAGTCCATTGGAACCATCGTCCGCTGTTTGGCACAACTCTCTTCATTGGATATGTTGGAGAATGCAAGAGATCTCATGTTGAACCTAAAAGGTGGGATTGCCAATTTCCTAGAAAGTAGAAAATTGAGCTCGGAAAGTTTGACTTAATCTGATGTGAAGTTATTTTTTTTTAAAAAAAAAAGAAGAAGAGAGACAAAAGGGGAAGAACCGCATACAATATAACTACATGGATCCAAATTTTGACGTGCACCATAGAATAATCAAATATTTAATTCTAACCTTGCGGACCTGCTATTTATTGGTCCAATGGGCTAAATCCACCACTTGGTAGACATGGATTTAAAGCTTGGTGGTAGAATTCCTGTGGTATTACTTAAAACAATCAGCTAGAGGTGGCAATGTTTGACCTATCTTGCCCTCCTCAACCCAAATGACCTACGATAATTATTAGTTCTTAACATAAATTTCAACAAATCAGCCCCCACAAAATGCCACTTGAGGGAAATGGCAACATCATTAAACCAGGAACCAACTTACCAGTGCCATGGAACTATATCAGCCCCACACCAAAAAATCTTTTTTATTTTTTTTAAAAAAAAACATCTAATTGATGTCGCAATCTCAAACTACTCGAACAAAATTTCTAAAATCTTGTCTTTTCAAGTTTATGACACTTGTCCACCCATACCAAGCCATGCGTACACAAATTTCAACTTTGGTACTCCGTAATAAATATAGGAATGGTGGGGGTCTGAAAAGCAATTTACTTGTATCATACGGCTGCCATTTCTTAATACCTTTTCTTTTCACCTTATTAAAAGACGAGGTCCATTCGCACAAAGCCAAGAAAGAAAAGAAAGTGAACGGGGCGCCCTCCGCCGCCCAATCTACTCTATAGTGGCACATCACAGAGCAAGGAGATTGAGCCATGAGTGCCCATTTTGTACGTCTCTTCAATCGCATGAATGTAATTTAGGACGCAAGCATGAGCTTTAGGCTCACTTCTTAAAACCACAGGGAATCTATCAACCTCGATCTTTGAACTCATCTATCAGTAGTATTTGATGGTCTTTTCTCCTCATACTGCAGGAGTATTCTTTGCAATTCTTCTTCGTTTTGATCGATGTGGGCGAGCAAAAGTAACTAAGTAAGGGGTTAAAAAGGTTAAACAATAGTAGGATAGTATTTGTTGCATTTCTTCCTGGGTTTAATTGATGGGCTACCAAAAAGTATGGGATTAAAAAGGTTAAAACAACAGTAGGATAGTATTCTTTGCAATTTGATTCTTGGTTTTAATTGTTGGGCTAGCAAAGGTAAGGAGCTAAATGGGTTAAAACAACAGTGGAATACAGCAGATAGGTAGGACCATGCAGGGCAATCCAGCAACAAACATTTCGTAGCCCGTCCTCGAGAGCATTTAGAGAATTAATTTGCACCCAACTGGTCTGGGCTAACATTGATGTCATTGGTAGGTCCAGCAATGTCATCCACATAGGCTTTTCACAAAAAAAAGATAAAAGAAAAAAAAAAAGTAGGTTCACCACTCTTTAATTACTTCGTTGTCTCCAAATGACAGATCTTCTTTCTTATTTTGTTTCATCTCTTCGTATTTTTCTCGCCTTGTTAATTCAGTAAGGTTTCCTTCCCTTTCAAATTAAAAGTGATCGATTCAGGTTTCAATGATAGATTGAGATACATTGCAATGCTTTCTTCACGAATTTACCTTCCACTATGAAGATTTTAAATGCAAAGCTGTCTATAGAACTAAGTCTGTTAGGTCATGATTGACGAAACTTGTTCGGTATATGCATCTGATAATCTTATTGCTATACTAAGGCATGATTTTGTGATGATAGGTGAGAGATCATGAAATTGCACCTAACACGTCCCCAAAATGTAAGGTTGGAATTTTCACATTGTTTATTTGCTAATACGGCTGCTATTTCTTGTCCGGATGGATGGGCTTTCCCATTGTTGCCGACTATTTTGACAAATTTAGTTGATCTTCAAGCATAAATGCTATGTTGAGAATGATACTTGGATGGATGTATAATTGTGGCATCATTAAGAGCCAAAAAGAAATGGAAAAGAAGATAATGCAAGCAAAAGGGACAAAAAGGAAAGAAAAAAAAATTAGAATTTTCACACTATTTATTTGCTAATATGTCTGTTATTTCTTGTCCGGATGTATGGGCTTTCCCATTGTTGCCGACTATTTTGACAAATTTAGCTGATCTTCAAGCATAATTGCTATGTTGAGAATGATACTTGGAAGGATGTATAATTGTGGCATCATTAAGAGGCAAAATGAAATGGAAAAGAAGATAGTGCAAGCAAAAGAGACAAAAAGGAAAGAAAAAAAAGTGAAATTTTTGCACTGTTTATTTGCTAATACATCTCCTATTTTTTGTCTGGATGGATGGGCTTTCCCACTGTTGCCGACTATTTTGACAAATTTAGTTGATCTTCAAGCATAATTGCTATGTTGAGAATGATACTTGGAAGGATGTATAATTGTGGCATCATTAAGAGGCAAAATGAAATGGAAAAAAAGATAGTGCAAGCAAAAGAGACAAAAAGAAAAGAAAAAAAAAGTGAAATTTTTGCACTGTTTATTTGCTAATACATCTCCTATTTTTTGTCGGGATGGATGGGCTTTCCCACTGTTGCCGACTATTTTGACAAATTTAGTTGATGATCTTCAAGCATAATTGCTATGTTGAGAATGATACTTGGATAGATGTATAATTGTGGCATCATTAAGAGGCAAAATGAAATGGAAAAGAAGATAATGCAAGCAAAAGAGACAAAAACGAAAGAAAAAAAAAAGTGGGTTATCTTTTAACTTAGTATAAACACATAATTAATAGTAAAATGATATATCTACGTTCTTACCCTTGTGAATTGCTGACCAACTTAAGGCCCTAAACAATTTTAGTTCCATTCAATCAATGGGGAGGAGCAAGCATATATACTTTGTGGACTTCGCCCATGTCTCAATGAGGTGTAAGCTAGCAGACAAAAGTCCTGTTGGTATAAGCAGGCCCTATGTTTGGTCATGGAAATATATCATAGTGATATTTATTTGATCTCAAATATAAGTGTTACCAAGTGATACAAGGTAATAAGGGAAATAAGTGATGATGTTAGTCTAGCTCTCAACCAGGCTAATGTCATCCAATTTGCACCCCTTTCCACAAAGGTGAGGTCCAAAGTTCAACTCACATACATGGTAGCATTTCCATTATATTTCTCAAAAAGATGGTGTAACTAATCATTTATTCAGTATGTACATTTTTTTTTTTTTGCTAAAGAAAAAGGGGTAGGGGGGCCCCCGCCCCGCCAGGAGAATGTTCGATGCGGGCAGAAATGGCCGTGTGTTGGGCACCCCGACCGGTTTTACTCATACCCTCCCCACCCGTAGGCCCGGCTCAGCTACTCCTCTGAGCTCTGGCTCAAGTCCCACGTATGAGTACGTCACACCCGGCACCACCCCGGCTACTAGCGGTTCAAGAGCGGTCCTACACCACAAGTCCAAGCAGTGGCCAAAGTAATGAGCTTCGGTCCACAATTTAATCGTCGCCGCAGCGATTCGAACTTGAGACCTAATGGTTAGAATTGCTGCTCAGTACCACTAGGCTACCACCTTGGTGGCATTCAGTATGTATATTAGCGGTTTGTTTTGGGACATAGAAAGGAACCTTGGCTGTATGTTTTGTGATAAAGGCCTAAACTACGAGCACCAGCTAAGAGATGGGTCAGAACTGACATCCTGGAAAAGCAATTACACCCATGTTTTTAATTAGACTGCGAAATTAAAACCACTAGTTGACTGAAATATTTATCCAATGGCAGATTCACCAAGAACCATCCAGCCTCCTTCCCAAAAATGAACCATCCCCATGAATGCACGCCACAAAGCCCTCCAATGCATGCACTTCTCCATCATGACAAAGCTTTCTTTTTTCTTTCCTTCACCCTTTCTAGATTAAAAACTCTCACAGTTACTGCTGATAAAAAGATATTGGAAACTTTCCGCCAACCAAAAAAGCTCGAGAGAAAGCTACCAAAAGAGCAAATAAAAGCCTTAAGAAGTCCTCTTTATCTTAGAAACTCCCACCTTTACTGCTAGTAACTAGAGGCTTAGAATTTGCACTCATAACCAGGAAGAGTTCCAAGAGAAAACAGCTTAAAAAGCAGAAGCCAGAAGAAGCCCTTTCTACCTTGAAAACACTCGTCTTTGCTGCTAATAACTAGTGGTTTAAAACGTTAGACTCATAACCATAAAAGCTCAATAAAAAGCCGCTAAAAGGACAAACAGAAGTCATAAGAAGTGGTTTCTACCTTAAAACTTTCACCTCTACTGCAGAAAATAATAATAACTAGAGGTTTAAACTTTGCACTCATAGCCCAGAAAAGTTCAAAAGAAAGGTTTAGGGGCTTTCCCGGAGAAACCACATTGAATGCGCGCGGTTCTGTGAGGCAGAAGGGAAGCCCTTCCACTCCATCAAGCTGACTTTTGAGAGCCCTCTGAGTAAATGCTCCTTGCTGTCCTCCTTTGACTCATCCTTCCCCCAAAGCCTCCACCTTGCCTTCCAAAGGGTCAGCGAGTCCTGATCTCATCCTTCCCCCAAGATCTCTCTTGTGCATGTGTGTGTATATATATGAGTAGAAACCAGTGGCCTTGGACCCTTGTCCTTGCCTTCCAAGAGTGGAGCCGGATAGGAGGAAGGGAAGGAGAAAAGGCCCATCATATATAGAAAATAGCTCTTTCCCCCTTTCTTCCAAAGGGGAACAGAAAAGAGGAGGAGAGTGACATGGGGAGGCCACCTTGTTGTGACAAAGTTGGTGTGAAGAAGGGACCTTGGACTCCAGAAGAGGACATAATCCTAGTCTCTTACATCCAAGAACATGGCCCTGGCAACTGGAGGGCTGTTCCTGCCAAGACAGGTGAGCCTCTTTTCCTATATATCTCTTGCAACCTCTCTTGAGTGGGTATTTGGCATGGTTATTCTCGGGCACAAAAGGACATTTGGGTTCTTAAAATGGTATTACATAAACTTCTTTCAAAATTTTTTTTGAGCAATAGGAACATCTTTCAGAATAAAACATGTATTATTTTTATTAGGCGAGAGAGTTTTGTCATGGTGGCCTTCTACTTATTTTGATATGTTTCCTTTGGATAAGGTCATCATATATGATGTCACAGGGATCTAGGAAGTACAGAACCAAAGGGGTCTTATAGTTTTTGGTCAGACTGGACCTAGGGAGCTTAGATCTGGAGTTTGAGGTGGCAGGCCTATTTTCTTTGGATTCTATACTCTAGCTCCTAATATATATACGGATATCTTCTTTTCTCTTCCAGGCCTACTGAGATGCAGCAAGAGCTGTAGGCTTAGATGGACAAACTACCTTAGGCCAGGGATCAAGCGTGGCAACTTTACTGATCAGGAGGAGAAGCTCATCATCCACCTCCAAGCTCTTTTGGGCAATAGGTGAAGGCTAGGATCTGAGATATGAGATGGATTGAGTCCTCAATATATTTTCCTTTGGATGTTATAGTCTGGATTCAGTTCTCATCTCAGTATTATTCGAATGCAGGTGGGCAGCGATAGCTTCTTATCTCCCGGAGAGAACAGATAATGACATCAAGAACTACTGGAACACCCATCTGAAGAAGAAACTCAAAAAGCTTGAAACTGGTGGTGATGGCCTGACTAGCAGTGGGGTCTCAAGCCATCATTCCATCTCCAAAGGCCAGTGGGAGAGGAGGCTCCAGACTGATATCAACCATGCAAAGCAAGCTCTTTGTGAAGCTCTGTCTCTGGAGAAGCACAGTAGCCTATCTGACTCCAAGGCCGCCTCCAGTGGCTACAATTTGAGCACTAGGCCGGCGACCTACGCTTCAAGCACCGAGAACATATCTCGGCTTCTCGAGGCGTGGACGAGGAAATCGACAAGGCCCGGCGATTGCCGGGCTAATTCAGGATCAACACAGACTGACTCAGCTTGCAGCCAGGGGACGCAAAGCGCCACCAACTGCATCCTGTCGCCGGAGCCACTTGAGTCATTGTTCGGGCCCGACTCCTCAACCCCGGAGGCATCTGAGACCAGCCTTCTGGGAGAGGAGAGAAAGCTGTTATTGGAGGCGCAAGAGCCTCTCTCCCTTATTGAGTCATGGTTGCTTGATGAAAGTGTTGGGCAAGGGCAGTTGAGCCTTCTTGACATGGCACTAGATGATGCTTCTGAATTGTTCTAAAGTGGGTGTTGTTAGCCTTTTGCTTATTTTTTTTTCACCTTTCTTCTTGGGTAGGTAATGAACTAATTAGGTAAGTTCTACTGATGCTTTGATGAGAAAACGATCCATCAATGCAAGGGAAGAAGTGTAAATTACCTAGTTCCTGATATAGACAGTACTGTTACATAATTTAGCCAATATATATGGGAATATTTTCGATATATATATATATATAGTGTGTGTGTCTCTGTGTTTTTTTTCTCTGAGTAAAATGTTCTCTATTTACAGTTTCAGTTTTTCAGCTATCAGAAAATTTTCAAATAAAACAGAATAATAAAAGTTTCTTCGATGGGAGCTAAGTCACTGACCAAACTACTGCCATGGAGAACGAGAAGAGATGAACGCACCCAAAAGATCTAATTCTGCATGGAGTTTTCCCCATGATCAGGTTAGAGTCGCAGTGAAGTCTTAAATCAACGTTTATGCAATGAAGTGGACCTCAGATGGAGACCTCCTCGCTCATCAGTTTATCGGGTCCCACCACTGAAAGCTCACTAAATGGATTCGCTGGATTTGATTAGGACTCCTCAGCAACTCCTGGAAGGCCCACACCTAAATTACCATTCCAAAAGGCCATGAAAGTTTTACCTCGTTTTTATTAACATGGAAGCAGAAAAAACGAGAAACAATATAGAAGGTTTGTCCTGCATCTGGAAGTTCCTAATGATAAACTAGTAGTCATTCTTGACAAGATATTGCAGCCGTATGTGAAGTCTACACTTGGATGGATGATATTAAGGCATTTCATTACTTCTTGTCATGAATGATTGAAGCAAATAAAAGAAGAAAAAAGCATCATATATAGATGTTACCATATGAGTTACGGAGTTTGCAGGTTTAGTGTAATATTTTTTTTTAAAAAAAAAAAAACGAAAGAGAAAAGGGAGAAGATGAGCCTTGGAACTATGTTGATAGGGTTAAATGGATCACATGTGAAGAGTTTTGACCTTTTCTTCTCCTTTATAAGTTTAGAAGTATGACATGCTATCACCTGACCAACCATGCATGCAACCCCAAGCTGCAAAGGAAAAGGCCTCAAAAGACTCTCATGCATGCCATGACCTTGGCAAAGTAGCACAGCCCTTCCTTTCACCTTTTGGATTGCAGAAGGGAAATAAATATCAAGTGCCTTAAATGTTCTCAAAAAGTAAAATTAATTAATCGTCTGCCCCCCTACTTCACATGTGACTGTGTGAGTGTCTCGCCGGTAAGAACTAATAAGAAAGTCTCTCTTTCCCTAGTTGTGAGGATTTAAGGGGCGGAGGAATGGGCTTGTGTCCCTTGTTCAGTCGTTCCTAGGTACCTTCAATAAGTAGACAGCATTTAGTGTGCCATGCATGGATATGTGATGGATCTAAAGCTGGCTCATGATCATCCCCTCGGCTCATAAAACAGCTGCTCGATTGGCCACTTCATCATGCGAAAGGACATCACCTTTAAAAAGAACAAGAAGAAGCTCTCATTTCATCAGTCATGCAAGTTGTGGTTACCATCATCCTCCTATTGGCACTGCCACCATTACTCCCCTTGCAGACACTACCATGTGCAACCCTAAGAGACTTCGATATGGAGCACGCGGAATTGCTCAGCAAATGTGTGGCATCAGAACGACATGGATGTGGAATTTGTTAGGCCCACGCTTTATACTAAATAAACCAGGCAACTTTGGCTTGGCCCCATGCATGGCACCTTGGTTTGTAGTCTCAGTAGACCTTCTTTTGCAGTTAGTTCTATCAACAAAGTTACCATCGACTGCATCATGCACTCTGTCAAGTGCTATGCTGGATTCTGGGGTATAATGTCAAGCAATTACTCATCGACGGCATCCTTCTTCATGCTAGGGCCCCCCAACTTTTTCTTACCCTCGCTTCCAAAACGGTCCTTGGAGTTGGCAAGAATCCTTTGTACTTTCCACCAAAAAAGCCAACCATACCACTAGTTGTGACCCCTTCAGCAAAAGGTCAAGTCCAAATCTAGCTAGCACAATTAAACGTCGATGACCAGCGGAGGATGGCAAAACAGTACTGGTCGTCAAACTCGCCGCCTTCATCGTCGTCCGTGCTTAAAGCGCACGATATGGGTAAAGACAACAGCTGCAAGGTCTTCGCATCTGATCTAAAAGAGATACGGTGGTGAGAGGGACCCCGCACTACAACAGAAAAGGTTTTTGCCGGCTTTGTATTGCCGACGCTAGTTAAAAGCGTCGGCGATTTTTTTTTTGGGGACAGTAACCGCCGACGCTTCTGAGAAGCGTCGGTAAAAAAGCTTCCAGCGACGCTTTCTTTAAGCATTGGCGTCTGGGTACATTACCGAACGGAATATTTAATCCCCGACGCTTATAAGCGTCGGCATATCGGAAGAACACGACGACGCTTATAAGCGTCGTCGGACTTCATTCCTCCAAAACCGGATCGACCCCCTCCCTCTAAAGCCCTAAATCCCCATCTCACGCCGACCGACTCCCTCTCTTCTCAACCCTTTTCACCGATCTCATCCATTCTCCTCCGCCGAGCGCTCTCCGTCGTCACGATGGGGGGAGTCGCTGCTGATGCAGGCGTTGAGCAAGCAGCGGACGTGGGTCTTCCTCGTCGTCTACTCCCTCCTCCTCTCCTCCTCCTGGAACCTCCTCCTCTCCATCCGCTCCTGGTACAACTCGGCGGCCGCCTCCGCCTCCTCCCGCGCCGCCGCCGGCTGGAAGGCCCTCTACGCCTCCGTGCTCTACGGAGGGGTCTTCGGCCTGCTCTCCATGGGGGCGGCGCTGGCCGTGGCGGTGCCGGCCACGTTGGTCACCTGGATCACGATCCTCGTGCTACTCGCCCTCTTCAAGCTCCTCCTCCTCGCCTTCGGCCTCGGCCCCCTCTGCCCCTCCCTCCCCCTTCTCCCCTTCCTGTTCACCTCCTTCTTCCCTGTCAAGATCCAAACCAAACCCAAGCCCAAACCTCCCATCTCTTCATCTTTATCCACCCTTCACCGCCTCATCACTGCCGTCAGGGTTCTCCTCTTGGCCACCATCATCTCCAGCTACCGCTATAGTGATAGAATGCATCCGTACCTCCTCCTCGCCATCTACTGCTGCCACATCTACCTGATCCTAGTTCTCGGTCTCGCCTCCATTGCCAAGATCGCCACCGGTCTCCTTGGCCTCGAGCTGGAGCCCCAGTTCAACAACCCCTTAGGCGCCTCCTCCCTTCAGGACTTCTGGGGCCGCCGCTGGAACCTCATGGTCTCTTCCATCCTCCGCCCCTCCGTCTACGACCCCGTTCAAGCCCGCTGGGGGCTCGACGCTGGCATCCTCGCCACCTTCTTCGTCTCCGGCCTCATGCATGAGCTCATGTTCTACTACCTCACCTTGGCACTTCCCACCGGGGAGGTTACCGCGTTCTTCATCCTCCACGGGCTGCTCACGGTGGCGGAGAGGAAGGCTCGGAAGGCCGGCTGGTGGCGGCCGCACCCCGTCGTGGCGGCGCCGCTTGCACTCGGGTTGATCGTCGGCACCGGGTACTGGCTCTTCTTCCCGCCCCTCCTGAGAGGTGGGGCCGACGCGGTGGGGCTGGCGGAGTTTTCTGCTGTGATGGGAGTTTTCCAAACCCCCTCCAATATCCCATGTACTTTTTGCTGATGACATGCAAGTAGCAAGGGCGATAGTAAAGGATAGAATTCTACTTAAAATCCCTTGTTGATGCTTGTTAATTATAGCCGGCCAAGCTATTAATACATCTAAGTCCCATCTTATCTTCATCCCAAGAACCCCAAGAGCAATTAAGTCTAATATATGCAAGGTTTTTTCCATGCAGGAGAGCAGGGGGTGTGGAAATATGTAGGGGTTCCTCTATTAGGTATGCCTCTGGCCTCTTTGAATTTTAATTTTCTATTGGATAAGGTGGCAACGGAGATTGCAAGTTGGAAATGGAAGGCTTTATCTCTGGCTGGTAGAACAACCTCACTCCAACTTGTGCTTTCATCTATTCCTATCTGTTGTATATCCTGTGTCAGTGTGCCTTTATCTATCAATACAAGACTTGACAAGGAGCTTTCGGGCTTTGTTTTATGGGGACATACTTCTGATAGGAGGGGTCTTCATCTAGTTTCTTGAGCAAATGTTTGTATACCAAAAGACCATGGTGGTCTGAGTTTGTGTTTATTGGCGCAAATGAGGTATGCTTTCTTATGTAAGATGGCTGTGCATGTGGTCTTGAAACCTGACTCTTTATGGGCGAAAGTGAAACCTGACTCTTTTTTTTTACTAGTTTTTGTTCTATCATTGCATCTCCAGAGTCTTTCAGAATATTTCGTCTAAATCATTACATTTTTTTTTCATAATCTATAAAATTTGGATTTATAGCTGTACGTTGTCTATTTTGTGTTAATGCTTTTTGGTGGATAGCTATATTCTTCCTTAATTTCTGGGATTTTCTTCATTTACTTGCTGTTATCACTAGAATCCGAGGATAAAGTATGGGCTTGGATGTCTCACATCTAATTCTATGTAATTCTCTTTTTCTTGGAGTTAACCTTTTCTTTTGTTGCTTTTTATTGACCGAAATTGGTCCATTGCATTGTTATTGCTTGAAGGTCTTTCCTCTGCTCTTTTGGTGTGCTTTTGAGGTTTAATTGTTTTGGGTGGGAAAAATTGTGTTACAAGCTCATGATTAATAGATAACAAGATTGTTCTCTTGTATTTCCCTCCTTCCCACCATTTGTGTTACTCGATCTATTGTTCTGCTTCTTTGTTTAGCTGACTGAGCTCTTTTTGCTTATTTTTCACTGAAATTGTGCCTCCCGTTATTATCTTGTTTAAAGCATTACTGAATGTTTTGAACTCTGATTTGATAACTCACTGGTGATATGGAACATTGAATGGAGATTTGTAGGAGATTTTTGGCCCAACACATACTCGTATGTTGACAGGGCTTTACACATATGGTGTCTTTTTATTCTTATGTTTGCACCAATAATGTGGCTTACATGTTCTTCATGTGATCTAAGAACTAGATCAGTTTCATATCATCTCCAACATGGCAATCATGATTGTCATGCAGAACAGCTTTACAAGCTGATTCATTACATTCAATGCTACTGTGCCTTTTCCTTGTCTTCTTTTTTTCAAGGAAATTGCTTCTTAGTACTATGACTTTATCTATAATCATATGTTTACATGTGTTCTCTTATGTTTATTGATCACTTCAATTGGACTCTATCATCTAGGTACCCATCATACTGTCGACCAAATATATGGCCTTCCATTTCTTTGCCTGAGCTTGAACAAGGTACATGGGCATCTCTCCTCTGAATCCATATATGTGAATAATACTGGAGAAGGTTCTTCAGTCTGTTGGGTAAATTGTATATTATCATCTTCATGAGATTCCTAAGAGGAAGTTATATCCATCACTGTGAGAACTTTGAGAATATGGTCCCTTCCAATTCTCATTTGAAATGCTTCTGAAATATTGAGTGATTCATGTTGGTAGAATTAATTGGGTGATTCTCATAATAAATTTTCCTGTAATTTCTTTCTCTAATTATTTTAACTATTCTTTTATAGATCCAAGATTCTTCACGCTTATTCTCTAATTCAAATTCTAGCATCCATCACTCAAGTTCTTGACCCAAAGATTCATCAACACCTAGGTATATTTTCAATTTTTGTGATTATGTATCACCGTCTTTATAATTAAAAATTTAACTTTGTTTATCAGATAATAACCATATTTTCTTTATTTCTTTTTTCTTGTCCTTCAGCTTCTTTTTTTCAGTCAAAGTTTGTTCTGTTATGACAGTATGCGGTTTTCTTGTCAAAGTTTGTTCTACTTGATGGATGTTTCCTCCTTCAAATGTTTAATGAGGATCTGCAAGCGGAGGAGCTCAGATCGCTTTTCGACGATAATGTGTGCCTCAAATGTCATATTCTTGTAGACCTGATGTTGCTAGAAAATCAACTTC
The DNA here is from genome assembly GCF_009389715.1 of Phoenix dactylifera. NCBI lineage: Eukaryota > Viridiplantae > Streptophyta > Magnoliopsida > Arecales > Arecaceae > Phoenix > Phoenix dactylifera. The sequence goes on from NC_052399.1 coordinate 7,571,266, forward strand.
CGTATTTCATTGTCCAGCATCTCCTCGAAACACTGGGGATGCCAGAGTGGGATAGCTCCCGCCTTCTGAATGCTGCCATCGATGCGTTCGATGACTTTCCGCCATCGTTCTGGAGAGGTCCACAGCCAGAGCTGCCCGCCGAAGGCTTCGATGTGGATCATTTACTCCACTTGATCCACCGATGGATCCGGCGATTCCCAAAATCAGAGGTGACCAACACAGCAAGCTACAGTAAACGATCAAGGGCTACTTATTCTGCTTTATCCCTAATAATCGACAAGACTGGGGATTGGCTCTCCAAGGTGTTGCCGCGCCGTACCAATTCTTCGAGTTCAGAGGTATTCCCAAGAACCCTCCCCCCCATTACTAGACTTGCAGAGGCTGGAGTGAAAATCGAGGGGAGCAAGTCAGCATCTGGCTTTCTAGACATTACGTTCTGTAAGGATCAGGGGGTGTTGGGAATCCCGGCCATTTTTGTTGATGAGTCAACGAACTTCTTTTTTGCAAACCTAATTGCTTTGGAACAAAGTTGCAGGAGACACGAGATGGATGTCACTGAATATACCAAGTTTCTGGATGCCATCATCAACACCTCAAGAGATGTGGAGTTGCTTCACCGGGAAGGGATCATTCAACCGCATATTGGAGATGACCAGGACATTGCATAGTGGAAGTACATTGCAAATGTAAATTGACAGTATGAATGTAATTTGACAATATGAATGTAATTTGACAATATGAATGTAATTTGACAATATGAATGTTTTGATAAATATGTTTGATTGTGCTATGAGTATAATCTCGTTTAGTGTGAATGCCTTTGATTTTGTAAACAGAGTTTTAAAAAAAAATTTAAATTTTTTTTTAAAAAATTTATACTCTAACGACGCTTTAAAGCGTCGTTAAAATCCCGGTGTTTTAACTATTACCGACGCTTTAAAGCGTCGGTAGGTTTGACTTTAACGACGCTTTAAAGCGTCGCTAGTTACCGACGCTAAAAAGCGTCGCTAAATTGCAATTAGCGACGCTTTTATGCGTCGCTAAATTGTACGTTACCGACGCTAAAAAGCGTCGCTAAAGACCGACGCTTTTGAAAGCGTCGGAAAATGTTTTATCCACTGTAGCATAGGCGACGCTTTACCGACGCTTGGGATAGCGTCGGGATGGTTTTTACCGACGCTTAAAAGCGTCGCTAATGGCCAAAAAAAGCGTCGCTAATGCCCAATTTTCTTGTAGTGCCGGTTTCCTCATTCCCACTGACTCCTATGCGCTCTCTCTCTCTCTCTATATATATATATATATATATATGGATTGATAACCTACTCTCTGTTATGGTAGGTTATCAATCTACCCATTTTTTATTGGACAAAAATACCCTTATTTTTTGTAACTTTTAAGGGTGCTTTATGTCTTTTTACAATCTCACATTAACTCACCCTCTCAACCCCAATTAATGTTCTCTCCCTCTCTCTCTCTCTCCGGTGTGTGTATGTATGCATGTATGTACATACATACGTATGCATGTATGCATGTATGTATATGTATGTATGTATGTCTATGTATGTATGTATATGTGTGTATGTATGTCTATGTATGTATGTATATGTGTGTATGTATGTATGTATGTATGTATGTATGTATGTGTGTGTGTGTATGTATGTATTTATGTATGCATATGTATATGTATATGTATGAGAGAGAGAGAGAGGGAGAGAGCATTAATTGGAGGGGTTAAGAGGGTGAGTAAATGTGAGATTGTAAAAAGACATAAAGTACCCTTAAAAGTTATAAAAAGTAAGGATATTTTTTGTCTAATGAAAAATGGGTAGATTGATAACATACCATAACAGAGAATAGGTTATCAATCCCCATATATATATATATATATATATATATATATATATATATATATATATATATATATATATATATATATATATATAGATTGCTCTAATGGATTATTCATACAGTTCTAGTATGGATACTATCAAAAAATAGCTCCAGCTCCATTGATGTGAATAAGAACATGAAAGGAACCGAGGAAAACGACAGGCGACTGGAAGAAAGGAAAGAAAATTTTATTCATCCTTTTTCCCTGTTACATCAATGTATTTATATTTGAAAAGAAGAACTAACTCTATGCTTTATATATAAAAAAATAATATGAGGTAAGTGAAAATGTGCCTCCTATTACAACTGTACAGAAAACTAACTTAACCAGCCATGTGTCCTTCAACTGTGAGGACCTGTGCGGGCGTGTGTTTAGTCCCACATCGGTTATTCGCTCGGTAGATCTTGGGTACTTATACAGGATCAAGCAACCCAAATAATAACTTCCGGCTAGCTATTTTGGATGAGATCCTGGGTTGTTACAAATGGTATCAGAGCTCAGGTTAAGATCACTAGGGACCATAAGTAAAACAGTCATATTAGAGCCTAAATGAAAGGATTTATTACAAGAAACTTGGACATTAGCGATGCTTGTTTTGGCTATTAGCGACGCTTTTAAGCGTCGGTAGAAACCATCCTGACGCTTTTCAAAGCGTCGGTAAAGCGTCGCCTATGCTACAGTGGAAACAACATTTTCCGACGCTTTCAAAAGCGTCGCTAATTCCAATTTAGCGACGCTTTTAAGCGTCGCCCTTTTCCGACGCTTTAAAGCGTCGCTCTTTACCGACGCTTTAAAGCGTCGCAAATTACCATTTGCCAAGAAAGTTACCATTTGCGGTCTGATCTTCTCCTCAATTTAGAAATACAAACAACCACCCCGATCGGTAACTTCATTCCATCCGTGCAGAGTGGTTGGGTTTGGCTATATAAACAGTTTTCTTTTCCAGACCGCCGATGTGGGACTAAAATGAGGTGGTTTTTTGGCTTCCGACGACGCCTTTAACGACGCTTAAAAGCGTCGTTATTTAACAACGCTAAAAAGCGTCGTTAAAAGTATCGTCAATTACATATTAGCTTCAACGACGCTTTTAAGTGTCGTCATTAGCCGACGCTTTTAAAAAAGCATCGGCAAATGTTGACGGGGAAAAATTTTTGCCGACGCTTGCAATAAGCGTCGGCAAATAAGAGTCGGTAATTGGCTTTTTTTGTGTAGTGATTCCTAGGATTCGTCGGAAAGGTTGAGAGATGGGGTAGTAACTAGACAAAGGGATAATGTTCATTTGCTTTGTTAACTATTTTGTATTATTCTGTTTGGATACATTTATAAAATTTATATATTTTCACTGAATCAGAATGCCGCCTCGCCGTGTCCGTAGCTTGAATCGGATGGTTGGGGGCCCTTGGGGAAGAGCCCCCACTAACCAAGCGGGCAAGGCATCGCATAGCTCAGGGCTCCAGGGTCAATCAACTCCAGAAATTGCCGTCGGAAATCAAACCCGAGTGCTCGAACTGATCGAGGAGGTCGTCGGGTTAGTACGCCAATAGAGGCAACAACCTCAGCAACCAGTCCAGCAGGATGTTGCTCTTCCTGAGCAAAGGAGTATAGCAGAATTCAAGAGAATGACACCTTCGGCTTTTAAAGGCACCACTAGTCCTCAAGAGGCCGAAGCTTGGATAGATGAAATGTAGAAAGCCTTCAGGGCAATAGAGTGCACCGACGAAGAGAAGGTCAGATTTATCACCTATATACTTCAGAACCGAGCTCATCATTGGTGGATGTCTGTGGAGCGCATATTGGCACTCGAGCAGGAGGCACTTATCTGGCAGAGATTCCGCACAGCCTTCTACTCCAAGTATTTCCCTTCAACTCGCCTTAGGGAGCTAGAAAGGAAATTTCTAAATCTGTCTCAAGGAACTATGACTCTGGATGAGTATGAGGCAGAGTTTGACAGGTTAGCTCGGTTTGCTCCCACCCTCGTCATAGATGCAGAGTCCCGGATGAGGAGATTTGAAGAAGGATTGAAGCCTCACTTACGTCGAGGTTTGGCCGCAGTGCACTCAACAAACTATGATGACATGGTAGATAGGGCCAAGAATATGAAAATTGTCTGGAAGGAAACACAAGATTCAAAAGATAGAATACAAAATAAGAGGAGTAGAGATGATGATACTCATAGTGGACAGAATTCTAGCAGGACAGCAAAACCTCGTAATAGGTCTGGGCAATCAAAAAAACAGGGATCTTATGGAGAGATTATTCAACAAGAGAAGCCTAAATGTGAAGCATGTGGAGGCGCCTATAATACAGAACTTTGTAGACGGTTGTCCGGCGCTTGTTTCAAATGTGGCCAACAGGATCATAGGATAAAGAAGTGCCTTTATAATCAGCAAGACTCTCAATTAGTTCAGAGGCCTCAAACTACAAGAACCCAGCAAGTGCAAGCTTCTACTGCTCCGGCTCAGTCAGCTCAGCCTTCTTCTCCTAAGCAGCAGAAAGGAGGGAGACCGCGCGCACCGGATCGTATTTATGCACTGACTCAGCAGGATGCTCAGGCATCCAATACTGTGGTGTCAGGTACACTACCGGTTGCTTCTGTTTATGCTTATATACTGTTTGATTCTGGTGCTACACATTCATTGTGTCAACGATATTTGTGCGAAAACATGACCTACCTTACGTGCCGTTAGAGTATGATTTGCATGTTAACACCCCTGCCGAAAGTGGAATGATTGGTAATCAGGTCTGCAAGACTTGTCCGGTTCAGATAATAGGTAGAGACTTGCCTGCTGATTTGATAGTTATATATATGTATAACTTTGACATAATTCTCAGTATGGATTGGTTAGTGTCACGCTTTGTGACCATTAACTGCCATGAAAACGGATAAAATTTTAGATCCCTGGAGACACTGAATTTAGCTTCATAGGTAGTGGTGCTTATACTTTCCCTTGAGTTCTCTGCTATGCACATTTAGCAGCCTGTAAGTGTGGTTGATAGAAAGTAACAAGGGTTGAGGAGGTGCACAATTCCTTATGTTAAGATCTAGTGGAGTAATCACTCAGAACATGAGGCTACATAAAAACTGGAGGACGAGATGAAGGAAAAATATCCGGGCCTTTTTGCAAGCTAAGGTATGTTAAATTTCGAGGACAAAATTTTTCTAAGGGAGAGAGAATGTGAGATACGAGCTAAAGTCGGCAGCCCCAGCCGACTTCAGCCGCATCCTCTTTTGGGAAGAGCCGGAACAGAGGATCGCAATGGCGATCCTCTCCGGCTCCTCCGGGGACAAACGGGGCAAGGGCGCCGCGCCCCCTCCGGTCAATCCGCGGCCAATCCCAACCGCGGATTTCGCTCGGCCGCCACGATTCACGCGGCAGAGAACCGTTACGAAGGGATGATAAAAATCCCTCTTCTCCTTCCCAGATCACCACGGAGCCCCTCTCCTCCCTCTCCTCTCCCTCTACTCCCTCTATTCTTGCCTCCCGAGTGACCGGCGAGCTCTTCCGGCCGAGCACCATCCGAATCCCCTCGCGGCCTTCCCTGTTTCTGGATCTACCTCCCCTTCGGAAAGTATCGTCGCCGCCGCCGCTTGACACCGGATCGAGCCTCGCTTGGCCGAGATCCACCATCTCCGTCGACCACCGGTGAGCTTCCCTCCTCCTTGCCTTCGTTCTATTGCCAAAAGAATTGATCTTTCCCCTCTGTTTCAGCCCCAGCAACCGAGATCATCTCGGTTGCTTCTCCTCACCATCAGCCACTGCAACGGCCGCCGGCCGCCATGGCGGTCGGCTGGCCGTCGACCGAGGGGTGGCCTCCGGCCACCCCGCTGGCCCTCTCTCTCTCTCTTTTGTCTCTCCTTCTTCCCCTGTCCGTGGGGGGTTTGGGGAAGGAGGAGGCCCATCACGGGCCAAACTGGGCCCGTTGGGCCCTATCCATTGCAGTCTCAACTTAGGCCCAGTCCAATCCGGTTGGGCCCAGTTGGGCAGTACCTTTGTGGGCCCAGTTCAAATCCGAACCCGGAACCCGAACCCGAACCAAAATCCGAAACCCGAACCCAAAACCCGGAACCCGAAACCCAAACCCAAAACCCAGAACCCGAAATCCCGAACCCAAAATCCGAACCTATTTGGCCAATAAATGAAATTTTTCAATTTAGCCCTTGGCAGTATATTATTTCACAAAAAGGTATTCTGTAATTTGTATTTGATCCCTATAGGAAAGATTTATTACATAAAAGCCATCAACTATATTTGTTTGGTCCTTTTATCCAAGTTTTATTACGGAACGGTGCTATGTAATTAGACATTGGTCCCTGAAACGAATTTTTATTGTATAAATAAACAAATTAAAGGCCAACCTTGGGAGGGCCCTATTGGGCTGAGTCTATGTGGGCCCATTGGGCCGTGTCTGATGTGGGTCCTATCGGGCCATGTTCATTATGGACCAACTCTGGGCCCTGTTGGGCCGTGCTTAGTAGTATTATTTCTGAATTTTTGCTTAGCTCTGAAATTAACAAGAAATTAATTAAATTTAAATAGGTGAACCTGATTCGCCTATCTGAAGTAGGGATTAAGCGAGAAGAGGTAAGTAACTTAATACTTCAAGTGTGATTTCCAAATTATTTTATAAATTGAATAAATTTTGATATATGTTTTGTATTCTGTAAAATGGGTGAGGCATGTTAAATTTTATTGAAAATTATGTTATATGCTCTGAAATCCATAAAATATGATTAGACAATTTATGAAATCTATTTTTGTATATATGCATTCTCAGCATGGCTATGACCTGTTCTGTTCTGTTCTGGCCCCGCCAATGGAGATTATACGTTGGACCTGTTGACTTGTAATCTGTGAGGAACCGGTTCCGATACCGTACCACCAGTGATTAGAATAGTGGTATTTGGACACCGTACCACCGGTGCTTAATAATAGTAGTGTTTGGCACCTTGTGCAACCCATGTCACTGGGTTACGTGGTCGTAGCCTATTATGTTGAGATTCTGGTATCAGAGTTTTTGGAAAAATGATAATAAGTTTTGAAAACAGTAAAACGATGTTATTTATGATTTATTCTAGACATTATTCTGTATTTTGATCTGATATGTTCTGACCCCACTTTGGGGTGTTTTGTTGCTTACTGGGCTTGTGTAGCTCATTATTTTTATTTTTTTTGTTTTTCAGATCCAGAGGCTTGATCGCACGGGATTGGAGAGTGCGTTAGATTTTCCGATGATTTCTTCAGTTATTGGCATTTTAGTTAGATTAGTTTGGATATTTGAAAACTGTGTGACAATGTTGATTCTTCTAAAAGATGCATCAAAAAAAATCAAATAACAGCAAGCCTTGGAGCACTCTAAACAACTCTCTCTCCTAACCTACAGAGCCCCTCGGAGTGATCAGCCACATACGAAACCACTCAATCTGCGACTCCGTTAGCCTATCTATAAACATACCTGGCCCGGAAGGCCACGTCACCGCTAACTATGGCTCGAATATCTCGAAATAAGGGGTGGCACCCACTGACGCCGCCGGTGCCCCTCTAGATCCATATGTTCTACATTCGACCTCTGCATTTTGCTGGTATTACAATCTTACTATTTTTGCATATCTTCTCAGGACATGGTCCGAGAGGTTAATTAACCTAGTTAATCCATTTACACATGAAATATCAGGTTTGTTAAAGCAACTAATTGGATAATATCCGGCTCTTGTGTTGAAATGTATTAATATGAAAGAAGGTATGAGATCCAAATTAGGTGCTTCTAAGCTAATATGTTATCATACAAATAGCTTAATTTTTTATAATTTGAACTCACTTAGGTATGCCTTGTGAATTGCTTGCGCAACCTCTCATGGTGTCATTTTTGTGAATCAATCTATAAGAAGCATGACGTAGCATGATAAATCAATATGAAACAAGAGAATGAAGTGACAAACGTGTCCGTCAAACTATGATGAATTCATTTGATCCATCGTCATTCAAGAAGCGATGAAGCAGGTGATTGGACTTTATGATTAATTCAACTAATTCTGTACTAATTTAACGAACCAATGAAAGATGCAAGCAAGTAATAAACGAGACAAAAGAAGGCCGTCTCATTATTCCAAAATTAACGTCGGCCGGTCTGGTGGGCCTCTAATACATAATTTCTTACCGTGTGCTGTCCGCGCTCGCCGGCGCCGCGAACGGATTCGCTTCTCATGTACCCTCATACCCTTTTACGCTAAATAGAAGTTATAACAAAATTCAAATCAACCTCGCTCATGGACTCTGACGTCATCGCTTTCTTGTCAACTAAAAGCGGTCCCAAGGAACAACCTATGGAATACAAACTGGCCGTCTCGTTCCCGCCGACGGTCACCCTCGCAGGGTAAGGTTTACGCCTTAATTGTTGCGGGTAAATAAAAAGATTGGGAAAAAGTTGCCAATATCTCTGCTCTCCCTTTAATATGCCCACATATTGTTTTTCTTTGTAGAGAATATGCCAACACATGATAGCCTCAACTTTTAAAGAGCACCCCATACAGAAAAAAAAACAAAAAAAACAAAAAAATCTCGGCATGTAAGACCTACCAAGATTAATGAATTCTGATAATAGATATTTTCTTGATGGATGTATACTAGATGGCGGCAGGAGGGAAGGTGCTGGCTTTATCATCAGATGCCCAGATTCCAGAATGGTTGTGGTTGGGGATTATCAAATCTTCAACACCTCGATCTCAGAGGCTGAGCTGAGGACGGCATAGGCCAGACTAGGCCATGCTCAGCGCGTGTTGCAAGCTAGAGTAGTACTGCTTGAGGGCGATTCGGCTACGGTTATCAGCTGGCACTACAAGAATAATGGTCATTAGCGACGCTTTTTTTCGCCTTTAACGACGCTTTTAAGCATCGCTAAAAACCATCCCGACGCTTTCGTAAGCGTCGGCAAAGCGTCGCCTATGCTACAGTGGAGAAAATGTATTCCGACGCTTTGAAAAGCGTCGAGATTTACCGACGTTTTTTAGCGTCGGCAAGTGCAAAATTAGCGACGCTTTAAAGCGTCGCTAGCTGTAATTTCTGACGACGCTTTAAAGCGTCGGTAAATAGCGACGCCTTAAAGCGTCGCTAATTGATTTCTGGTCTGTGAGGACCAGCCCACACACAGTGGACTAATGGGCCAAGCCCAACGTGGCTGGCCCATCTGAAAATCCAAGTAGCCTTTCGGGAAGAAGATGGAGGTGGTAATCGCTAGCTGTTCGGCGGTTACAACCGCCTGACAGCCACAATCACCACCACTCTTCTTCCTCCCCACCGAATGCTATAAGAACCAGGGGCTCTTCTCACGGATGTTTCATTCCTCACCTCACTGCCCCTCACTCCCTTTTTTTCTCCTGCTACAAGGAACTGAAGAGTAGGGATCTGAGCCGCCGGAGGGAACATCACAGGGTTGTCCCGGAACTAGGTAAGTCCCTGACTTCTTCTTCCATTGTAATATGCAAGTAGATCTAGCTTAATCATGAAACAACAAGATATAGAGAACGAAATATAAGAGATCAAAAACAGGAAAAAGGGAAAGAATGAAAACAAAAGAAAAAGAATAGGAAGAATAAGAAGAAGAAGAAGAAGAAGAGGGAAAGAAGGGGAAGAGCCTACCTAGGGTCCCCAGATGTGGATCCGGCGCAGTGAACTCAGCCGTGGGTTTTCCTTGGTCGTGGCTTGCCGTGGGGGTGGGTCTCTCCCCCACCCGCAGTGGGGACGAAGGAGGAGCCGCCGGCTCCGACCGCAGACTCTGCGGGCTTCGGTCGGAGCCGCGGTGGGACGGAGGCCCCTTCTTCTCAAGGGGGTGGTTCCGACCCCCATTTGCACCAAAGAATGGAGAGGGGGCCGGCTGCTGCGGGCGCGGCCACGGGTTCGGCCGTGGGCGCCGCCGGTCGCGACCGACCTCTTCCATGAGGGGGAGTCGCCCTCCTCCCTTCTGAAGAGAAGATGGAAGAAGAAGAAGGGGGGATCGGCTGCTACAGGCCGAGCCGCGGGCGATGTTGGCTGGTCGCCGATTTCCCCGACCTCGGACCCGTTTCCCTCCGAGCACTCCCACGAGCTTCCTCGCTTCATGTGAGAAGAGGAGAAGAGGAGGAGGAGATCGGGAAGGGAAGAAGAAAGAAGGGGAAGAGAAGAACAAAAGAAAGAAGAGGGAGGAAGCTTCGGGAACGGAGAAGGGAAGAAAAAGAAAGAAAAAGAAAAAGAAAAGAAAAAAAAGAAAAGAAAAGAAAAGAAAAGAAGGAAAGAAGGAAAAGAAAAGAAGAAAGAAAAATAAATAAAAAAATGGTTGTGGGCCGAAATGGGCCTGATTCCGGAGTGGGCTTCAAATAAACTTGGCTTTAGAAGCCTGAAGCCGGGCTGGGCCCTGATTCAAGCTTAGTGTTTTTAAAACCAAAACTAACTGGGCTTGAAGAGCTCGAATTTTAATATAGAGACTAAATTGAATATAGTTTGAGACTAGGCTCCCTTTAAATTAATTAGAACTGATAAGGTTTAATTATAAATTAACTAATTGTGTTTCTGGGCCTGAATACAAATGGGCCCAGTAAGTGAATCAGGCCAAGGGCCTGATCCAGAACCCAATTAAACAGCGGGCCTGAATGCAAATGGGCCCAGACCTGAACCAGAGGGCAATTTGGTCTAAACCAGAAGTGGAATTGGCTCAGACCTGAACCAGAAGCTGAATCAGACCTGAGCCAGAAATTAAATCAAACCCGAACTAGGAAGTAAATTAGACCGGAACCAGAAATTGAATTGGGCCATGGGCCTGAACCATAAATTAAATTGGGCTATGGACCCGAAAATGAAATTGAGTCCTATGGATGGGTTGTAAATGACTTTAAGATTATAAATAAATAGAAATTAAATATGTAAGTGACATGTAATTTAATGATCTTGCTAGGTATTGGAGAATTGGCATTTGATGGGCAAATTAAGGTAAGTAACTTGTCTTAATCTTATTATGGATCATGTATCACGTTTTATAAGATGAAAAAGTATTATTTATGCAATTGGAATTATGTATAAGAATTGTGGAAAAAGTACCTAATATAATCTTATATTTTATCAAATACTTGTGATTACTTGATTATGAAATTGTATATGATTATTTATGTCTTCACAAAATTAAGATCAAGCATGTGTTAGCAAATGATTACATGATTTTGGATACATAGCATCCATCATTATTATTATTATTATATTATGTACACATGATTATGATGTTATAGAAAGATGCATAGAAAAAATAAAGTTTTTAGCATGATCATGAATTTTATTCAGCATGATGCCATTATTCACTTTCCAATGTATCGATGAGAAAAGATTTATGAAAAGCATGATATGTTTTAAAGAACTCTCAGATTGCTATGTACGACCCCCGCCAGTGGGTAACAGTAACTAGGCATACGACCCCAGCCAGTGGGTAAAAATAACTCGGCTTTACGACCCCCGCCAGTGGGTAATAGTAACTGGAAGATAGACCCTGCAGTGGTAAAGGCCTTGCCGTGGGAATAAGAGCGGCCATAGCTACACTACCATCTGAGAGTATGAATTTCAAAGTATAGAATAATGGCAAAAGTTTTATGATGCATAATCATATTTATGAAGTTGCATGAATGGACATGCATAGTTTTATGACTGGTTGGATTATTTGAAATGTTTACTTTATTACAAGCACAGATTTCAAAGCATGAATAATAACAGCACATATTTTAAAGCATGATTAATGATGAGTACGGATTTCAAAGCAAGAATAATGATAAGTACGGATTTCAAAGCAGTGAATAAAGACAAAAGGTTTACATCTGGTTTGATTATAGAAAATGCTTTCTTTATTACAATCGTTAGTTTCTTAAAATAATGCATTAGTATGAAAAATATTATGCTTGATCTGATAAGATTATGCATTGTTACTTACTGAGCTTTATAGCTCATATCCATTTATTTATGTTCTTACAGATGAATAGGAGATGCTAGGAACAAGGAGCGTGACATGCTTCAGGGTTATGGGGAAAAGAAAATGAAACATTAAATGTTGCTATTTTTAGATGCTTTGTAATCAATCTTTTATTGATGAAATAGTTGATAACATTTAAGAATATAATTGTTCATAATTGATTTGAAGTTTTGAAGTGGCTGCGTGTTATTGCGGGTAAAGGTTTGCAATAGCACGGCCGTGTCATGATCCGAATTCGGGGCGTGACATGGTCGAAATTTTAGCGACGCTTTAAAGCGTCGCTAATTGACTTCTGGTCGAAATTTTAGCGACGCTTTAAAGCGTCGCTAATTGATTTCTGGTCGAAATTTTAGTGACGCTTTAAAGCGTCGTTAGAATATTATTTTTTTTTAAAAATAATTTTTAAAATTTCATGGAATCCCTGTTTATGGGTTTGTTCTTCCTTTTGCAAAAAGTAGTTCTTGTCTTCTGGAATGATGCATTTTGACAACTCCCCTGGACAAAAAGGTTCCTGGCTCCTCCCGGCCTTGGTATCATAACTATTCATTAGCACAAGGATTACAGCATAAGCATGTTAATGATTTCCTGATCAGCTCATGCAAACGAAGTCTAATAATAAAGGTCAAATACAACAAACAAGCCCAACAGGAAGAGAGTCAATCCAGCTAGAATGAAACTCAACAGTTCAGTACACATTCGATCAAAAAATTGCATCACCATTTACAGAAGGAAGTTGTGAACCTGACAAAAAATAAAAACTACTAGAATGTGCTTCAAGGGTTTAACGGTAGGAGCCTCCGACATACTCCCAGAAGGACCATTGGCAGGAGATCCACCAGGAAGTGTGAAAGTACCAGGCACTGAAGATTACTTGAGATTTCCTGGTCCACAAGGTTGTGATTGCACTGGTGATGGTGATGGAGCAATTGATTACTTGAGATTTCCTGGTCCGCAACTGCATTGGACACAGTGACTAGCAGTGATTGCATAACTCCCATTTGCCACAACCAAGCCAAAATCTGATGCATACCTCGGGAACAATGAAGCACATGCTATAGCAGGAAGAAAAACACGACTCATACCATTAATGACAGAAGACTAAACTTTGAATAAACAACCTAATAACAAAGCAACTAACTGGTCCTTGAACACACCCAAAGCCAGATTAAAGATAAAACTACAGAACCAGCAGAAATAGGATATAAACAAAAGCCAAAATAACCTAGTAGTTAGGCCAAACAGTAATCCATTGTTATGAACATGTATCATGTGATACTTTATACTACTGGTTAAAGTTCATCCACAATAATTTTCCAGAATTAAACTTTACTAAGATACATCATTACCTGAGAATATGTCACTAACTCGTATGGTAAACTAAGTGTCCGATTAAAGTTTTAACATACACATTAACTAAGAAGATGGGGAGGATGAGCTACATACGTGATGAGTCAAAATTCCATTGTTTGATGAGTCAAAATTCCATTGTTAGAAGAGAAGAGCAACAAGACAGCATTTAGGAAGTACAAAACAATGTACTTCAAAAAGCATAAAAAAATACATATAAACTCCAAAATAAATGCTTCAGGGTCGCTAGCATCACCATCCTACGTGCAGATGAACTATCAGGAACCTGTAATAAAAAAACTAAAGCAGTTAAGAATACGAAAATTATTACACTCTTTAAGAAAAATATGATACTTATGCAAAATGTTCAAGTAGATGTAGTAATTTACCTGAGGAGGGACAAACTGATGCAACAAAGATGTAATCTGATTAATCTGAGCCCTCAAAGATTGCATCTCTGTCTGGTGGCTCTGCTTCAACTCTTTTATCTCTGCCTTCAGATCATTAACCTTTGCAGTGCTACTACTCTGTCTAACATCTTGAGTATATCTACCCACTGCAGACAACTGAGTGGGGGTAACTCCAACGCCATAACCCCTCACTCGTCCATAACGCTCCGAGCCCATCAACTCGGTAAACACCTGAGCTTCGACACCTCTGGTGTTGCCGATTGAAGATGACTCTCCGATACGCTCTGAAATAAGGGATGTAGCTCTGTCCTATATCTCTCAAAAACAATCAAATTAATTTTTGAAAAATTAATATATATAAAAAATCATTGCAGAAATTATTAATAAATACATACAACTATATCTCTCGACTCCTCTCGGACAAAGCTGCCATCTCGGTGGGTGTGAGTCATCTTATAGAACTCCACCTCACCAGGTTTCCTCCCATGATCTTCCATCTACAACAAAAAGTATATTGGAAGAGTTTCATCTTATAGAACTATATCATGATACATGCTATATGATACAAGAGTTTCAAAAAGTTTCAAAAAAACTTACGAATTCAGCTCTGAGCCTCGCATAACTCTTCGAGCCTGAAGTGTGAGGAATTGTTTGAGATGCTCGTGCGGCTCGACCAATGTCAGAATATGTCTACCACGAAAAAATTAAACATTATAATATATTAAATATATTAAACATTATATAAGGTATTAAGAGAGAATACACAACCTGTCCTCTCTCGGAAAACCAATAGTGAACAAGCTCCCTCCACTGATGATGGTATACATCAGGAGGACAAACACGAGCAACCTCCTCCTCTGTCATACCCTCGCGCTTCCAGTCGGCCTTCAACTTCGACTTATATTCTTTTCATTTGCGGTTAAGGGACTTTAGCACCCAATCATGGCTCTCTGGAGGGAGCACAAACTTTTTCTACACCAAAACAAAAGAATGTTATAATAATATTAAATCAAAAAATTAAATTTATAATAGTAAGCAAATTAACATACAGTAGCTATCAAATTAACAATATTAAATTCAATTCTTTACCTGTACAAATTTAAGAAGCTCAACTTTATAAGAAGGAAGCATATCATTCCACTTATGATAGTTGAGCGGACACAACTGACCCCTATGCGCAACTGATCCTAAGAAACTTGATAAAACGCTTCCAGCCCTCATGATGGGCTGCCCTAGTTCGTTGCATTCGACGACCATCTTCTCATCCTCACGAAGCTGCCACACATCCCGTGCTTGAGAGGAACCCCGTGTCAACCTCACTCTCACTTGTTCATCTATAAAAAATAATAATTAAAACATTGGAGGCAAATTAATTAAAATAATTAGATTGTAAATGAACTTAACATATGCACTTTAAATCAAATTACCTTGGATATGCAAGTCATCCATAACCTCCTGGCCTGGATGTTGCTGAGACTGGAACTCATGCTGAGACTCGGACTCGTGCTGCTGGGGCTGCTGGGATCGCATGGACTGAGCAGAAGAAGATCCCACCTGAGACTGCTGGAACTCCACATCTCTGAATCGTTTTCCTCGGTGCATTTTGTTACCTAAGCAAGAATATTTCTGTGTATTATGCCATAATATTTCTGTGTATTATGGCATGCCTGCAAGAGTACGTTAACAGCATAATCATCCCATATCTCTCACTGGAAACTAAAACTATCTGAGAATGAAGAAGCCATTATTATTAATGGAGAAAGAAACGATACCTGTGGTGAAGATAATAGGATAATGTTCTTAAAATTCTCTAATGTCTCCTGCTGAAAAAGGATAAACAAAATGTATCAGCATATTTTAATTTGGGAGCAATAATGTGATCGGTAATAGATCCATAGTACTCGGACATATTTAACCCTCCAATAGGAACTTGTGTAGTCATAAACAAGTATCCAGGGGTGCGCAATTGCATGTTCAACCCTTTTAGTGTGATCTGGTACAAGGCAGCCCCTTGAGACTGAAAAGAAAATTTTTAAGAGCTTACCAGCAAAGGAATTCACATAACAAAAATAAAGGGTTGTCATTCCCATTTGCTCTCACTAGTCATTTATGAACTAATATCCGATGGCATCACCTGCCTGAAAAAGGAACTATCCTCCTGCAAAGATCATTCATTACACATGACAACATAATATTCTTGTAATTATGAAAGGAGAGAATCCAAAATAACATACTGCAAAGCTAAGGGAATGACAACATAATATCCATACGCTACTAGTAGAAAAGTCAGTATCGGTAACATAGAAACAGACTAGTAAATTTTTCTTACCATTACGAAACTATACTCTTTCATTGTCCATCAGTCGGCATAATATTAAAAGGCATACACTGAGTATAAGTCTCATTATCCTCCTCTTCCAACCCTTTTCCTATATCATACAAGTCCCTAGGTTTAGTCTTAATGACAACAGACCAATCTTTATCTTTTGAGTCTTGTACAAAAAACACTTGTCGAGCTTGAGATGAAAAAATGAATGGGTCATCTTTCAATAGCACACCGGTATGTATCAACTTTGAAAAATTTACAAGTGTGAAACCATTTATGTCTTGTCTCAAACCTCTAGATGAGTTTATATCCACCCAATCACATCGAAATAGTACTACATTAAAGTTTCCATAATAATCCAGCTCATAAATATCTTTCAGTGCACCGTAATAAGTTTTTCCCTCCGCATCAACCATAACACCACTGTTTTGGGTTTTTCTAAATTTCTCACGTTCTTTAGTATGAAATTTAAAACCATTTATAATGAACCCATCATATCTATTAACAATATTGTTCGGACCTCGAGCAATGACTATTAATTCATCGGAACAATTTTCCTCCATCATCGTGGGCACCTAAAAAATTATAGAAGCAATGATTAATTATTCAATGACAATGTATTAAAAAATTATGAAAATACCTAATGTATTAAATGTCTAACCTGTTTGAATAGCCATTCAGGAAATAACTCAACCAACCATCTTTGCTCAATCCTTGGGGTAGGACGAATGTTATTGTTGATGCTTCGCTGAGTTACTAAAAATTCTCTGCACGATCATAAACTCTTTAGCTAAGCATTTATATCTGATATGACAGATAAGAAGATTACAATCATACTAACCTGCGATACTCGGATATTATATCACTGTGAAGTAACACATGGCGATGTGCTTGTGCTAATGATTTTTGGTCAAGAACAACACTTTTAACTGTCCCCAAAACTCTTCCCGCAGATGAGAATTTGTAAATTCCTGCATTCTCTACAATATCAAAATTCCTTGGAGGTCGATTGAGAGCAGTTTCAACACCTTCGAGATATCTCGAGCAAAATGTCAAACACTCCTCAGCAATATATCCTTCAGCAATCGAGCCCTCGGGATAGGCTCGATTGCGTACATAATCCTTTAGGCGCATCAGAAACCTTCAACGAGAAATTTTTAAGATCAATATCAACACCGATATGATTTAGAAATATAGACATTAGAGTTTAGCAAAATCACCTCTCAATAGGATACATCCATCGGTATTGAACCGGTCCACCAAGTTTAGCTTCCGCCGCTAAGTGAATAAGTAGATGAACCATAATAGTAAAAAATCCAGGAGGAAAGATCTTTTCCATATGGCATAATGTAAGGGCAACATTAGACTCCAATTGATCAAGCACCCTAGGATCAAGAACTTTTGAACACAATGCTTTAAAAAATGATGACAACTGAGAAACAATTACAAGAACTTGATTCGGCGTTGACGATCTTAAAGCCAATGGAAGTATATCTTGCATCAAAATATGACAATCGTGACTTTTAAGATTTGAAAGTCTTCGCTCTTTAAGATTTACGCACCGTGAAATATTCGATGCATACCCATCAGGAACCTTCATATTTTTCAGAACCATTAGGAAAAGATCCTTATTTTGAGTAGACATTGTGTAACATGCAGGAGGTATAAAAAATTTATCATTATCAAGTTCTTTCGGATGAAGCTCTTGTCGTATGCCCATATCTTTCAAATCAAGACGCGCTTTCAAGTTGTCTTTGGTCTTTTCATCAAGATTTAACAATGTTCCAATCAAGTTATCACAAACATTCTTTTCTATGTGCATGACATCAAGATTATGTCGAAGAAGATTATACTCCCAATAAGGTAAATCAAAAAAAATACTCCTTTTTTTCCATAACTGTTTCTGTGTAGAAGCAACCAATGTGTCATCATCATTTTCCTGTCCATATGCATTGTCATCATTCTCAAAAAAGTTAGCATCCTCTAAAATCTCTGATATTAACCCTTCATTTAATGAGCTACCAACATCCTCCCTTCCCCTCTTCTTTAGACATTTGGAGACCTTACCAGGTATGTAATTTGTGCCATGCATTTGTCTAAGAACTTCGGTACCAGTTGGTGGAATAGGGGCAGAACGCAACTCTGTGGTACTATCAAACAAATCATTCTGAAATCGAAATGGATGGTTTGGTTCTAACCATCGACGATGGCCCATATAACAGAACTTTCCTCCATTTTTTAACCAATATGAATGGGTTGAATCTCCACAAGAAGGACATGCAATACGCCCCTTAGTGCTCCAACCGGATAAATTAGCATATGCAGGAAAATCATTAATAGTCCATATAAGAGCTGCACGCAATTTGAATGTTTGACCAGTAAAAGCATCAAATGCATCAATACCCTCCCATAACTGTTTCAATTCCTCTATTAAAGGCTGCAAAAAAACATCAATATCATTACCTGGGCCCTTATCACCTGGAATAACCATTGACAAAATGAGTGAAGACTGTTTCATACACATCCATGGTGGTAAATTATATGGAACCAAAACAACCGGCCAAGTGCTGTATGTAGAACTCATAGTTCGAAAGGGATTAAACCCATCAGTAGCCAAACCCAGTCTGACACTGCGAGCATCAGAAGCAAATTCGTGATGCCTATCATCAAATGCTTTCCATGCTAAACTATCTGCTGGGTGTCGTAACATTCCATCTTTTGTACGGCCTTCGTCATGCCATCTCATAGAGGAAGCCGTCTTCGATGATGCATACATTCTTTTCAATCTAGGTATGAGAGAAAAATATCTCAACACTTTAGCCGGTCTTTTCTTAGTCTGTGCAGCATCCACTTCATTCAAAAAATCATGCTCATCTTTAGATTTCTCCCATCGTGAAGATCCACATATTTGGCATGACTCTTCGTTAATATTTCCACCACGGAATAAAATACAGTCATTCGGACAACTGTGTATCTTCTCGTATCCAAGAACCAATTCTTTTACTAATTTTTTGGCTTCATAAGAAGATGATGGCAAAGTAACGCCTTCCGGAAATGCATCATTTAATAATTGGAGAAGCATAGTAAAAGACTTGCTAGACCACCCATTCAAATACTTCAAATGGAACAAAAGCACAAGAAAAGAAATCTTTGTAAAATTCTTACAACCCGGATATAGTTCTTCATCACAAGATTTCAGCAAGATATGATACCGAGCTGTGTCATCATCAGAGTGTATATGTTCTTCAACATGCATAAAATCAGTTGCTGTACGCTCATCACCTATTTCAGTTGCTTCTTGTCCTCCACTAATATCTGTTAAATTTCTAATACTATGTCCAAGAGCATCTCTGAGTAAGCCCCTTATATCATCTTCTCCTACAGGATTTTTTTCTGTATTACTGGATGCAAAACTAGAGGTGTCTTCTATATACGAGGGTTGGTTACATGGAGATGACAATATCAACTCTCCATGAAATACCCATTCAGTATAACCTCTTGTAAAACCATTCCACACTAAATGTTCTTCAACAGTTTTTGGAGCAAGAGAAGAAGCATTTACACATTTTCGACATGGACATAAAATCTTCCCATTCATATTAGATTTCTGAAAAGCAAATTTAATGAAATTCTGAACTCCATTCAAATATTCGTCACTGTATCTCGGCTTATTCATCCAACTTTTGTCCATTCTAAGAAAAAACAAGGTAAATGATACAGTCAAAAATATACATGCGTACACTGACTCAAGCAAAATTAAGTTAAACAAATAGCCCTTAATCAATTAATTCAATGATTGCATAGCCTACATTAACTGATATTGTCTGGAGATTAAAAAAGGGACAGAGGAAAACGAGTTCTCAAGTACCTGATAAGAGAGCAAGTCTTCCTTTGATAACTTTCCCAAATTTAAACAGTCAGAAGAAATACATGTCCTGCCAAGTTTAAAATGACCAATTTGACAGTTGCATAATGCAGGAAAATGAGACAGTAGGAAAATTTAGTAAAACATTGTTTTGATTAATCAATCAGATTCAACCTAAAGTAACAGTGTCAATTTCACTGGACAATCATTATATTAGAGCATAACAAGGCATAAAAATTAATAATAATAGTATAAAATGAATAAGAGCATGTGAAATCCTGTGATCCAGGATTATAACAAGAGAAAGAGCAAATTGATGGAGTGGGTACAGCGCCCAAGTCAGAAGGTTCTGGCAAGAAAGCTCAAGAAGGGCTATAGACAAGAAGGGCAAGAGAGAATCCACTAAGATGGTCGGTGAAAACAGCAATAATTTGTGAATTGTAAAAAAAGATTATCAGCTTTTGTCAGTATCAATATCCTGAATATCAACAGCATATAAAGGAAAGGAATTACAGAGAAAAGAACTCATACAAGAAACATCGTGCCCCAAGCAAAATTTTCTACACCTCACATTTTTCACATAAGTTCACACCTTCAAAGTTTCCATTAAATATGCTCATACATGGAAGCATTAAAAAAAAGATAAAAAAGACAGTTCCCTTAACTAGAATAACTCCAACTGAAAATGCAACCTCCTGGACGTTTTTTTGATACAACAAATTCCTTCTTGATGTACAAGAAGTTAGACATCAACTAGCTTTATAGGAAAAAGTCATAAGAATACCTTCCAGACTTCCTAGAACTAAATCTATGAATCATTAATCATTAAATAGAAACAAAACACTAAAATCTCTAGAAAATCCTCATGAAAATTTCTGACTTATGCAAACAATTGGATCATTTAAGCATTTTCTCATTACATCCACGTTACGTATAACACTCTATTGCTAAAATGATCCATAAGATGATCCTGCCGTAGAAACTTTAAACTAAGTGAAGAAGTGTAGACAATGTTAAGAATCACTGATCCATGCAAATGTTATAAGACCTAATACAATTCCCCAACAAAACTTCCAGACACCAGCATCTCTGTCACCCACCAATCTAAGTCCGCACAGGAGTCTTCTTATAAACCCTAGTTAGAAACAAATTACTCCAATATCTATTCTTTGCACCTTATTATCATACCGTCATGGTAAGTCCATACACCAAAAGGATAATAACTGTAGCTATTGGGATGGTGTCCAGAATCTAAAGGTAGCCTGCCCAACCCAATACATGGAGCAAACTGACTTCTGCTTGAGATATGAGGATATCTGACAAGAACAAGCTGGGGCTTGGGTCAAGACAAAGCCCAAACAAATTTTAGATTAGATCAGGCAGTTCAATGTGCAGACCTAGGAGTCCAGTTTGGAAGGCTTCTAAAGAGGCACATTCATCCTCTTTAAAGTACAAAAGTGTTGGAATCACACCGCTCAAATTACGGATCTCTAAGTGGTGACTTAAAAAGTGAGAAGCTGTGTATGGGTCACTTCCAACCAACACAGTTAAAGTTCTTAGGTTAATTTACCAATAACCACAGAGCTTTATGAGTTACGATATCATCTTATAATGTCTGCATGAATACTTTTGCCTATTGGAGATAATGCATGTCTTACACTCAGAGCCAGATAAAATGCATAGAATATTGGTGAGCAAACCAACATTTACATATCTGAACAATGCAAGATCACCCTCAATTAGGAAATCATTTCTGACTTATAAGCTGATAGAGAGGAACACCATTAGTTCGACCATTTCCAAGCCATAAAAACAATCTAGGTATCAAATATAAAAACAACAAAAAATCATTACTGGTATGGATGTTTTTGTGACACTTTAGAAAGTGTCAGAAATGAAACTACTGATGCTTTTTTTGTGACGGCATATATATTAAAAAGGAGGATAATACCAGCTTATTCCGCACTATCCCCAAACGAATATGGGGATTATTACAGGAGGAAGCTTGGGTTAGCAGTTGAACTCACCTGAGCAAAGACTCGTACGGTAGCGAGGATCGCCCCTTTCCAGGAGAGTAGAATCTTACAAACTCCTCCTATAACGGATAAATGAATTTAATGACCAGATTATAAATACATGAAACAGAGAAACTAGAACAAAATCCCTAAACAATCCGATTATAAAAACAAAAGAAAATCCAAAACATCCAAAATTTAAAGATCGAAGCAAGAGAAGAAGATCCCAAACCCGGCCTTGTCCCCGTCCTTGCCGGCTCCAAACTTCAAACGCCGCGTGAGTGCTCTGCAGCGGAGGAGGTGGAAGATGTCCACGGAGAGGAGGCCAACGGAGAGGGGGAAGAGGGGAAGGAGATGCGGCGGAGGAACGCGATTTGGGGTCGCTCGGCGGAGGGAATGGCTGAGATCGGTGAAAAGGGTTGAGGAGGGAGCTGGGAGTCGGTCGGCGTGAGCTAGCTAGGAATTTAGGGCTGCGGAGGGAGAAGGTCGATTGGGTTTTGTTGTGGGAGGGGTAAACTCCGACGACGCTTATAAGCGTCGTCGTATTTTTCCGTTAAGCCGACGCTTATAAGCGTCGGTAGATGTTTTTTTGCCGACGCTTCTATAAGCGTCGTCGTATTTTCCGTTAAGCCGGCGCTTATAAGCGTCGGTAGATGTTTTTTTGCCGACGCTTCCTAGAAGCGTCGGCGGTTACTGTGGGGAGAAAAATTTTAGCCGACGCTTTTATCTAGCGTCGGCAATATAGAGTCGGCAAAAACTATTTTTGTTGTAGTGTGGATCCTGAGAGGTGCCCGCAATATGGGTGGGTGCCGCCCCTTGCTTCGAGACATTCATGCTACGATTAGCGGCGATGTGGATTTTCAGGCCAAGCACGTCTATAGAGAGGCCAACGGAGCTGTAGACTGGATGACCTCGTACGTAGCCAACCACTTTAGAGGTACCCTAGGGTCGGAGAGAGGAAGCTGTCTAGAGCGTTCCGAAATTTGTTGTTTTTTAATTTTGTTGGATATGTTTGTACTAGAATTATATGAATTATTTATTTTAGCAAAAAAAAAAAGAGACTTTTAATAGTCTCTGGTTGAAAAATTAATTTTAATGATCAATACCTGAGAATGATGTTTGCTGCTTGAGTGTGTCTGGTTTCCATGTTCAAACGGATACGCCTGCAACTGTCAATCCCTTTAGGGGATTTTATGATGATGAATTAAAAGCGCTATCAAGTCGATCATTGTTAAAGGACTAACGACTAATGGAGAGAATAAACATCCAATGGTTCGTGCTCTGCGTGCTGCATTGATGCATTAGGTGTCCATTGCATCACAATTATGACCAACTTATTGAGATTCAAAGAAATATGCTTAGCCAAAACCATCACGCCTCATTTTTCAAGAGAAGGAACCCCCACACCTCCTTCATTATTCAATGCTTCATGTTCACAAGATTTGATAGCTTGATAAGTCCGTAAGATTACTGGACCATCGCAATATAATTGCCAGGCTGAAAAGTATTCCCTAAATCCTTGCTCATTTTCTTGTATGAAAGTTAAGTCAGGATGCCTAAGTAATAAAAGTACTTCATGTAGATTACTTTGCATAATTTACCATAGTTAGCTTTACAGCCTGATATTTAGATATAATTTAGTTCAGCAGGATAAAATTCTCATCCGGAGGTCCAACTTTAGGACATTCAATTCCAACTGCAGCTGTAAGTTTTGTGATCTATTCTGCTGCCTGTACACTGATGGAATTGGAGTTACAGCATCCATGGCCTGCTCCCAAGCCCATAGGCCACAATGTTCGAATGTGAAAAAAATAACATGAGAAGGTTTTTTTTTTTTGGCTACAACTGATGACTCATATATTTCTAGTGTGATTCTAGTATGAATATACCCAGAAAAAACAAAAGATAACAAGTCACGGAACGCTCTATATAACTTCCTTTTACCAACCTATAGGGCCCCTAGAGTGGTCAGCCACACACGAGGCTACCCAATCCACAGCTTTATTGGCCTCTCTATAAACATGCTTGGCCTGGAAAACGACGTCTCCACCAACCCTGACTCAAATATTCCAGAGCAAGAGGTGACACTCAACCACACCGCTGGTGCCCTCTAAATCCAGCCAATTACCGTCGCCGAGCCATATGCGTGCTACACAAGCAATCCAGATTCCAGAGGTAGCACATCACTGTAGTCTATATCATGTGACATAAATATTCGGTAGCTTGGCAGCTTTTTCCTGGTCCGCCTAACTAATTGTGTAGCCTTGCATGCACCTCTGTACCCTCACCCATGTCCTAGTTTAGAGACTTGAAACCTAGTCTGGATCCATATCTCATACTCGATCCTAAGTCCTAACCTTGAAACTTCGGTTGCCCCTAAATAGGCCATCTGACCAAACTTCAACCCATGACGGCCCTTAGCCTAGCTCAGTGATGCTCACACATCTGATGAGAGGAGGGACCAACAACACTTGAGATATGAATGAAAATAATCAAATACAAAGCAGGGGAGCTTTGATTCTGCTGATCAATAGTATGGGTATATGGACTACATCTAATAGTCACGATCTTACAATGTTAAGTAGGTTAACTTCAATTCTTTAGCTTAAGCTAATAGGGAAGAATCTCAACAATAAATATCCAGCTTAGTAATTACCTAGGTAGCAACTGGCACGTGCATGTGATCCAGGCAGTTAGATGTATAATCATCATAATTAAGATGGCCCAATCAGGGCCTAGTCTACTTGATTAGCCCAACTAGGGTTTCGAGTGACTGCTGGACCATGCATGCATTGCACATGATGAGTGGCAACAAATAATCTAGAAGGATCTTCATATTTGATGCAGACTACTTTGGCCATTACGAGCAGGGTTGAATAGGTCTACAAGCAAGATTGACCACATCGGAAAGCCGAGTTACAAGCCAAACTTTCAGAGACCTTAACTTAGTCATACGACATCTGATTGAGATATTTTTTTTTAAATCAGGCAGTTTTTTGATATCTACAATATGATGTCATGTCCTTTAGGAGGCAGCGCCCCCCAGCTATCAAGCCCAAATTCTATAGTTTGGGGCCTAAAATGGGCCGGTCAAACCAAATGCTTACTTTTTAGGCAAGACTTTAACCAGGCGTATCTCTCTATATGATAAAAATCAAGCAAAGAGATATAAAGTAGAATTGATGTAAAAGTTGAGATCTACATTCTTAAAATTTTTAGTTTTCTCTAAAATATTTTTACTAGTGATGTATATTTTAGAAAAGAGAGTCCTATTAGAATTAGAAAAAGAAATCCGACTCAAATTGTGTAAGAGCAGCTCTCACTATTATAAATAGAGGCTATGTATCTTAATTTTTTAATCAGCTATGAAAGAAAATGGGACTTAAGACCTACTTTCATAATTCTTTTATCTTCTTATAGTTTTCTTTTGAAAGATTCAAGTTGAGCTGTTTGAAGAAAATCTTTTTTTTTTTCTAATCGGATTAGCAAACTCTTGATGGGAGTCTACTTTCCATTCACAAGCCTCGACGATTCCGAGCAAAAATCGAAGACCTAAGGCTGCCGGAATCCTAATGTCGTCTATAAATAGACCTCCCCTCCCTCTACGACCCTTTGTTGAGCATCACCCCATTTTCTCCATCTTTTTTCCCCTTGAGTTTGCAGCATCCCGTTGCTGTGCTAGCTGGAAATCAAGGCCTCGATACTTGTGAGAGCCAAGGTAGAGCCCCATCTTCTTTTCCATTGCTTCCTCCTCTTTCCATTACTTTGAACTACCATTGTTAGTTGATAGATTCGTCAGAAATCAACTATGAAAGCAACCCTATTCTCTTCCTTGTTTTTTGATCTTTTACCCCTTTTTCCAGCCACCGGTGCCATCGCCCCTTGATGCAAGACCCTCGGCCAAGCTCCTTGGCCTCTCTAAGATCTGCCGGTGAACAGCCAATGCCCAAAATGAAGAAAATCTCTTGTTCTCCTATTTTTTGGTTGTTTTCCCCTTGTTCCCTCACCAGTCAGTTGCCGCCACCGGCTGTTCATTGCCTTTGACCATCAACCATGATCCCGTAGCTCGGCCTCCCACAACACACGCCTTTTCATCCTCCTCTAAGAGAGGCGGCAAAACACCTCTCTTCTCTCTTCTTTCTCTCTCTCTTCTCTCCCTCTTTCTCTCTCTCTCTACCTGGTCCATAGACCTTTAGTTATAGACCTAAGTTGATCCTGATAAAAAGGTCTCAATTTGCCCTGCTACCCAGGCGGCATGTTGGATCCATCACCTCAGCTTTTGTCAAATATCCTTGGAACCCACATCAAGTTTCTATTCCGATCCATTGATTGAGTCGCTTAGATCAGACCTACTTGGAGCCACTGAATGTCGTCACTCGGCCAACCATCCCCTTTTTCTCTCTCTTAAAATTTTAATACTATTAAAAATTATTGAATATGCATTAATTGAGCTTTTGCATGGTATTGAATAAGTTAAGCTGATTCGCATACTTGAATTTTAAAGCTTTAAGGTGAAAAGAGGTAAGTAATCCAAACACTTCTTACTAGTTTTTGAATTACCAATTATTTTATCATGAAAAGAATAATTTTGCTTTTTTTTAAATAAGAATCGAGCATATGTATTATAAAAATTATGCCTTATTATAAAAAGAATGGTTCCATAAATATTTTATTGAAAATAACATGTTTATAAAGTAGGAACCTTATCATATCATTAAGTGATTTCTCGCCTACTTATATGTGTATATTTTAAGAAAAAACATAGATCTTTTAAGGACTTTCTGATAGCTATGATAGCTCCTAGAATTAGAGGTCAATTGACACTCTAGAGCTAGCATTTAACAAAAATAACCCTCTACCAACAGATATAAAGTTGATAACAAATACGAATTATGATATTTTATCAATTATGATGAAGGCCCTATCATAGGTATAAAGCAACCATAGCACTGAATGTCTATGAGCAATATTTTCCACTATGAACTGGCTAAATGGCATATGTTTATGACGTTATTTACCATGCTTATGAAATCTTCATGATTTATGCATATGTGATTGGTTATAACTTGTTTTATCATAATGTACAATGAAATATTTTATTTTGCAATGGTAGTTGTTTTCTTTTAATGATGCATTGATTAATATAAAAACTCATGCTTGATCGATAAGATATTGTAAGTTTTGCTTATTAAGCTGTGCAGCTCCCATCTTTTTTTGTTTTCTGATTCAGACAAATAGAGTTACTTGGAATGAAGAATGGTCCAAGCTTGGAGTTCATGCTACCAAGCTTGGAGGTTTTGTAGCAAAAATTTTAGTTCTTTAAATTGATAATAACTTTGTAGTTGATGACTTTATGAACCTCGAGGATATAATTTTTAGTATTTAAATTTGAATTTAAAGGTGTCGTACCTGCATTTCTTTTATTATTTAATAGATGATAGACTTGGACTCTTTTGTTATATTTTATTTGAGATAGATTTGTATAAAGGAATACTATTGTTAGCTTCATGCTACCGTGGGCAATACCCTATGGTAGCATGTTTTATCCTAAATTTGGGGCGTAACAATAATTCTGCTTCAAATATTAGAAGATGTTTTCCCAAGTGCTTTACATAGATAACTCTTATGTTGTTCTTTGCAAGGATCAGTGGTGCTCCCAACATTGTTATTTTTGTTTAAAAGATGATTTGTGTATGTAGTTGGGCACAAGATTTTATAAATGGCCAAGATTCCACCATTTGCCATGCATGTGTAAGCATGTTTCGA
Source organism: Phoenix dactylifera (assembly GCF_009389715.1). Taxonomy (NCBI): domain Eukaryota; kingdom Viridiplantae; phylum Streptophyta; class Magnoliopsida; order Arecales; family Arecaceae; genus Phoenix; species Phoenix dactylifera. The sequence goes on from NC_052399.1 coordinate 7,598,864, forward strand.
GAGAGGAACGAAGTATTGTTACTTCAAATAGTGGCCATGTATTATGATTTAATTAGATGTACATTTAATTTAAATTTTCATCCAACCAATCATTAGAATAGATAGATAAAAGAAAAAAGATAGCAGCATGTATTGACCGACAACCCTAGAAAAGGGCAAAAGTGGAAACAAAAAAGGCTGGTGCGAAATAGAAGAGGAGTGGAATCAAAATGTGAGTATAAATATACTCTAAGCAGTATGGAATCAAAAACCATCTATCAATTGCTTTCTTTTACAAAAAAAAAAAAAAGAAAATTATGTGCATGGCGCATGCTCAATCCTAGTAGTGTGTAATGCAAACCTTTGCAAATAGGCACCTTTATTTGTCATTAAGACTCCAATTCTTAGTTCACTATTAGCTGATCATTTTAGACCAGTGGAGGAAACAAGCTCCACTCTCCTGGAGAAACACATCTTAAGTCTTGTGTTTTTACCGGAGGCGGCTCAATGCCTTTGGGGGCCTAAGGCGCACTAACTAAAGGGGCCCTTTTTTTCTTTGAAAAATGATGAAAAAATTTTAACAAACAAATGGTCGACTAATTAGTCATATTACTTAAAATGAAAGTAAAAACTAAATCTACTGGGCATTACAACAAACATAAATCTACTGGGCATTATGACAAATAGATGGTAGACAACTCAGTCATGATACTTAAAATAAAAGTAAAAACTAAATCTATTGGGCAATACAACAAACATAAATCTACCGGGTATTATAACAAACAAATGGTAGACAACTCAGTCATGGTACTTAAAATGAAAGTAAAAACTAAATCTACTAGGCATTACAACAAACATAAATCTATTGAGCATTATAACAAACAAATGGTAGACAACTCAGTTATGGTACTTAAAATGAAAGTAAAAACTAAATTTACTCGGTATTACAACAAACATAAATCTATTGGGCATTATAACAAATAAATAGTAGACAACTCAATCATGGTACTTAAAATAAAAGTAAAAACTAAATCTACCGGGCATTACAACAAATATAAATCTACTAGGCATTATAACAAATGGATGGGAGACAACTCAGTCATGGTGCTTAAAATAAAAGTAAAAACTAAATCTACTAGGCATTACAATAAACATAAATCTACTGGGCATTACAACAAATAGATGGTAGACAATTCAGTCATGGTACTTAAAATGAAAGTAAAAGCTAAATCTACTAGGCATTACAACAAACATAAATCTACTAGGCATTACAACAAACATATGAGAGACAACTCAATCATGGTACTTAACATGAAAGTAAAAACTAAATCTACTGGGAATTACAACAAACATAAATCTACGAGGCATTATAACAAACGGATGGGAGACAACTCAGTCATGGTGCTTAAAATAAAAGTAAAAACTAAATCTACTAAGCATTACAACAAACATAAATCTACTGGGCATTACAACAAATAGATGGTGGACAAATCAGTCATGGTACTTAAAATGAAAGTAAAAACTAAAGCTACTAGGTATTACAACAAATATAAATCTACTAGGCATTATAACAAATAGATGGAAGATAACTCAGTCATGGTACTTAAAATGAAAATAAAAACTAAATCTACTTGGCATTACAACAAATATAAATCTACTAGGCATACAAATAGATGGGAGACAACTTAGTTATGGTACTTAAAATAAAAGTAAAAACTAAATCTACTAGCCATTACAAGAAAGATAAATCTAATAGGCATTATAACAAACAGATGGTAGACAATTCAGTCATGGTACTTAAAATAAAAGTAAAAAATTAAATCTACTGGGCATTATAGCAAACATAAACCTACTAGGCATTATAACAAACTGATGAGAGACAACTCAGTCATGGTACTTAAAATAAAAGTAAAAACTAAATCTACTGGACATTACAACAACCATAAATCTACTGGGCATTATAATAAACAGATGGTAGACAACTCAGTCATGGTACTTAAAATGAAAGTAAAAACTAAATCTATTGGGCATTATAACAAACAAATGGTAGACAACTCAGTCATGGTACTTAAAATGAAAGTACAAATTAAATCTACTACGCATCACAACAAACATAAATCTATTGAGCATTATAACAAACAAATGGTAGACAACTCAGTTATGGTACTTAAAATGAAAGTAAAAACTAAATCTACTCGGCATTACAACAAACATAAATCTACTGGACATTATAACAAATAAATGATAGATAACTCAGTCATGGTACTTAAAATGAAAGTAAAAATTAAATCTACTAAGCATTACAACAAACATAAATCTATTAGACATTACAACAAACGGATGGGAGACAACTCAGTCATGGTGCTTAAAATAAAAGTAAAAACTAAATCTACTAGGCATTACAACAAACATAAATCTACCGGGCATTACAACAAACAGATGGTAGACAACTCAGTCATGGTACTTAAAATGAAAGTAAAAACTAAATCTATTGGGCATTACAACAAACATAAATCTACTAGGCATTATAACAAACAGATGAGAGACAACTCAGTCATGGTACTTAAAATGAAAGTAAAAACTAAATCTGCTAAGCATTACAACAAACATAAATTTACTGGGTATTATAACAAACAAATGAGAGATAACTCAGTCACGGTACTTAAAATGAAAGTAAAAACTAAATCTATTAGGCATTACAACAACAATAAATCTACGAGGCATACAAACAGATGGGAGACAACTTAGTCCTGGTACTTAAAATAAAAGTAAAACTAAATCTATCAGCCATTACAACAAACATAGCATTATAACAAACAGATGGTAGACAGCTCAGTTATGGTACTTAAAATGAAAGTAAAAACTAAATCTACTGGGCATTACAACAAACATAAACCTACTAGGCATTATAACAAACTGATGGGAGACAACTCAGTCATGGAACTTAAAATAATTGGGCATTACAATAACCATAAATCTACTGGGCATTATAATAAACAGATGGCAGACAACTCATTCATGGTACTTAAAATGAAAGTAAAAACTAAATTTATTGGGCATTATAACAAACAGATGGTAGACAACTTAGTTATGATATTTAAAATGAAAATAAAAAATTATTAAAAGGACTTTTATTGGTGGAGCTATGGGAAGGCTATTAATGGTGGAGGTGGTGATAGGGTGAATGGCTGATGGCAAGGTGGTAGTGTTGATAGGGGAGAAGATGGTATTATTTCTTGCCACTGGATGGATAGAAGGTGGACATTCTATTTCAAATGTTTACTTCCAGTCAATAAAGATTTGGTTCTAGCCTTCGACTTAGTCTACCTGATCCCTACTTCATATCTTTGAAAGTCGTTTTTACCCATATCCACTCAGAGGTGTCGGCGAGCAGCACTAGCGCCACCAACTATGAACTACTGCAAAGCGTAATCGATGATGCTTCCAAAATGCTAGCAAACATCTTCTTCAGCATAGTCCCACCACCACCCTCTCCATTCTTCCACTCCAAACCCACAACCTTGTCATCATGTTTAGATGCCAATGTTGGCCACCATAAGTACACCACAAGGCTCGGTCTGTCATGGAGAACGAGCAGAATAAGGTTTTCTCCTCCTCTGAGTGGTGCCGCAGAGAAAGAAGAAAGCCAGTTCGAAATCGACCGGAAGAATGCTCGGGAAGCGCTTTAGAAGCTCGACTAGCAACTCCAGACCCTCTATCTGCGGGAATCCCTTCCGAAGAAGCGGCCCTCCTTCCCTTCCCTCTCTGGTATTCATTTTATTCTAACTTCTCTTTCTCTTTGCGATCGGCCTTCTTTTGGGTCGAGGTCTTAGGCGACCGTTTCAGTCGCCTAAATATTAAGCTGGCTTTGATTTTTCCAGACATAGACTCCTTGGACAAGAATCTAAGTCTCAATGTTCCACAATTTATAAATTTCTTATTTTTTAAAAAATACAACTCTCTTGGTTCATATTTAATTTGAAATTCGGCTCAATATGAATGATCCATATCCATGAGTGAATAAGCTTAAGCTTTTTCCTAGCTCATTTATGTTGAGCTCGATTAAGCTTGAAATCAAACAAGCAATCGATAAATATCATATTTCACCGACAAAGACTCGATCTCATTAAGCCACTGCATGGAGCTAGCTAGCCCACCCATATCTGCTAAAAACCACTCAAAGGAGCTAGCTAGCCCACCCATATCTGCTACAAACCACTCAAATTAATACAACTCTCATTATTTACTCACACCAATAAGCTGCAAACTCTTGCCATCTCTTCGCATACAAAGCGAGGATAGGGCCTGTGTGTCTCCACCTTGCATGCTTTTCTCATGTTCAATCCATACGTCATTTGGCCTTTTATGGAACACTTTCAAGCGAGAGCGGATGCACAACTTCCTGCCTCTCATATTTACAGTAATAAATATGCTGCTCCATACAAATTCTATGGCGAGGAGTAAGATAACATAGGGTCTAAAATAAATGGATCATGGATATCACAGCCGTCCATCAAAACTTCGTGCTCTTGAATAGCATGCACATCAGTGACCCAAGAAAACAACCACGTACTTTACACTGGCCGGCCACGGCATCAACCCAAGCCCAGTTCACGTCCATTACCGCTTTGGAACCACAACAGCTTAAGGAGATCATCTGTACATCTCATTGCACAGAACATCATAAGCGCCACGATACATCTTACAGGTTTCTTTCTACAGCGGGTCCCACAATAGTCATGCCAAACCACCCGAACGGGGAGCGCGCAGGCCGACAAGTTATCGCGTGCACTCCGTAGCAGTGAATGAGCATCTCCGTGGACCATCACAGAAATCCGCGGTTGTAATTAGCTGCATGCACGGCCACCGATGCATGCAGTATAGATGATGAGGGCCCATTTGATTCGTGAAAAAAAAAAGCGAGGAAAGTATGATCAATAAAAAGATAATAAAATATTTTTTTATTTAATTAAAATTTTTTAAAAAAGAAAAAAAAGTTATATTTTTATAGAAATATAATTTTTACGTTTTATAAAAAAATTTTATTCATAAAAAAACATGAAAAAGTTATTTTCGAAAGTTAAAAATTATTTTTTTAAAAAAAAATTCTTCAGGCGTAAAAATCTAATTTTTGTTAAGAGTATAATAAAAATTATACATAATTCTTTTAGAAAAATAGATGATCAATTAAATATAAATATCATGAAAATTTATTTTTTTTAATTGTCAACTAAACATATTAAAAATATTTTTTCAGAAACCTGCTTGGAGGGAAAATACTCTTCCTCAAAATTCGAAGCGTCTTTCAGCGCGAGAGAGCGAGTGGGAGGACATTGGCGTCGTCTGCGGTTTCCAAGCGATGAGGACGGAGGTGAGATCTCCTCGAATCTTCTTGTTTTTTTTTGTTTCCTTCGATTAATGCTGAGATTCCTCATCAGATCTAGCCTCTGCTTCGTTTATCTTTGAATTCTCCAGGATCCGTCGATCTTAGCTTTTGGAATTGGAGGTGTTCATAAAACCCTTGATCTGTTCCTCTTAACTCACTTTTTTTTTAAAAAAAAATTGCCCGTCATTTTCTGGATTCGTGTCTCTTGAGTGATCGTGGATTTGATCGAGCCAGATGTGATCTTGCATCAATTCTGCTGTCAGTTTTTTTTTTTTTTGTTGTTTCGCGAGTGAATTTAGGGTTTCTGTAGTTGGTGACTGAGTTAATTGATGTGCTTGTATTATCTGTGAGGCGAAATTTTGTTTATTTTCTTGGATCAGGAATTTGATCGTTAATTTACTTATTTGAGCTATCTTAAGAAATATACTGTTTGGGATCTAGTAGTTCATGACTTGCTGAAGTGACATTTAAGTTATTAATTGCCGGCCTGTGTGGGTTTCTGGAATCTTGGTTTTTTTTTTCTGTGATGACTTTGGGGTTACTGCCACCTAAGTTCTATTGAAATTGTATAGAATGCTTTTCTGATAAATGCTTCTCATAGCCAGAAGTCAATTCTTAATGAATTTATCGATATCTTCATTTTTTAGCATTAAATGCAAGATTTGCGTGCCTTGGTTTCTAAAAGGCTATAAAATTGGATGGGTCAAGAAGTGTTTTTTTTTTTTCGGTTCTGCTTTTCTCACTAGAATGTTCATGCTTGGGGGGCAAATGTGGGGCATATGCATCTTTTTTTTTCTTTTTCGTTTAGTCAAGTTGATTGCTTACTAGGAGGGTGAGAGTAAGATTCAAAGGTCTCAGGTTGTAGTTGAGAGTAAAAAGAACCCATCTAGTAGCAGGAGATCAAGGTGTCAAATCTCTAGAGGTTGGTGTTCTGTCCATTTTATCCAGAATTCGATTGGTATGCTTCATGGTCATGAGGTTAAACATGTAAGCAAGGAATCCGTGGTACAAAAGTTGGATGCAAAGTTAGCAATCAAGAAAAAGAGTGTGGGAGGTCATTCCAGGGCTTTTTTTGGCTGAGATATGACTATTCGCATTTTTTTGTTCTTTTCCAATTGGGCATATTTTTCATGGTTGAGTTGAGTTGAGCTTGAGTTGTAATGGTTACACTTACATCTTTATATGGCATGTGACTTCTCTTCATTCCTTTTGTTCCTGGGAATTTTTCCTCTTCCCAGTTTCTTCTGTATTTTTGATTGGTTCCTCATCCAAAGCTGCAATGGTGGAGATTGGTCCGCCAAAAATGCAACATGTAAGTGGTTCTTGAAGAAATCTCAAAGATGTCATATTGTATCTGAACTTTCATGATGTAAACATACTGGGGAAATTTTAGCTAGGGCACTTATCCTTATCTGTGTCTGTATATTGTTGGTCTGCATCAGTTCATCAACTAGGACTTGACATGATATTGTTTTAACTTTTATAGGATTCTTTTAGTTGCTTCATTAATTCATATATTGGATTAAGTTTGTGATTCTCATTACTCAGTCATTTTGTCCCTTTGAAGTTGTTTTCATACAGGATAGATGTACTTATGTTGAGCATTTAAACTCTGAACTAAAATAACAGGCTGGATCAAGTGAATGTCGGAGTTTGGGCAGTCCTAAATATCCATCTGGTCGATTTCCAAAGGTCTCTATTGGGATCACAGTTGAGGGTTGCCTAAAGATGGGATCTGGAAAAACAAAAGAAGATGGTGCTGCATTGCCTACTTGGGAGCGAGTGTCTTCATCTCAGGTTAATGTTTTAGAAGAAAACAGAGTACCTGGAATTGCAGAAGCCTCCAAAGGAAAACTTCCAGCTAAAGATCTGAAGGCTTCTGCATGGTTCTCTACAAGATCTGTTTGTCATGAAACACCAACTACGGAGACAATGCAGATCTTTGCAAATAGGGCTTCAGTACTACAGTCAGATGACGTGGTGCACAAAAAAATTGATACTGTTGCCTTTGGAAAAAGGAGAGAGAAAGATGGAAATAGTGAAAAGGTGGAAGAAGTTGCATTTACTACTATGGAGGAAATGCATGCGCCATATAAGGGTACTGGCAGAGAACATCCCGAGGGAATGAACAAGAACAGTAATGAAACTCTGAGAATAAAGCTGTGGGAGATACTCGGTACTGCTTCACTGAACAAGCAAAATATGAACTCACTAAACCTTGGAAACAGAACATTGGATATAAATTTTAAAAGGGAAACCCAGATGGACAAATCAGAGAAGCTTAAGCAGAACCCCGATATGATTGAGATTGGTTCTGAAATCCCAATTCAAACCATAAGAAGACCTGTTACTCGCTCCTTAGCAAAGAAGAAAGCGCCATCAACTACAGGGAACAAGTTGCAGGGTCAGGTTAGCTCTGGAAAGAGGCCTTTGTTCTCCTCCAGTTCAGGTTCTAAACCGAAACTTGATGGGAAGAACATCGTTTCCTTTGAGGAAGGTGAAAGGAAAGAACAAAGCTTAGAACAGGCTGTCAGGTTTAAAGGGAAGAGAAGCAAGCAGAAGAGGACTAGAATTGAACCTCGGAGGAATTGTTTTCCTAGACAACTGGCTTCAGACAAGAGCGTGCAGACTGAGAGTAAAGAACAAACACTGCCATCACCTGATAAAGCTTCACCACAGAGCAAGGAAAAAACACATTCCGCTTCTCTGACAGGTCACGGTCAGAAAGACATTTTGCAAACCACCACTGAAGTTCCAGATGTTAATCATCATTCACAAACAGCAGCACCCAAACATTTGGCCAATCCATTTCTAACAGGTTATGCAGAAGCTCATGAATATAATGGTAGTTCATTCATGAAAAGGAAAACACGTTCGTGGGAACATTTGAACAGGTCACCAGTGCCAAACGATGCCTACCAGCACAAGAGTGTTGGTAGTCCATCAGTGGCAAGGAGTAGTAATCCCTTGGATGACTTTCAGAGTCCAGCTTTTGCTATGAATGCAAGTACACATACACCTTCACCAAGAAGTGAACAACCAAATGAGGCTTTCTGTAGTCCTGTACCGGTTAAGAATAGAATGTTGGCAAGAAAAGTTTATAGCTCTAACAGTCTGGGCAACTCCAGAAGAAAACATTATGGTTCAGATGCAGAAACAGAAACTTCTGTATCCTTCATCTTGCTATTTTCTAAGTACTATGTTTGGATTGCTTGAATCGGTCCTTCCATTTTTCCTTTGGGTTTTGCCTTAATGTGCATTCAGGATGGTACTAGGGAGATTCGTGAGACAGGAACACCACATGCTGGGGGAAAAACAGAAACCGAGAAGCAGCCGTCTGTATCCCCAGTTGATGACCAGGACACTGAGGGCTCTGAGGCAAACAATTTCTTTAAAAAAGGTTAATCAATTTTTCACTTGATAGCATATGTACGTGCACCATTAGTATCATTTATCCCTTTGATTCTGCCTTTTTTCTGTCTGCTTCATAACCATACATCGATGATGAAGACAGTCAATACTAATCACTTACTGGTCACTTGTTGGCATGTAACTGGTGGCAGTTCAGTTGATGCTCAGTTCATCCTATAATCAAACAAAGATAGAACAATGGAACCATGAATTTATTCTGGTCAAAAAAATGTTACATGGACACTATTTACTGCATAGATTCACATGAATACATGCGTATATCAAACATGGTGGATGATTTTGCTTTCTTCTCCCAAAGTACACTGATGTATTTTTACCAGAAAAAGTACACTGGTCTATTATTTTGTGCTCTATGATGCCAAACCACATTGTTGAAACATAGGGATGTCATGCTCATGGGCTAGATTATTTTGCTTGCCATTAAGGAGTGCATGTGCCTTTTAGCCGGCTTGGAATCCTTCCAGATTCTCAATGCCGTACCTGCTTCTCATGCGCTTCCTTCCTAAATATCTGCTTCCCTGCGCCTGTGTCCGCTCCTACACCCACTTCCCATTCCGGCAAAGGCATATAATGCAAGCCATAATTTTTGGCATTGGATAAGCCATGTTATTGTGGTCCAAGAAAACTACTGGTATGTATCAAAAAGAAGAAACTACTTATTGGCAATATCTTCATCTCAGCTCCATATCAAGCCACATATCAAGGATCCATGATTCTCAAAATTCAAAATCTCTAGAATCATGGATCCTTGATATGTAGCTTGATATGGGGCTGAGATGAAGATACTACCAATACTACTGGTACTACTTTATCTTGTTACTGAGTCATTATTGCTAGAGCTAGATGGTTATGATGGAGTTGTTGTTTATGATATTATAGTTGGATCCCCCAATTGGTGACGAGCCAATTATATTGTAAGATTTCAGTAGACTTTATGAGGCTAAGGTTGCACGAATACATAGTATGTACTTTGAAATCAAATATTAAAATTAAAAAGAACTCTTCCTTTTGCATTTCATTTTGTTGAGGGAAACATATCATCTGAATGTTAATAAGATTAAAATTCAATCTTAAAATAAGAGATGACTTGCATGGCTTGCCTATTCCAAGAAAGAATAGAGGTAGGTGCATATGGCTTCACTTACTATGATCTTGCATTTGGTTTCTGATTGGTCCCATTGAGTATGTGCTGCATTCAAGAAGGATCTAACTTTTGTAACTGTTATCACCATTTATACGCACCATGAGTGTATTCAAATGGCTGACGTTCTGGTTTCTTGCAAATATCAACCTAGGCTTAGGTCAAAATATTTTGTCTATTTAGTTTCATTTTGAGCTATCTTACCCATAATGACCCAAAACAGAGAAAAGTAATGCAGTTTTTTTGAAAAAAAAATATCATCTGCCAGGATGCATGTACATGGTTGTGCCTATTAACTATATTAATCTTTTATTATGAATGTGATTTTGATGAAACCATGGGTGCCAAATAAGTTTTTTCAGTTTTATCCTGTAGAACTCAAAGATACACTACTTGCTTAGGTGTCTTAGTTAATTCTTTGTAGCCAAAAAAAATAAAAAATTGTTCAGCTTGGAACAGTCTTTTGATCTTTTTTGCTCCAAGGATACCCCATGACTTGCAGCAGGCAGAAGTGGAATTATTTAATGCAAAAAGCAGTAACAGTATCGAGATATCACATATGATGTACATTATTATTATATTATTTTAACAAATTAAGGTTCGAAATCTCAGCTTCAATCATTGTTTCAACTGAGACAGATGAGTGTTGACTTTGATAGTTTATGGTCTTGGTACAAAGTATTTGGGCAAAATCAGAAAAAAAAGAAAAATAGGACAAGAAAATTAATTAATTTAGAAAATGTTTTAAATTTTATTTTATTTTTTATGATCTTTTGGTACATGTTGAAACAATCAATTATAACTTTTCCTAAAGAGGTAAAAATCATTTCGACTGTTACATATTATGCTATTATTTGTGGACAATTGGAAGCATGAGAAATTTGATGTCTAGCGATTTGAACTCCCAAGCAAAACAATATATATAAAAAAAAAACTTTTTTGAATTTCTTTGGAGTCCTATGTTGTCATGCTTTGTTATCTTCTTGACTTGCAAAATCCTAGTTGAGTATGAGAAAAACGTTACTTGGAATCTGGGAAAAATGTAGAAATGCCAACGGGGCTGCATTAATTACTCATATACACAATAAATTTAGCATCATAACCTAGTTGTGGGCAAACCTCTGAATTGAACCCTGGCTTTAGATTGTCTGTGTGAAACCAAGTACCAGTTTTTGGTTTTGGGGTTTTGGCAAAATTTCAGATTCTGATGTGATTAGCTTGAGATCAGAAATTCAGAATATGTCATCTGGCTGCTCTTGTTTTTTTGGTGGATAATTTTCAATGACTTTATTCACCTTCATTTGTCCTGTTTTTTTTTTTTTTGGCTCGCATGGTGGTTAATCAGGTAGATGCCATCATATAGCATTCTATATGATAATTCTTGGGATCCACTGCAGGTTTTGGGGCTTATATGTGGTGTGAAATTCAATTCTTGAAACCTGTATATAGTTCTCTCTTTCTCACACAAAAAAATAGATTAATCGTTCCTAGGCTAACTTGTTATGATTCTATTGTCTAGTGATATGCCAGTTTTTCCCATCCAATATTTTTGGAATCTCCATAATCGGTGCTACCACTAGAATTTTGTCTAATAATAGCATGGAGTTTCAGCATTTTTGTCAGTGTTGTCATTGTCCCTCTAGTTCTTACATCGTGAGTTTTGACCACAGGAACGATAATTGTATCCAATATTTTAAGATAGTAACATTTCTGGTTCTTACATATTTCCAAAAGTTTTTTGCCTTTTGTTTTGCTTATGTTGGAAACAAAGTATTACCAAAATCCAAATTTTGCATAATGTGCAATTCCATGTGCAGGTTGTAGACAGACTGACAAATTGTTTTCCGATGCGGATAGCCCAAAGATTTCTCAGCTCACACTTCATCATAGGAAAAGGGTCTGCAGCAGAAAAATTGAAAAATTATGCAAAATCAACCTATCTTCACCATCTCCAATTGGCACTTACAGTAATTGAAATGCTAGCCTTTTTCCATCAACCACCTTTAAAATTTTCTTTTCAATAATTTTACTTGCACTCACCGTGATTCAGGAACTGAAGAAACTAGTGGCTCACACGAGTCTTCAGAGCAATACCCAGAGGACAGCTTGGCAGGGTCTCTTTCTTCTTGGTGTAAATACTCAATCTTTTCCACACACTTTTAGCTTATTCCCTGTGATGAGCCATTTACATTATGTGGCAGGGCTGTTTGCCAACTGGCATTGGTTTTGGAAAGGTTCAAGAGCAAAATAAAATCACACACAGTCAAGAAAAGCTCTGAGATACTCTCAGCTGCTGCTGAAAAAATACATCTGCAGCTACAAGATATTGAGACTCATATACAGGCAGATGTGTAAGTTTTTAGATACTACAAATGATAACAATTATAAACAATGTTTCCTTCCTAAATAACTTTGATTGACTAACAAAAACCTTATCTTCTTCTCTGCCTGCAGGGGGAATCTCATCAGCACTGGCAGTTCCCAGAGAAAGCATATGGAATCTAAATTTCAAGGTAAGATACCTAACAGCAGATCTTTTGGATGATAAAAATGGAAAATAGGCCTTCAGTAATTCTATCTAGATGGTCAGCTTGATAGCACCAATTATGAAGTTAAAACCTGAAACTTATGGTCAGCAGCATGCTTTGGAATGCACACACTATGTTACTGGATATATGCCACCAGGGCAATATGTTTTTGCTCTTTGTAGACAACTGATATGGCGCGCATGTATATAAACCTTACAACAAAAAATTATTATATATGATTGACTCAAATGAAGAGTGTTGTGGTTGAAATTCAGCCTAGGGGTGACCACGCCGGAAGGGAGTCAAGGGGACGCTGGCCGGGACGGAAAAGAAGAGCCACCTCCCTGCACTCCGGGGTACCTGCACAAAGCCTTGGCCGGAGATTCCGGCGAAGGCGCTCCGATAGATAAGTCAGCCGAGCCTTTTATGTGGAGAGGAGAGCTGTCTGAGTGCCTTTCATGGCTTTTTGTTGCTCAAAATAGCTTGTAGAAGCTTAATGATATTTGTAAAGGCCTATCATTTCTTACCGAAGGTCTTTTCCTATCTCCCTTTTATAGGGTGAGAGTCTTGGCCGTTACCTGAATCAAAGGCCGAGCTGTGATCAGTTGGCCAATAGCTGAAGATGGCGTATGCTGGCAGGTGTGGCAGAGCATGGCCCTTGGTAGGTGTGGTAGGGTATGACTCCTGGCAGGTGTAGCAGGGTATGACCTTTGACGGGTGTGACTGGGTATGGCCCTTGATAGGTGTGATCGGGTATGGACCTAGGCATGTCATGATGTGACCAGCAAGTAATGGTTTGAAGAATGGGGCTGGCTAGGCTGGAATGTTCAGCCACACGTGTGGGCGTGGGCGTGCGCATGGGTGCGGCTGCGGGTGAGATCGAGCAGGCTCGGAGGCCATGGCATGTGCTTGTCGAGCTCGGGTCAGCCTCCGGCGGACTGAGGTCAGCCCAGCATGGCTCTTGGCGGAGGCCGAGGTCTACCTGGCTCTTGGCGGAGGCCGAGGTCTGCCTGGCTCTTGGTAGGGGCCGAGGTCTGCCCCTTCGGCCTGTTCGGCTCTGAGGTTTGCTCCACCGGAATTGGGTGACTCCATGCCGGAATAGGACAATCTATTTTGCCTCCCATCATTTGCCCCCCGACTTTCAAATTCGAGTCGTCTCTTGGCTCGAGCGAAGGAAGTAGCCAAGTCGTCGATCAGGCGTATTCTGCTAGCATCATGGTGAGTGATATCACACTCTTGTCTTTTATATTTTTCTAAGTGTTTGACCTCGGCTAATGCTTTGTTTCTGGTGTCAGCACCTTCATGTGATTGACATGTTGGTGAACGCCGCGTCTAACTACCGGGATCGGGCAAGGTCGTCTCGATCAAGGGTGGAGGCTGCCGAGCGACAGAAGTAGGAGGCCGAGGTTCAGGCGGCGGCTGCCAAGCAACGACAGCAAGAGACCGAGGAGAGGGTGAAGACGACTGAAGCTCAGGTTGAGATCGGGCTCGCCCGAATTCTGGAGGCGGAGCTCGAGTGCAACCAAGCTCATTCGACGCTCCGAGTCGCCGAAGGTCACATTTTTGAGCTCGAGGCTGCACTGGCTGGCCAGAAGCACGAAGCCGAGTAGCTTGCTAAGTCGGCCGAGGAGCGGGTCCGAGAGGCTATCGAAAATTACCGCTAGTCCGAGGAGTATCTGGATGAACTGGCGGAGGGGGTGACCGATGGCCTAATCCGGGGCTTTGAGAACTGCCGCGATTAAGCGAAGCGACTCTGCTCTGAGGTCGACTTCAACGGCCTTCGTCCACTTCTGGGTGGGGCCGCCGAGGCAACGATTATGGCTGAAGCGGGCGAACTTGCTACGTCGCACGAGCTCGTCGTCGTCGAGGACGGGGATGCTCCTAAGACCTCTACTGTGGCCACTGCTGACGTTGGAGCTGGGGCTGCTGGCGAGGTCGGGCCCAAGACTGTGCAAGCCGCCTGAGCTTTACCCCTTGTTTTCTTTTCCTTTTCTTGTTATTCTTGTAAAGTAAGCTACTTAGGCTTTTCACAGTTGACTATTCTTGTATTCGATCAGACCTCAAGGTCGGAATCCTTTGTACTCGGCCTTTGGCCTTTTTATATCAATAAAATGCATTTTTCTGATACTTTGTGCTTCAAAGTTTTGGCAAGTGTTTGTGCTCGTCCTGCTTTAAATCTTGTGTTGACTTTTTGTGTTCGGCTAACAGGATCCGAACTGCATAACTTAGGTGCTGGCTCAGCTTTCACATAACCAAGTAATTTTGTCTAAGTTACTATGCTCGACACCCGTACCCTTAAACTTTTTCTGAGGTCAAGGGAGCCTTGGGCTCGCGGCCGACACTGCAAGGTGCCCCGATCTCTGGTCAGGGCTCGGTCCTCAGCGGGTCCCGAGGTCGGCTCTAGCCGAGGTCGGTTAGAGGAGTCTCTGGTGGCATTGTTGTGTTGGGAGTAGAGAGAGCTGATCCGGATAATGGTAGAATGTTGGTATGCCCTTGTCGTCACCCATGCTGCCTACTTCCAGGTGCTCGCCACCATGGGGAGCTTGCTAAAGCGATTCGCTTGGGAGGAGCTTGCCGTGGCATCGTCGCCCCTCAGGTTGTCGATGCTCACCTTGCCATCCGATGGCAAGAGAAAAAGCAACAATAAATACGTGGGCTCCACTTATGGCAATAGTGGTGATAGCGGCAGTAGTGCCACTAGGTCATCCTCCTTGATGTCGCTAGAACATTGAAAAATTGTAATCATGGAGGGTTTATTGTGATTTTTGGGCAGAAAAATAGGACAATGTATCCCGATCCGATTAAATTATTTATGCAATTTTAAAATATGTTCAACTTTTAGTCTTGTTTCTCTAGTTCAGAACAATTGTTGAACTAAGCGAGGTGTTCCTTTTTAAAATTAGTGTAGTTATAGAGGTCGGAATTTGCAGACATTTGATCTCTCATAAAGATTGGATTATATTGAAAAATAAGACAATGTTGGACACAACATATGACCAGGCTCAAGGCTTTCTTGTTATATATATAAAAGAGAAGGCGCCTTCAACAACATATCCGCTAAGGGCCTGCTTTCATGTCAGAATTCATAATGCGAGAATTTTATTTGCCAGGTGGGACAGTTGTAGAGGTTTTGAGAATTGCTTGCTTTGATGTCGGAATTCATTTAGGACAAAAAGTACAAGCACTCGAAAGCTTTAGATCATAGAGGAGCAGAGTCCTGTAAAATCGACTCTACTTGAGCATCAATAAGAAAGTCACATACCAAAATAAGTATTGTAATTAAATCAACAGATGTCATTTCAAATAGAATGAACAGGATGAGAATTTTAGACATTTGTCCTTTTTGGTCGTTTTTCCATTCGAAAGCGGCTTTTTGGGTTTTCCAACCAAACACACAACAAACCACTTCTATATCTTCAAAACAGCTATTGGATCTTAATAGCCAAACGCTTTTATAGCAAAAATACTGTTTTGCCTCAAAACAGCATTTGACCTCAAAACGAAGCTTTTGCCAAAAACTGTTTTTCAGCCAAAAGCTACAGCATCCCCAAACAGACCCTAAGTGTCATTCAATCTTGGCTCAAATACAATAGCTCAATGAAGCTCAATAGTTAATTGCTAGTCTTGCAATTAATTCTGAGCTAAGATTGAAAAAAACCCACCTCAATCAAGCTTGGCTTGATAATGCTTGGAATTTGATGTTTGATATACACTATAAATAGTGGTATACATGCTGTTTATCTATATGTAATCAATGGTTGGAATCCAATGGCTAATGTTTGGGGTGCTTCTAATGCAAAGCAAGGTTTTGATCAATGGATTGATTAAATCGTCAGAATCAGTTTAAACTTAATTCAAACTTGGACTGAGAATGCAACATGATAGATTTTGACACAATTTAATGTCACTGAGTCGGTTGAAATAGGTTCTTGTTCAGGTTGGTTCAAAATTTGGCTAAGTCAAACAACAAATGAGCAAATCTTGTTAGCAAACTTCAGTTAAAAATTAGTTTCAAGCTAAGCTTGGTCAGACCACGCTTAGTGAAGCTCACTTAAATTACTCCCTGGTCCAAAATGCCTGTTTCCTGTTCCATGTTGGATTTGGAAGTTGCTGATTTCATATCCTATTAAGCCTGGCTGGATTTGTAAATCAAAACATGTTTGCCTCTATTTTTCAAATGTTTGGTGTCTTCTTTTTTTCATTCTTGATGCAGCAAGTGTTCAATTATATGCTTCTTCTCCAATTTAATTTATATTCCTTTAAGTTAGTCATTTTCAAATGCAACTTATACTTTTTGATGGATCTTTTTAGAGTGCTAAATTTTGGCATATAATAGTATTTTGACTTTCTATTAGCTAAAATCACTTTAATCTATTGATGGCATAGCTCCTTTTATTATTAATTATCAGAATGATCAATCAATTCTTTAGAGATACTTTGGTCAAACAAAAACATCTTGGTAGAAAGTTCAAAGTTCAAACTATAGGTTCATGTGAAGTTCAAAATTTGCAAGATTGCATTGAAGGTCTGAAAGCTGAAAATTTGTGCAACTATGATCTCCAACCCAAAACAAAATTATGAACAATGTAATTTAACTGACTCCCAGATGATTGGAGATGATATAAAATAGTTCAAAAATGCATAAAAACACATAAAAGAACTTCCAGCACTGATTTAGAGGCTGATGAGGGATGAAGTACTAGAATATGAAATGAAATGAATATGATAGGGTGGGCTTTAATTAGGGGCGGCAATTGGTTGGTCAAAGCAGGTTTGGGTCAAAAAACTCCCAACCAAAACAAGACCCATTTATAATTATCCATTTATTTTGCATAAACCTGGACCTTACCCACCAACCCATTAAATTTTCGCTTGTCAATTATATAAAACTAAAGAGCAAATTAAAACATAGTATGCAAACATCACAAACAAAAAAAGAACATATTTAACTTCCAATTTTTTTTATAAGGACGAAAATTTTTGAAATTTAGTATATATTATAATAAAAAACTAGTTAATGATGAGCTAAGTAAAATGTAATAATAAAAACAGAGAAGGCAATAAGAAGTTCCTTGTTTTGTGGGCTAGTGTATCTTCATGCAAGTGATTTTGCTGCCTTTGCTACACTTCAAAAATCTGATATATTTGTGATATATTTTGACCTGGTGCCCACCTGGTTTTGGAGCTAAACCTTAACCCACCTACTTATAATGGGTTGATTTCGAGTTGACCATTGCTTACTCGAACTTAAAAAAGGCCAGCCTGAACCCATTTTTTCGGATGAGTTCACGGGTTTGGCAGGTCGGGGTCAGGTTTTGCCACCTCTTCTTTTAGTAAGTTAGAAAACTTAGCAAAAGAAGAACAAGGGCCAAGCATGATGAGGAATCTGGCCTCCTATAAATCCTAAAGTCAAAGAACAAAACTAGATGTTCTCTTCTGGGCCCTATTCACTAATACAAGATGTATGGCTCTATTGCTGTAATCTCATCAAATGAACCATCAGAGGATGAAGATAGCTCCTTTGACCAAAATAAATTAATGATTACTCAGGACAGGTCAGGAGCACCACATACTGTAATGTGGGTCAAGCTGGTTCGGTCGGGTTACAAATATTTTCAGTATATGGACAAATCTAACAGAATTAAACAAAGTTTTATGCGGAGCTCTAAAGTGAGCAATTGTTGCCTCTGAAACCACGAAACTTGAATCACTTGATGATGCTAAGGTAGGACGTGGACCAAGAATATATAATTAGGACACTGACCTTGCAAGTGTGACACCGCATGTCAACAACCATTATACAACTTCTGTATAATATTTATGTACACACACTTATAACAAAGTATAATCATACTATACGCTAGCACAACCATGTAACATGAATGAATGTGTCATCATTTATGTAAAATCTTCCGATAAATTCTCAGAGAAAAATAGAGAACTTATGAATAGAATGAAAGTAAATCATATTCAAATACAACTATAAAAAGGAAAGTGAATTTTTAGTTGCTGACGCACTATATATGTGCTATCATGCCCATAACAAAGTGCAATATATTTAGAACCAGATAACAGAAAGTGCACCAAAAGACCAAGTTTGTCTAACAAGACCAAAATGCCACATCTTTGACCAGTGTGGTAGATATCTGATTATATAAATGGTTAATACCTATGTAAATTTCTTTATCCATTTATTCTACAAGATGGTTGGTCAAACCAAGTAGCATATGGGCTTCAATAAACATGGGAATTCTGTTCTTTGAATATGAAATGGATACCAATTTTATGAGTCCCTTTTATATGATTTCATTAACTTATTCAGGTCAGGTTGGGAGCACAACATATTGTAGTGGGGGTCAAGCTGATTTTAGTCTGGTTATGAATATTTTCAGTATATGGACAAATATGACAGAATTACCTTGAAAGTTTATGTGGAGATCTAAAATGAGCAATTGTTGCCCCTGAAATCACGAAAGTTCAATGTGGACCAAGCAAATATAATTAGGAGTCAGACCCTGCAAGTGTGACACTACGTATTTACAACCAATATAAAACTTCTGTATAATATTTATATACACAAACTTATAAGAAAATGAAATCATACTATTGCACAACCATATAACATGAATGAATATGTATTGTCATTCATATAAAATCTTCCAAGAAACTCTATCTCAAAAAAAAGAGCTTATGGATACAATGAAAGCATATCGTTTTTAAATACAAATGTAAAGAAAGACATGAAAGTGAATTTTTAGTTGCCAACACACTATATATGTGCTATCATGCCCATAACAAGGTGCAATATATTACCTTCAAGAAAAAACAAGGTGCAATATATTTAGAACCAGATAACAGAAACTGCATCAACACACCAAGTTTGTCTAACAAGAACAAAATGCCACATTTTTAACCAGTGTGGTAGATATCTGATTATATAAATGGTTAAACACCTAAGTAAATTACTTTATCCATTCTTTTACAAGATCACTGGTCAAACCAAGTCGCTTCCAGGCTTCGATAAGCATGGGAATTCTGTTTTTTGAATATGAAATGGATAACAATGTTATGGGCCCCTTTTATGTGATCCTTCTTCAAGAAAACTTAAATTATTTAGCAATAAGCTAGTAGGTATGTTATATAATATGCATATCATATAATATCATGACTCTTATATTTTAATTGCAGATTTACTGCTTTTTCCCCATTTCATCCATATGTTGTTTTTGATACATCTTGTATTTTTCTTTCAGATTGTTCCTTATTTAAATTGGTTTAAGCTGAAATTGGTTGGATGCAGGGCAGCAAGGAAAGCTGAAGTTTATACACGACAAATTTAAAGAGGAGATCAATAAGCACCTCCTGGACTGCAGGAGCACCCTGGAAGAGTTTGGAGCATACCAAACAGAACTTAAAGGATGTGCAGACCAGCAGAGTAAGTGAGGTTTACACCTTGGTCAGATGTTATAACAAAAATAAGCTTAAGGGGAATGACCTGGGGTCTTCTCTCATCCTTCGATAGCCTGGATATGATCATGCATCATATCACGTCTTGGAATGATTAAGCTTTCTCAAATCAGTTGGGTGTTAATTTGTTTATTTCTCTTTTTCTTATTGGTATTCTTGTACTAAGTCATCCTCAAAACATCTTTTAAGTTCCCTATTTTGAATGTCAATAGAGCCACTGCTCAAGTGTTTGTGGTTTGCCTAACACCAATCACCCAGTAGAACTTGTGGTGCAGATGTCTAACTCGTACATGTACAAATTGTGTGCCCATCTCTACATTGGCTTCTGTAGTAGCATATGCAAATAATCATTGGACTAATCTTATGTTTTGTTTTATTTTATTCTATATTGGCGATGCCCGTAACTTGATTATGATTGCATTCCTTAATTTAAAAAAGGTTTTTGATGTAATGAAAATTTTTGAAGGCCTTTCCACTGCTATCTTTAACTTTGTTTTCATAGGTTACCTCTAGGATCCTTATTTTCATTATTTTCCCTTTTGAAATCATAAATGGTAAATAATTATCAGAGAACAGATCAAAAAGATATTTCCAGGAGCTGTAAAATTGAGACCTTCCCGGTACCTTAACCTGCTCAATGAGTCACCTTTCAGCTAAATTATGAACTTATGTATTCTGAAAATAGTTTGCCAGGCTTTTGGGGAGATCTTACCTTGTGATTATATAAATATCTTTGTCCTTTATTGTTGTTAATAACCTTGTTGGTTTTGTCGGTTCTTGTATATGAGTAGAGGCGTCACACAGGAAGCTTCTCCTGCAAGTTGAAGAAGCAATGGAGGCTCAGCTAAATGATGCAGAAACAAGTATTTCCACAATTCATAAGGTGAGTTGTTTGTTAACTTGTAATTACTGAAAAGATTGCAGCAGTACACATTGGCATATAACATGAATATTGGTTGTTGAATGTTGTTCCTGTATCAAAATAGTTGACTTCATACTTGTACCCTGGTTTTTTGACTTTTGTCTAAAGCTGCAAGTGGATAGGTCCAAGTGCTTGTGGCTGTGTAAATTAAGGGCATCAATCTGTATGCACCTTGGACCATTAGTGGGAGAAAGAAACTAATCTTGCTTGTCATTATCATCGACCTGAGATTTATAGGACATGCATTGGCATTTTGCTCTAAATTTGATGCAGGAAGCAAGGAAAAGGATGAATTGCTTAAAGCATGTACTGAAGGAGTTGCTGGCAGAGGGCATGATTTTTTGATCAGGTTCATCATATGAAGGATGACGGCAATAGCCACAGGCAGGCTTCTGCTTAAATCACAGAAGTCCATGAGAATGTAAAGATATAAAGCTTTAGTGAATCCTCATTTTTATTCCACACTTGTAAATGAAAGGTCAAGATACTAAAGAAAAAGCTGACGGCTGTTGTTTCTGACTATTGAAGTAACAACTGTGCAAATGATCTCATTTTCTGGATGCTGTATATAGGACTAATGAGTGGAATACTGCAATGTCCTTACAGTCAATGTAATCCTTATAATGATGAGTGTTGTGGTTCAAATTTGGCCCGCGCTGAGGTCTGCTTAGCCGGAATGGGGTGGTCCCCTGTCTTGAGCAGGACAATCCATTCTGTCCCCTATCAATGAGAATTGCCTAACTGGATGAGATTCACATACCTACATACTTCACTGAAGATAAATTAAATTGGCTACCTGTTGCTTGTTTAAGAGTTCAATAAGGTTCAAGGAAGTTCATGTGCGTGCAACCAGTGTTTTATTTATGGTTGTGATAAGATTGATGTTTCGCAGCCTTTGAATTGTCCTCATCCAATTATGGATTTGGCTTCATGCAGGAGAATTCTGTTGTATAATTCGTAAGCAGTCTTTCTGTTCTTATTGCTTTCAGCACCTTGTAGATTGAGAGTTGGCTGATTGTTAGGTATACAGAAATTATTGTATTCAAAAGCTAAAATTGCATAAAATTAGATATGATAATTTGATACCTATTTGCCTAAGGACGGTGCAACAGCTGAAAAGAAGAACGATCTGCTTCATTACTAGGGTATCTGGGCTAATCATGCTTATAGCTGCTGGAATCAAATTGTGGCCGCATCTCATGATCTCAACCATCTCATGGTAGATGGACAGAACAAAGCACTGCTTGATTAACTATCATCCATTGATTTCACTATCGACTTTCTTTTTTTTGGTTCCGATTTGTACCACTTGACATTCACTTCATTTTTCAGAATCCTACGAGGAGCCTTGGAAGAATCTTGTTTGTGACCATGGTTATTCTATTGATTACTGAAAACAGCACATGGGATGCAGACTGTTGCAGTAGATTATTGACACATCAACAATTTTTCCAGATCTGTAAAATATTCTTGAGTCTTTACAAATTTTTCATGAGTCGAATGTCCCTTAAAGCTAATTAAATTTTTGTGTTAGCTAGAAATTATCCAGTAATTTATGATTATGATTAATATATTTGCAAATTGTTTGTGTCTTATTCAAAGAGTACTTGTTGGTTACAAATTGGTGATATTGTTGTTGTTTGCTATATTTGCTTCTCTTGTTTGTCTCAAGCTTCACATGAACAAGTATAATATATATACTGCTTCAACATATGTATTTCTGTTTTTGTTTCTGAATACTTGAATTCTTTTCGGGTCTTTGCCTTCAGCTAAATTATTTTTGAATCTTGGACCAGCAATATTATGTTTGCAAAGGCTGCATGGTTGAGTTCTTGATTTATCAAGATGTTCTGCTACCAAAGACATGCGGTTCCTATTGTTTTTCTTTTCAACATGAATATAGCAAACAATCTACTAATGTAAAATATCTATCTATGTATGTATATATATGTATATGTAAAATATCTATGCAGGTAGGGAGGGAGGGGGAGAGAGAGAAATTAGGCTCCATTCGACTGGATCTCGGGAAAAATCCTGCTTTTCACTAGAAATCGACCTAACTCTTGCTGTTTGGGAGAAGGAAAAATATAAAAAAGTAATTAATGAGATGTGATGGGATGAGCTGCCCGCACGCGCGCCTGTCCCTCAAATCTTTTCGTTTCAAACCACAACTCTCCTCCTCTCTCTCTCTCTCTCTCGCCCAACTCTTCGCCCACACCAAACCCTCCCTCCGCCGAAAGCTATGCCTCTCCACCATCATTAGAAGCTTAATTATAATTCAAGTTGGAACCTATCTTTTGTTCGAATTCAAGTAGTGATTGACTCAAGCTTGATACAATCTTGTTAGATGTCAACTTAATTTAAGGTTATCAAGCTAATTGAAATAAGTTTACAAAATAATAAATGAACCAAGTTTCATTTCAAACTTAGGCTAAATTAGACCCGGACTCAATCAACTCGCATCAGTCATATGTCTAGCATATGTGTTGACCAAGCCATGTTCCTATCAGGCAGTCCAAATGGCTTGATTATGCCGTTTGCAATTGTTTTTATGCTTCCCTATTCATTTCTACACCATATTTTCAATAAACGCACCATCATATTCACACAAACATATGAAACAAAAGAAAGATAAAAGATGCTGCAACGCGGAATGATAGCCATCCATAAAAAGAAAATGCTCAACCTTGAGGAAGTACTTCTCCCTAAGATACATTTCGTTTGAATAAATCAAAGCAGATGCATCATTTGAAGCCTCGGCTAATACATATTTGCAACCTGTACTTGTGTCATGTACTCAGTAGACAGCCGGTACTATATTGCTTCCTCATGGCTTAAAAGAAGGGCAATTGAGCGTCACCATTAGCGAACCTTGTCGAAAGGTACTAATCTTGTCATTTCATCCACACTCTGTCCCTTCCGTATATCCACAAGTTTCCCATGGATGTCAGTTAACACATAAAACAAACGTTACACGTACATGCATACCATTCCACTTCCGTTTCCTAGAAGTAAAAGGATTAGTTTAAAGCAATGGAGTATGGCTTCACACATGATCACATCATCGGCCGACCTCCACTCCAGAATCCCAGAAGATAACCCTTGCAAGAAGACGCCAACACCAATTTAAATAAGGATAGGCTAGAAACGGCAGTGGAGCCATAACCATATCCTTGACTCCAAGCCTCACGACAGGTCATTAAAGGAAAGGCATGACATAGGCTTAACAAGCTCTTTTATATTCCTTGTAGCTGGCCTCTTTTGATGGCAACCTTTCCGACAAGGAAAGTCTTGATGATAGTCCCTTAGGGAGAATCTCTCATTTAAAAATGATACAGTTTATGCTCGACCCATGTACTCTGAGAAACATCCTTTTCTGAGAAGGGAAGTCCTGAAGTTGGTCCCTTGCTTAAACACAGAAGATTAGGGAGAATCTCTCATTTAAAAATGATATAGTTTATACTCTAACATAATCTACTATGAGAAACATCCAAGTACCAAACTCCATCCATCACATTGTTATTTGGGTCCCACCCAATGTGGTTCCCTGTCAGTGAGAAAGAGTGGGATTGGGTGTTTTTAGAAGTGGGTACAAAATTATCACTATCTGACAAGCGTGTGGTGGGAGTATCAGGCAGCATGAGCATGGCTTATTTTAAGTGCGAGCACCTCTCTTTTAATCCACTAATATAGTTCATCATTGTGGTAGAAAAGATTGATACAGTATACAGTTAGAGGAGAGTGAACTACAATATTAAGGTTAAAGATCTCATGGACCCTGCCAACCTAACAGCAAAATCTCAGAATCATCGTCTAAATCATGTGCCTGCAATAAGATGAGAAAACATGAGGCAAAGATCTGTAACAACAGACCCCTGAAAGCCCAACAAGTTAAACTTCATCAACTTGCATACCCAGAGATTAGAAGTTCCGAAGCATCATTAAACTAATAAAAGCAGCTGCTGATGCAGGCAGATAACACGCAGTTTTCACTTTCCATGTGGAAAAGAATCGCATGACGCTCCATCAATCCCAATACCAAAAGCAACAATTAATACTCCATCCATTAAAATAATAAGGTTAAATAACCTTTAAAAACAGCTTAACAAGACTCTGACATAGTATACAGGCAGCAAATAAATGAAAACGAGATGGAAAGAATGATTAGTTTAAACATGAACGAAAGCTTAACAGCAGGAGAAAGATGAATGCAATGGCCAATATCATTCCTAAGGTAGAGTAAGCAAATCCATACCAGGCCCCAAAAAGAAATATCAGAAATTCAGAACTCTCACTCGTCACATACGCAAGTGCACATAGTCGCTTCGAAACTCAAACCCCAATCGCTACAATGTTCGAAATTTTTATTTATCATTCCTAATATCCCTGTGCATTATTAGACCAGCAGCTAGGAAATTAGTTTCAAACTTAAAGCCGATAATTAAGACCAACAACAACAAAGAAGACAAACCTCATATCAAATATCCATTAAAGAAAAGGATGGGGGGCAAAAAAAAAAAAAAAAAAAAAAAAAAAAAAAAAAAAACTGAAGGTCATCATTTCTCTCTCATATCTACCGTCTCCTCTCCTCTGCCATGCATCACTCGATTTTCTCCCAGTAGATCTAAAACCGGAATCTAACAAGACAGGTCAAAAAACCACCGAGTTTCACTGCTAATAACAACATTGTTCTGGAAGAAAAGATGACTAACAAGATTAAAAACAAGAACAGCAGCTGCAACATGATTCATGACTCTCCCTAGCTAGTTTCTCTTCAAAGACCGCTGCATCTCGTTGAGGTTCAAGAGGAAGGAGAACCGTTCACAGCTAAATTGTTGCCGCCCCTAGTGTCGCCGCCGCTGACAAGGCCATTCCCCTCGTCGCCGCCAGCTCCGCCGCCGCCGCCGCCACTGCCGCTGCCTCCCATCTCACTTCTCCTCGATGAGGGGCTGCCAAGATATGCGTGCTTGTTGTTATGCATCCACACCCTGAATACTCCCCTCTCGACGCCGACTTGCCGGCAGAATTCCTCGACGACCGCCTCGTCCTTCTTCTGCATCCTCCACCCTAGCCGCGCCGACATCTCCTGCATCCTCTCCTTCTGCTCCCCGCTGAATTTCGTTCTGAACCTCTTCCTCGGCATCGCCCCCGCCGCCGCATACGGCGGCGCCAACGCCTGAAAGACCCCCGGAGACGCCGTTATGGGGGCGGCCATGGTTTGGGTGGACCCAGGCCCGTCACTGCCGGCTCCGGCGCCGCTGAGGGCGAGGAGCATGTGGGGAGCGGAGGAGTAGGGGGGCGGGGAACCGGAGCTCCGGAGGCGGCGGCGGAGGCGCCGCTCCCCGTCGTCGTCCTGCGACTCCTCCTCCTCGTCGTCGTCGTCGTCTGGGTCGGTGTCGTCGCGGCGGAGGCGGGCGTCGAGGGGGAGGCGGCGGTGGAAGTTGCGGTGGCAGCCGCAGGCGGCGCAGGTGAGGGAGGTGGGGACGGCTGGGTCGGCGGAGGGGGAAGGCATGAACTCGCAGCAGCCGTCAACGGCGTGCCCGCCTAGGCTGGCGGCGTGGTTCCGGAGGCACTCTCGGTACTGGTGGTGGCCGTCCGCCGCCGGCGCCGGGGGGCGGGGAAGTTGCTTCTTTAGAGTGCCGTTGGGGAAGGAAACGGGCTTTTGGGTGTCCAGGTCGAAGCTTTTCGTGACGGAATCCATAATTGTTTCTTAGAGAATTAGTAGAGAGGTAAAGAAAGGGTTCAGAGATTAGGAACGGTCGGAAGGTGGACGGCAACGAGGAAGAAAGGAGGAGAGAGAACAAATAAAATAGGGGAAACTAATCACCGGTCCAGTGTTGGACCAGAATAGTCCCTCTTGACCGATCTTTTAACTCGGTCCCAAGAGATTTTTGGATTTCTATATGGTAAGTCTACGTATCTTACTGGTGAAACTTAATACTTGAAATTCAACAGAACTCTTGTTTTGCACTGGGAATCTATCGCTCTGAGGTCTACTTGACGAAACTACCCTTTATTCATCCCTTGGGCTTTCCGGCTTTCTTTGCTCCTCTTCCGCTCAGGCGAGTCCTCTTCCTCTTCCTCTCATTATCTTCTTCCTCTGGACCCAGGAAGAAACCCTTCTTCGTCTTCCTCTTCCTCTCGACCAAGTATTTTTCTTCTCGCCTTCGGAAAAAATCCCTTCTTCTTCTTCCTCTCGAACGAGTCATGTTCGTGTCGACGAAGTCCTCTTCCTGTCGACCGAGTCCGCCCCGATAAGCATACCGAATCGCAGGTAAGGTTCCACTCGCCCAATGCTACTGGGTACCATAATGCTTGCTATAATCGAAGCTAAACCCTAATCTCTATTGCTTCCCGTATTTTTGTTCCGAAGAAATTTTTGTTTTCGGTTTTGAATGTTACGAAATGAAATATTGATTTCACCCAGGGAAGATTTGTTCTTAATTTTTGAGAACCATAATGCTGGCTATAGTCAAAGCTAAATCGTAATCTCTCTTGCTTCCCACTTTTTTATTCCGAATAATTTTTTGATTTCGGTTTTGAATGCAATGGAATCGATTATTGATTTCGCCCAGGGAAGATTATTGGTAGGTGATATATTGGTATAGTTTCCTGCAAATACATCATATAAGGTTGTTGTTTTCTTTAATTTTACCCTGCAGTGATTCTTAATTTGATGTTTATTAATTGTTTCACAATGCATTCTTGAAAGATTTGTTTTATGGATAATGTGTTTCATTAATATTTTTGATACAGACATTTTATATGGCTCCAATTCAGAGTAGAGGCAAAGCATGTTCTGTTGGTCCGAATAATATGGTCAATGGAAGGTGCTACTTTAGCCACTATGTCCAATTTATTACCACCCTTGTGCAGTCTATGTCTCGGGAGCAGAATGATAGGGTGACCGCAGAATGATAGGGTGACCGCAACTCCTTTTGGACATATGCTAAGTTTGCCATATATCAAGCAAAGTAGGCCTGTCTTAGACACTTTGCTTTCTTTTTGGGATGATGTCAAGGAAGGTTTTTGGTTTGGTAAAGTTTTAGTGCCTTTTTTAGGAAGTGAGTTTGCACTCATCCTTGGTTTGAGTGCCATGGGCGATGAGGTAGAATTGTATAAGGAGGGGAGGGTTACTTCTGACCTTATCACCCGTTTTTTTTATGGTGATCACAAAAAGGCCGGTAGGGATGCAATAGAAAATAGATTACAATTACTAGTTGGAAAGAGAGGACGACAAGATGTAGAAGATTTTACCAAATTATGGGTTCTATACCTCTTTGTGACGATTCTGTTTCCAACTATATACTACAATGTTCCTAAGGCACTATATTCATATATTGATGATTTAATAGTTGGGGTCTTGCCGTTTTTGCTTTTGTTCGCCAGCAGATACCTAGTATATCCGAGAGTGTGAGGAGAAGGAACATCAGCGGGAATGAATCTGGTGGATATATGGATGGATGCACGGTGGCTCTGGTGGTAAGCATCTTTATATTTTTTTTAATTTCATTGTTAAGATATGTATTGTGTTGAAATTTGATGTTCGCATTGATTTTTGGCAGGCATGGGCTGTTGAGCATTCGAATACCCTTTTAGGCAGCCACCGACCACCGTCTATGTATCCACATCTGTTGCATTGGAGCAACGCCAAATTTTCTTGCAAGGTGGATGTGATCGCCAAAGTTATGAAGAACTTAAAAAAAATTTAGGTTTGAATATTAATTTGTAACATCACATTTATTTTTACATGATGCAAGATTTAAGTTTTTGCTTGCGACAGGTGATCGAGAAGCTAGAGCCTAGAGAGAAGGAGTTGCACCTTCTCTCGCGAGGAAGGCCACTATTAGAAGCTCCGAAAGAGATAAGTCAAGTAGTGCACATTTAGAAGTACTTGGCACAGATTTATTTCCATGTGGCACACACCTTTTATTTTGCGGCACATACTTATAACCACTTGGTACACATTTAATTCCTTTTATTGTGTTGTTTTAGTTTCCGTCATCCAGCCAAAGTGAATAACCTACATTGGAAAGCTTATAGACCCGCTTAAAAGTGGCTGAGAGGTCTTTGTTTTTGATTGATAAGAGGGTGTCCAGAATTGAGAAGGTCCTCCGAGATAATGGTCTCTTGGTGGATGACGAAAATGTTCAGCATGATACAGATTTTACCGAAGTAAGCAAAGTTTGATGAATTATTAACTATGTCGTCGTGGGGATCATGGTTGTTATTATGAATTAAATACAACTCATTATTAGGTGAGTGAAGAGCATAATACAGTTGAAGCTAAGGACAAAGGTGTAGTGGAGAAAGATGAGATTCACAATAGTGCAGATGAGGTGGAGGTATGTAATTTTTTGATTTTGATAAAATATTTTTTTATCATTATAATATATTGTTTATTACATGAAATGCATATTTTTATCAGGTTATTTGGCCCACTGATGTTGAGGGTGAGAAAGAAGGTGGACCCATTTCCACGAAATATGTTTCCTCCTGATGCTGGCGCGTGAAGTTCGGAGCACGTGAGCGAAAGGCAACAGAGAAAGCAAAGGCCATAGCACACTTTCCAAATACTTATAAAAGGGCAAAAAAGAAACAAAAAATAGACTCTCTAGGTGAAGGTAGGATGGCACTAGCAAATAAAAAGGAGGATTTGTCCACTCGGTCGAGTAAATTATTGGAGCCTATCACTACTGCACTTATGGAGCTCCGCAAGTCAATTCCACTCGACAAAGAAACATCACCCCCTATAGAGGTATACGAATTTGTTCAGTTCCTTAAATATTATGCATACATATGCAATTTGCTAAGTCCATATCATGTTCTTTGCTAAGTAAAATTGTTGTATTCTCATTTCATTTCACTTAGCTTTTAGAATAAACCACTAAATTTATTGATGTTGAAAGAGTGGAGACACCAAAGAGTAAACTGAAAGTGGCAAGGAAACATACCTATCACGGGAAGGGGGAAGGTGTACTCCCTATGTACCATGAAGAAGCTGTTGATTTCTTCCTTGAAGAAAATCACATGGAGTAAGTTACCTAAATTAAGTTTGCAATTTCACATTTATCATAATGTAAGTAGCTTAAACATTGGAATGAATTTTGTAGGCACACCATTTGGGAGGATGCAGATACTTTGAAACCATCATGCAATGGTGATGCTATAGTCTAGCTCCTACATGATGGGCCACTACGCAGTGATGTAGGTTAATTGAAGACATATACCTCACTTAATTTTATATCGACGGTTCTATTTTATGAAGTTCTTTTAATAAACACAGGTCATCAATGTTTACTTTCGTGTCTTGGAGCTTTTGCATCGAGAAAACACTGAGTGCATTGATAACCTATCTATATTCTTGCGCTATGAAATACAGGTTCTGAATCATCCTTAAATTTTTAAGATTGTATTAAAAATTATGTGTATTCTGACATAATAAATTTTGTAGACTGCCGTGAATCGATATCTATTGTGCGTTTGTGAGGTAACTGTTGATGTTACCAAAAGTATTTTACAGTCCTTGCAGCCTAGTATTCTCAAATGGTTAGGGGACATAGAACTCTGCGATCTCCAAAACTGTAGATATCTATTCATTCCAATGAATACATGATGGTATTGGTATTTACTTGTTTTGGACTTGAAGCAGCAGTGTTTTCAATGCTACAATTCCATGTGGAGCTTCAATGTTGCAAATGATACTATTAAATTTGTGAGTGTCAGTTGAAAGATGTGTGATATTTTTATTTATACTCACATGTACATTAAAAATAATATATTCTGCACATCCATGTAGGCATCTTTTCTGCGATATTGGCTAAGCGACCGCGTGGGATACCATATCCCCGAAACTGTCATTCATGAAATTCGAGAGTGTCCACAGCAGACGCCGGATAGTCTCGACTGCGGGGTATACGTGCTCATGTATGTAGAGGTACTGACATGGGGCACTTCGAGACCATTGCTAGAACAGTTCAAGGATCCCTCTTTATACAGGAGCTGGATTGCAGGCAATATTTTGTTGAATGACCACTGCAGTACAAATGATAGTTTCTGGATATGGTATGAGAAGACATGTACAAAGAGAGATTAGAGCAGGCAATGTATTGAGACATTATATTTTTTTACGTAATGTAACATTCATACAATTATGATGAATACATATGTATTATTCAGATGATTCACCAAATTGTCTTCTATGTCGTGCTCTAAATTGGTTGTAATGATTTATAAAATGCCAGGTCACATAAATTAACTGTGCCATGCTGTGCCGCTATCTTATGATTGTGTGCCATTGGCAGTACAGGTCAAAAATCAGATAGTTTTGAAACTGTGCCTTGGTGTGCCATGGCTATGGTTGATTTATATATTATAACTGTGTGCCATGATGTGCCATGTCACACCATGTATATAGATCAAATATTGTAGTTAGCCCTAAAAAGCTATCTCTGAACAATTCCAGTCAACAGAAGGTCTCTCCACATAAATCAGCCATCCAAAAAGGCATAGCATAAGCTAACATCAACAAATTAAGTTAAAAAAGGAACTTCATAGTATTCCACATTGATAAATTCTGAAATAATCCAAAAATTCAATTAGTTGACAATATCAACAATCAACTTCCTTTACTTCAGAAGGTCTTCCTTTACTACAACGTGACCACATCCTTCCCCATCTGCGACGACAATGGAAAAATTTACCAAATATAAGTAATGTGAACTTGCAGCATAAATACATTTCAGAAAGGCAAAGAAAAAGAAATATAAACATGAAAGGTTAGGAATACATACTCGACTGCACCATCGATAAGCATTTGGGGCATTACAATTGCACCATTTTTAGACCATCTCGAATCTGAAAGTACCAGATAAGTAAAGGAAAAAAAAAAAGATTGCTTAAGTTTTAAGTGTGCATAGAAACCATATCTGAGTGCAGGGAACAGGTAATTGTGTGCACAGAGCTAAAAACGGTATTTTTTTTCCTTTTTCAGATTTCAATTATAAAAACATGGAGTATAATACCATGTATAATAAGAATACATGGTGTGCCATGGCGTGCCATGGGATTGAAACTGTATGCCATGGTGTGCCAAGGATGTGCCAAGTGTTCCATACCTTCAATGTAAACTAGAGCACCATATTGTTTACACTATAACCTCATTACATGTCCTTCTGTTGTGCCCAAGCTTCCCGCATCGTCCATATCTCATATCACGTACTAACTCAACTTGAGAAGGTCTTCTCTTCTTTTTAGGCCTGCCAGGATGTGTCTGTCATAGGGGGTAGAATGTGAATCTCTTCAGATGCACTGTGCGGCTCCTCAATATCAGGAATTGGACTAATTGCTTCGTCATATGTTGCTCTATACAATTCAGTTTGGAACCAAATGTCAATGAATTGGTACAATGATCTGCCGGCCTTCTTGATACAAGCACAAGCATGCTTACATGGCATGCCGAAGATTCGCCACTCGCCACAAGAGCAGCTGCAATTCTGGAGGTCAACTTTGCATGAGTAGTTTGTATCCTTTACGTCATATATCATTATGTTGGATGTAAACACGGATTATCTCCGACCGTCTTCTGCATTTTTATGTAACACTTTCTCAGCATCTGTACATAGGTGGGTTTGAATGCTATATCCTTGATTATGCCGTTCATGCATCATCTGCATAATTTGAAGCCTGATATGGTCAACCATCTGAGGGACGGGCAGATGACTAGTCTCCAAGATCCAACTATTAAAATACTTAGCCACGTTAGATGTCGTAGTGCCCCAGCGTGGACCTGGAAAAATTGCATTTGCCCAATCCTCGGGGTTGGCATGTAGGAGAAAAGTGGAAGCACCAGGGGCTTCTGATGTAAGTTTTCCAATTAGCTTTTGAAAAACATTAAGCCTTGGAGTATACGCAACAGTATTTAGTAAATCAAGCAGCCTCTTTCTGTCAGCTGCATGATAATAGACAAGCACTTGCGATCACAATTAAATATCAGATATATCGGATGGTATATTACTTAGATACTTTCTACTTTAAATTATTTAGAATATTATGATGCAAACCTGATTCTTAAAGTTTTCTTTCACATGATGAATACAATATAAGTGGTAGCAACCAGAAAAGTACTTCGGCATCGATTTAATAATTTCCTGATGTCTATCTGTCATAAATGTCAACTTTTGACCACGGTACTCACTGCAACTATGAATAGCTTCTTTGAAAATCCGGCAAAATCTTTCCTAGTTTTCATCAGTTTCTGTATCTACCACACCATAAGCTATAGGAAACATATCATCATTGTCATCTTTGGCAGTGGCGCCAAGCAATACACCTCCATCCTTATGTTTTATAAATATCTCATCCATAAAAATTAAAGGTTGACATCCTTTTATGAAACCCAATAGTGAAGCATGAAAATAAATGAACAGACGTCTGAATCGACCTTCAATTATTTCGTACTCTGCAATACTGCCGGGGTTGGTTTGAACAATGGCGTCGCAATACCACCAAATTCAGTCATAAGATAGTGATCTATCACTATAAATCTCCTTCATAGCCAGCTCCTTACCATTCCAAGCCTGATGATACGGCAATTGAACACCATATTTCCGACGAATATCTTTTACAATGTCAGTCGGCTTATATAATGGCATATCTTGAAGTTTATCTTTAACAATGTTCGAAACTCAACGTTTTGAAGCCTTCAGATGCGACCGGACTTGCATCCCTCCTCCACATGTATGGTTACCGTTCATTTTTTTAATTGCAAACTTTTCACCATTACCAAGTCGAGAAGCATGGATATGCCATTCACATTCTTCATATGCACATTCCACAGTAACTCACTCACGATCGTTCTTCATGAACACAAAATCTCTGCAATTTGCGATACAAAAGTTGTGAATGGTGTCACGAAGAGTTTCGATATTCTTGAACTCCTGACCAACGCCCTCTATACAGCTTTTCCAAGCATCCAAGGAATTTTTTTGACTTTCTTCCTTTTCAATTGCAGCTCTTGTTTCTTCAACAACTTGGACAAAATTAATTGAGCTACTCTTTGAAATATTTTTGGATCTCCAACTAATTTCAGCACCATGGGATGAGCCACTGTCCATACAAAACGATAAACATAATTTCAGCACACTTATTAATGTTCTTTTAGCTTCAAATGAACAAAATAAAATTTCAAATATGGAATAGCTCGTATTGATTACCATATCAGCAGCATCGATCAAGCTTAGAGAATGAGTAACAACCATCTCGATCACTGCCGCATTTAAGTTCACATGTATTTGATGCATGTTACGAACATCCTTATCGCTCATGAGCGTAACAAGCATTCTAGATTTGTTTAGAATATAAAACTTAATTTCTATCATTGTAGAAGATAAATGTCTCCACCTTTCCACTATTTTCTTGAAAATTTGATCAAGAATTGTGTCCTCACAAATGGAAATAATAACAGCTTCGCTACTGTAACAACAAATAGCCAAAAAAAAACTACACAGAAGGATCCAAAAGGAGGATTTATACTGAAATGTACCGAGAAAGAGATCCAAAAACAAAGAAAAAAAAGATGATGTTTTCTTACTATTCGCCATAGGAATCGCAGCTATACGGGAGGAAATAGGTCACGGCAATTCTTGGAGCTCAGCTCGGTTATAACAAAGTCAGACGAAGAGTGCAGAATCAGAGGCACCTTAGCAAAATATCTCTATTATAACAGACTTAGAGGGAGAGTGGAGCACAACAGAGCATTCATGAACTTCCAAAAAACACCTGATCTTAATTCCCCACACCCTAAGGCAAAATGGAAGAAGATGGTAGACTGGAGCAGAACAGGGCATTCATAAACAAAGAAAACATAATCTTAATTTCCCACACCCTATGGCAAAACGGAAGAAGATGGGAAACAGATGGGTAATCTGCTTATCAAAGAAGAGAAGACTCTAGTTCAAACAGATGGGCAATCTGCATATAATCTGTTTGCCGGATGGAGTTCAAACAGAAAATGGAGTTCTCTCTCGACTCCAGTTCCCGCGGCCAAATGTAGTAGCGGTTCAACTCTTCTAGAATCGCTCTGAATACTTTGATATAAACACCATGCCAACCATCTCGTCTACCAGTATATGTCCTCGTTGATGTCCCACATCTAACTAGCAGGCGTTTCCAACGGCAAATAGGTGTGGCAAACAGGTGTCCGTTGGAACCTCAAACAACAGAGGACTTCATTTCCGCCTTCAAAAGTCTTCTCTGGTCTTCCAACGGTAACCTTCTCCCGCCTTCAAACCAAAAACCCTTCCGTTGGCCCCCCGATAAGCATACCGTCCGTTGGAACCTCAAAGAACAGAGGACTATGCTTGTGGAGCTCCAAAGTCTTCTCTGGAATTCCAACGGTGAAGTTCTCCCGCTTTCAAACCGAATATGACTTCCGTTGGCCACGCGAACAGGGATTACGGAAACTCCAAACGACTCACTTTTCCCCGCCTTCAAACCGAAAATGCCTTCCTTTGGCCACGCGAACAGGGATTACGGAAACTCCAAACGTCTCAATTTCTGCCTTCAAAATACTAGCGTTGGCATGGATCGGGGCATATTCGGCACATTATCTTCAAAGATTAATCCTCCCAGGAACCGGGAATTATAGTTTGGAGAGCCGTTGGACCACAAAATTCATTTTCAGTCAACAGGGACGGTTTGTTATAGCCGAGTCATCCGGAGGGTGGGGAATTAATTACCCCAATAAAATAAGAGAGAGAGAGAGAGAGAGAGAGAGAGAGAGAGAGAGAGAGAGAGAGAGAGAGAGAGGCGAAGTTGAAGTGGGAAGGGAGTCCTTGGGTTGCCTCGGTGAGACTATAGCGGTGATGATAAGAAAAGAGCACGTAAGGGGATTAAAAAGCCCAAGAAAAAAAAAAAAAAAAGAGATATGGAAGAGAGAGAGAGAGAGAGAGAGAGAGAGAGAGATGGAGAAGCGTACAAGTGTCACGGACTCTAAGCATGCATTTAATTTTTGTTGAACAAGGAATTTACTATGGTTATTTAAAGTGGCTGTAGTAAATGTCTTTCATTGTTGAGCAAAAGTTAGAGTAAATGCATTTCATAGTTATTTTTTTCCCTTGTTTTTTGTCTGGTTAGATTTCTGCCGTACAATGGGTGGAATTTTTGAAGGTATTCTTGTTGCAGTGAAATGCACCGAAAGAAAAGTAATGAAAAGTAAAATTACTTTTGTAAGAATGTTGAGAATTAATAGTAAACTTTCAAAAATTCTTACTTTTGAAAAAATAATTTATTTTGCATATTTTTATAATTATATATCTTAAAAATGATGATAATAAATATTAATAAATTATTTAGCACTTGGGTAGGATACTCAATTTCACATTTTAGCTTAATTTCATATTTTTTATTTTTTTGTTCTTGATCTGTAAAGCCTCGAGTCTACGAGTATTAAAGTGGTATGCAAGTTCGGCCGTGGTGGGTATTAGATAACAGATGTGAACTAGACTCTTCAAACTTTAAAAGATATTTTATGTAGTGTTTAGCGAAAATCAAAATATTCAAAACATTTTTTAACTTTATAAGTAAATATTTAAATTCATTTTTGTGTTTAATTTTGGTTTATGGAGAAGTTTTTAATTAATTTTTATTAAATGGGATAAGAGGAAGAAACATAGGCTTCCTCTATTTTTAAGGAAAGGCATTTAATTTATTTCGGAAAAAAATAGAAGAGAATGTTCTTGATTTCTCCAACCTACATTTCATATAGTGTCTCTTCTTGCGAGAGGAATTTCATGAATGGAGTTCTAATAAAAATAATAAATCTATATCAAAAAGAGAAAAAAAATATATTAATTGAGAATTCTCGGTGGCCATACTCTTCCATTTGAAAGTCCAAACACTACAAGAAACTTGGACATTAGCAACGCTTTTAAGCGTCGGTAGAAACCATCCCGACGCTTTACAAAGCGTCGCCTATGCTACAGTGGAAAAAATATTTTCCGACGCTTCCAAAAGCTTCGCTAATTATAATTTAGCGACGCTTTTAAGCTTCGCTTTTCCCGACGCTTTAAAGCGTCGCTCTTTACCGACGCTTTAAAGCGTCGCTAATTATCATAAGAAAATTCTCATTGACGATCTGCATCTTCTCCTCCATTCCATGGTGCTGATGGAACACAAAGAGAAATGCAAACAACCTCCCCGATCGATACCTTCATTCCATCCATGCAGAGTGGTTGGATTTGGCTATATAAACAGTTATTTCTTTTTCAGATCCACCGATGTGGGACTAAAATGAGGTGGTTTTTTGGCTTCCGACGACGCTTTTAACGATG
The DNA here is from genome assembly GCF_009389715.1 of Phoenix dactylifera. Classification (NCBI taxonomy): domain Eukaryota; kingdom Viridiplantae; phylum Streptophyta; class Magnoliopsida; order Arecales; family Arecaceae; genus Phoenix; species Phoenix dactylifera. The sequence goes on from NC_052399.1 coordinate 7,636,050, forward strand.
CTTAAAAGCGTCGTTATTTAACAACGCTAAAAAGCGTCGTTAAAAGCGTCGTCATTAGCCGACGCTTTTAAAAAGCGTCGGCAAATGTTGACGGAGAAATTATTTTGCCGACGCTTGGAATAAGCGTCGGCAAATAAGAGTCGGAAATTTTCTTTTTTGGTGTAGTGAAACTCTAGGTTTAGGTCTAGACTAGTGCAAGTCAAGTTACCAACCTAGATAAATATAATACAGGCGAAACATCACCCTTTTGTTTTAAAAAAAAGTGAAACCATCCATAGTCCTCTCCAAGAATTATTAAAATTTTAAAACTAATTTAGTTCGATTTGAACAAAAAGATCCCATAGTTTATAACACAACTTTTGGGCCAAATTTTTCTTATATTATATTTAGAGACAAAAAATGAAGAGACATATCTCTCCTTCTCAATGGATTCCTAAGTGATTGTCCTTCTTTATAAATAAATAAAGTGATCAGGGTTGAATTAACAAAGACAAACCTCACTTTCACAAAGATGCTATGGAAACTGTTTTTTACTTTAAATTATTCCACTGTTTCCTTTTTGGGTTGAAAATTTTCTCTCTTTCATTCTTACCTTCCCCTCTCTAGTTTACTAACATTTTACCTATATAGAATTTCAATCCACCACCAAAATCTCTTGGCTTGTATGACCCCTAATCAAATGTACTATCTTTTTATCAAAATGTCTGCATGAAAACCTCTATTAAAAGCCTCTCACCTTTTGATTTTTTATCTGTAAATCTAAATTTTTACAGTTTGATTTGATTTTTATTTTAATTTAACTAGTTGGCCATATTTGCCTCCCTCTCTCTGCTTAGATCTGCAACTATTGTTACACCATTCAAGAAGATTTTTCACATTCATGAGGATCCTATCCTTTCACCTATCTTGACATGAAATTGTGGAATATCGTGTAGCTTGTAGAGAATATGGGGGTCTTGCCTTTCCACGATACTAAGCTTTCCAGGGCTGCTAGGAGTTCAGGAATATCATGACAGATCTACAAACAGTAATATCAACAAGTTAGGGAGGGGGTTAAAAAAGAGAGAGAGAGAAAAGTCGAAAAACAGAAGAAAAAGACTTGTCCTTGAGCATGCGCGGTGTTAGCTAGGTATGGCATCCCCAATATTTTGTTCATAAAGGAGCTTTACTTGGTGATGAAGGTCTATTTTGTTCTCTGACATGAATGATGGGTTCAAGTATCCTTTTGGCAATAGGGTCGATCCAGGTCGATCTGAACCCATGAGCCACAAATCTCATCCCTTTGCCCACAAACCTGCATAAATTGACATCAATTCTCCTCTTGTTCAAGGTACAGCTCAGTAATTCATTTATGATACCATAATGCCAAAAGTAAAGGAGAGCAGGCTTTCTGGTCCTGTTACGGTTACTATTAGAAACACCATCACTGCTCTTGATGGGGATGACAATTTACTCAGTTGCATCGAATATCCAACCTAACCTAATTCAAATGGGGCGAGTTTTTATAACAATTTAAGACCTCATCCAAAATAACTAGCTGAAAAATATTATTTGAATTTTTTGATTTTATATAAGTATCCAAGATCTATCCAGTGAAGAAACGATATGGGACTAAACACATGCGTGCACAGATCCTTACATACTCCTTCCGTTTAAGTTCGGACGTATCCGTCAGGCTAAAGGTTCAAATTCAATCAAATCTAATCAAAGCATTATGATCGGTCCGTTGTTAGCCCCAATAAATCTATATTGCAGTGTTTCCTATTCTAGATAGGTTATGGGTTAGGTTCGCTCTGATACCAATTGTAACAACTCAGGACCTCATTCAAAATGGTTAATCGGAAGAAATTATCTGCATTTCTTAATCCTGTATAAGCACTCAAGATTTATCTAGTAAATAATCGATATGGGTCTAAATACAGGCCCGCATGGGTCCTCACCGTTTTACCTGACTCACAATGGATCCGAAGCTGGTATAGATAATGATAAAAGCAGCTCTAAATCTGATTTGGATATATATATATACACACACACATATATTAAAAATAATAATTTTTGTAACTTTATTCGATCCACGGCGGGTATGGGTAATGGTACGAGACCTCGGAAGAATTTGGTCCGGGTGCATGATGCCTGCGGGCAGGATAAGGCTTCCAGACTGTTGTTAGGAAGTTCCTCCACAGCCTATTATGCCCAGCACCAAAATGTCACAATTAGGGCTCCTGCCCAGCCCAGTATGCATGCATGCAAGCGTCAACAAAAAATCCGTCGTTTGGTGAAATGTTTGCGCAATTAAGTTATAATTATTATGTACTGCAATTCATTAATGGATACGTCCATGTAGCGAGTGGCTTGCTGCCATAGAGTGATTGTTCTTGCAGGAAAAATAGGTCATCATGAATCTTCATTCCTTTCAGAAGTTTGGCAGTCTGACATCTTGTAAGATTAAATTCCATAGATTCATGTGTTGTTGCGTCAAAATTCTGTCTATCGGACATTCTTGTTAACTTCTGCGGAGCTGATTATTATCACAAGTTACTGTGATATATAGCTCCATAAACTGTTGTCAGGTATAGATTAGGAATCATACAGATTCTGCAGTTTTTTGAACAAAATATTAATACCTGTAGTTTCCTTAATTATAAGAATCAGTTATCAGACATGAGGAAACTTCTTGACCAGCTTTGCCACCCTTTTGTAAGTTCTATATAACATCTGTTTCAGGCTCAGATTTGTTCCGTTGCAAACCTTAAAATATCCAGTCCTGTTTTGTTTGATATCCAGAACTAGTTTCACCGTTCGTTCCTTCTTTCTCTTGGACGGCCGATCATGTGATAGGGTGCTCTCTTCTTTCAGAAATAGGGAGGAGTTTTCATCTTCATTGGAAGATGAAGTGAAAACCGAAAACAGAGGTTAAAAGCGATGATCTCTGTAGGAGATGAGGTATCAAAATACCAAAACAGAAAAATAATATAGGAGTATTACAGAATACCCAGAAGCAACTGGAGAAACACATTGATAAGAGAGAAATAAGACTGCTGTAATAACATCATTTGAGGCATAAACCTGATACCCTCGTTTATAAGCAAAGAGATACGACCACTTAGCTAGCATTCATGAGATAAAGATAGAGCTTGACAACCTCAAAATATCCTTATTTTTTCTCACCTGCTAATAAGGAAAAGCGTGTTGGGATAGCAGTGGAGGGCTCTTGCGTTGCTACCTGATGATCGCTTCGACATCTGTGAAGCTACGATGAATCAAGAAGTTTAGAGTGCTTTGAGATCTATACAGAGCATGATCCAATGATCTACAAGAAAGAAGACCAATCATTTTTTTTTTCTTTTCATGCCGAGGTACAACACACCCTGCTTCACAAGAAGCTTGACCTGTTCAAGAAATCATAACAGTCTGGGCACTCCAAAATATCATCCTTGAAAAATGGTTCCCTCAACCTAATCTGCAACAATTCCACAGCCGGAATGTCGAGAATTTCCAGGGCTTTTGAGGACTTTCTTTTCAATAACTCCCAAGTACAGACAGTACTAGTCTTTCAAGACTTGTTTTTGATAATTCCTCCTGGTCTATGGAACTGGTCTTAATACAAAAAGTAGGATTTTGAAGAGTCATTGTGCAAAAATGTGGAAAGCAATTCAGTCCATCCCTCCCCACCCCCCCCCCCCCCCCCCCCCCCCCCCCCCCCCCCCCCCCACAACCCAACCACCAAGAAAAAAGGAGTAAAGGCATAAGCAAATATTTGTCATTACGAAATAGCATTTAAGGTAGCAGACTTTCTCACGTATAGCGAGCAGCAGAACAAAAAAAGTACAAATGTCAAGAATTACAGAAATCTCCCAAGCTTAGAGGATTCAGTTCAATAAAAGATTAAGCTCAAAAACAAGAATAATCAACTAATTCACCGACGAATTGCTCTCCAAGTTTGAACAAGACAAATATACCAGGCATAAGTTGCAGGATTCAACAACTAAATTCTTGACATCTATTACAAAAGTGAAAGAAAAAAACTTAGAGAAAGATGAAAAATTGCAATGGATCAGAGAATATATGTTCAAATACCATAAACATACAATAAGATCTCTGCTTTAAATCACAATTTTAAGACTATTGATGATGGTCAAGCTACATCACATGAATGCTGTTACTGCATCTCCAAATACCACCTTAATTGAACTTATCTATGAGTTCATTGATGCGCTCTTCACGATTGCCTGAATCACCACCGTCCTTGTGGGGTTTTTTCTTCAACTGCAGACGTCTCTCAGGAGCTTTAAGCTTGAATGGCCACAGGAATTTGGTCACCTCTTTAAAATGTGATCCCACCGTAGCAATCTCATGCACGATATCTTCAATACAGATGATGCCATACTTTCCAAGTGCCTGAATTACGCAGCAAAACAATTTGTAAGTATTTATTATTCCTAAATTAAAGCAGGAAACAGATGATGTGGGGCACATCATCTTCAATGGAGAACAGGCAGCTTTAACACATTCATCGCTACCAAGTTTACTCGAGGCATAAAACTTGAGTTTATATTTGTTTTCCCATTCAAAAAATGCAGGTCAGAATCAATGTTAACATCGTAGGTGCTCAGGTCAACTCAGACTTGTCAAGTCACATGTAGCTGCAATGAGAAAAATACAGCTTGTCCAAACCCGTAGGAAGGTGGGACGACCCGCCAAATTCACATCCGATCAGGTGGTGACTGTTTTCCACACTGTCTTGAATTGTGGTGCATGAGAAGTATCCAAGAACGTTAAGGTAGAGAGAGGAAACGGCCAAGGTACAGCATGATGTTATTTCTGTGTTCTGAATGAGATGCAGTATAAGCCACTTAGACAAGGCCTATGACTAGGAAATCTTTCAGCATTTGAACTTTGACTTCGAGGAATTACAATGCTACCAGAAATTTCAATGCGAATCTTGTTCTTGTCCTTCCAAATAAAATTTCAAATATTTGTACAGTCAAAAATTAACAATGCAAAGCAATATGAAATGAATTATTGTTGTGATGGTTTTTGTTCCTAACCCATAGTCACAGTAAATTTACAGACCATGCATGAAAAAGTAAAACAGAAAATAAGTTATGTGGCAGGTGAAAGATTATACAGAATGCAGGAGACTGCACCTGCTCAATAACATTGTTATTTGTGAGAGGAACCCTCTGCTTATCTATCATTCCACAGCCCTTCTTGTAGATCAGCTCCCTCACACTCTTCAAGTTAGGATAGCTGCGATCACATAAAATTTTAAATGAACATAAGAGAAAACAAGAACTATGGTAAAATAATGAAGAACATATCAGATTTCTTACCCATAGGTGATAAATGGCTCTACACTGAGTAACATTTTCAAAGTCGCTTCACTGGCCTTCACAAATACACCACTTAAAAAATGTCTCAACCTCAACAAGTCCAAGATTTTTCGGGTTCTAGGATGCATGTCCCTTGAGCTGAATATTATCACAAAAAAGAGGGAGAAAACCGATTTAGCAGAGGCAAACATGTCAAAATCAGCTTTGAACAAGAGAATTTGCAAAATAAGAGGTATTATGACATCCCCAACTCACCCACGAATACGAATAACAAAAAGTAACTCAGATTTAAGACTGTCAGAAGCCAATTTCCGCAGCTTCAGCCTTTGTTTCATCCGAATGTGGTCCAATTCCTGGAAAATGAGTGAGAAAATCAGAAAAAAAAATTCCAAATTTAACTATTTACAAATTTCAGATGCCAAACATACAACCAAAAAAAGCTTTGCAGTGACAAGAAATGAACATGTCATCTAATTGATATGGCCTAGGTTTAGCAATGAGCTAAGTATCTATGATATTAAAGTTACAGATGTTACGCAAAAAGAACTCAAATATTTTGTTTCCAATTTTCTTTATGGTGGTTGGACTTTTGTTACATAAACTGTACTTCTATATTTTTTTAAAAAATTATTCACAAAAAAATTTAGGTCATTATATATATATATATATATATATATATATATATATATATATATATATCAAAATGAAAATCAGGAACCAAAGAAGACTGAAGAATTACAAACAAAGGAAAATAATAAACAAACTTACAAAATGTTGATGAAAGTATGCAAGAATGGATAATAAGCAACAAGTAGAGAAATCTTAATAGGCCAAACCAAGCACCAGCAATATTGCAGCCATAAATAATGCAATATGCTTACTTTATCACAGTATTCCTTGACAAACTCCTCGGGCCTTTTGATCGCGAATTTCAAGTCCCTTTTGTTTCTTTTCTTTCGTGCTTCCAATTGCTCCCTCCTCTTGATAGCCCACTCTTCATTGTTTTTCCTCTTCTTTAGCACCGTCTCATGGACATAAGTGAGGGGCTGTGGCTCCTCCTCCGCCATGAAAATCTGATAACCTTCAAAGCAGCTTCACCAAATAATCCACTCACAGTTAATACTAACCTATAGCGCAAGAAATATCCAGGAAAAGAAGAGAGAATGATCGGATTCGTTAACCAAATAGAATACTTTCGTTACAAATCAAATCAAGTAAAAGATGCAAACTTTTACCGCTTTATAGATGAGTAAATTTGGGAAGAAACTCAAAAATTTACACACTATATCATCATATAGTTTGAAATCATTGACGAAATTAAAAAAAAAAAGTGATTTTGAGCGCAGATGACATAATTCCAGCTCTCAAAGTTTATAAGTTAGGGCAATAGAGATGAAGCCCCGTTCCAAAAGTAATATAAGTGAGCTATGATTCACAGAAAACGGGAAAAGAGGGGGAACGAGCGGGTGAGGACAAGAGTACCGGCAATCCGCAGAGGGAAGCAATGGCCGGCTCCGGTCTTCGACGGAGGGGCGACGGCCGGAGGGATTCGGCGGCTCGGCAGCCGGGGTAAGAGAGGGAGCGATGGAGGAGGGAAAGAGGGAAAGAGCCCGGGAACTCTAGGGTTTCTCTTCTTTTAATTAGGGTTTTCATCTGGTGATCTCCCGCTTCCGGCCGTTGGATCTTGGAATCGTTAGCCTTATATATTGCTCCATCTATTATATTTGGGATAAATAAGGCCTATTGACACGGTCTAACGTTCACGGCCGGGCCTGAAATTTTCAGCCGGCCCAGTTATGCTTACACGTGGTTTTTATTTGTAGGAGAAATGAAACTAATTAACTCACTATATCATGATAATTTTAATTAAATTTTGTGATTATGATATGAGATAATGCTTTTCTTTAACTAATTAGCAGTGTCTACTAGTTGAACTTGAACCAAATTTTATTTATAATACAAGGTTCTTACCTTTATGCTAGTATGAGGCACATGCAATAGGCGTAGCTAACAAGATTTTGTCCATGTATCATATGATCTTCCATCAACAAAAAGTCACTAAGCTTGAACTTACTAATGAAAAAGTAGAAATTGGTTTCAGGATAAAACAGAATCAAATGTTTTGTTGAATTTGGTAATTTACTATGGCAGCTCTTCAACAAGTGCTTGCATGAGCCTCAAACCAAGACACTTCCATCATCCCATCATAGCATCAAAACCGAGCTGTGGCTTGCATCCCTCTTTTGTTATTGATGGACATTGGAAAAAAGCATGCAGGGTCTAGACAGCCACAGTCCACCATTCATGCTTGCAAGCATGATTAGTGGCTTAATCAGTTACCTGAGTGGCCTGCCAACAATTAGTCTTACAAGGATGCATTAATTGTTCCAGATTTGCTTCTAATGTCCTCTGAGGGCCAGAGACCAGGGAGCAAAATGGCTCTCCCAACAACCCAACCTCCTTAGGTGCTTCCTTTTGATTGGAAGTTTGGAACACAACCCGTCTGGTCGATTGATAGAACCATTAGACAGACGGGAATGTAAATAGAAAACATATCCTGGGAAAGCCTCACGGCCTGGTAGTCAGCATAACAATAATGACATTTGTTGATATGCCACCGCCTATATTATTAATGCGTGCATTCCATTATCGCAAAAATATTGTTGAGGGTGAGGTCCAGCCCCATGCTCGGCAAGTTTGTTTTGAGCCAAGACTGAAGATCTGAAAGACTGTATGAGTTGTAGGTGAATGCTTGAAGATCGTTTCAGGCTGTTTCAGAAAGTTGCACTGTGGAGTTGTCGACAACTGAGAGTTGGTTGTCGACAACTGGACAGAACTTATCGACAAGTCAGCCAGACTTGTCGACAACTGTGAACAGAAGGCAGAAGGACAGAAAGATGTTTTTTGGCTATCTTGGCATCAGTTGTCGACAACTGAGATTGGGTTGTCGACAACTGTGCGCGGAAATCCGTGCGGTCAGGATTTTAAGTTACTTATTCGTGGCAAATCAACGGTGGAGATCATCTGAGAGTCTGGGGACTATAAATAGGTCTCTTATGAGACCTAGGGATATAAGAGAGAAGAATTATCAAGGAAAGAGAGAAGCTAGGGCTTGTGGTTGTGCTCTAGGGTTTTCTTGCTAGGGCTTGTGGTTGTGCTTTAGGGTTTTCTTGCTAGGGCTTGTGATTGTGCTCTTGGGTTTTCTTCTCGGAGTCAAGCCAGCGTTTCTAGGGTGTAAGCGGCGGCTCTAAACGGGATTTGAATAGATCCTCCTAGGAAGTGTTCCAGATTGTGGATGTAGCCAAGTTTTGGTGAACCACGTAAAATCCTTGTGTTCTCTCTCTCTGGATTGTTTTTTTTTTTGTTTCTTCCTTGTTTTGTTGTTTGTGTTTGCATCTCGTGATCCAAGTTTTTTTTATCTCCATCGATTCTGGGAGGAATCTATATTCTCAGCATGTTCGGTGGTTGATCCGAACTTAGGAAAGGAGAAGTGCACGATTCCCATCAAGTGGTATCAGAGCCTTTGGTTCAAGTGAGTGGAGAAATTGTTTTTTTTTTTGCTAGATCCAGATCTAGAGATGGACATGGGAAGCAACAACAAGGATACTGGAATGTTTTGTTTCACCAGCATGAACTCGTGGCCGATCTGGAAGGAGAAGATGGAGGACATACTCTACTGCATGGATTTGTATCAGCCTATCCTAAAAGATGCTGATATGAAAGATAACATGGATCCTAGACAGTGGAGGGTGTTGAATCGGAAAACGTGCGGGATGATCCGAAAATGGCTTGATGTAAGCATTTATCCCCATGTTTCTGGAATTACTTCGGCATTTGAGATGTGGCAAAAGCTACACGAAAGGTGCGAGCGGAAGTCCGTGGGAAACAAGACTCTATTGATCCGCAAACTTGTGAACCTGAAGTATAGAGATAGATCTTCAATGGCAGAACATTTGAATGCTTTTCAGAGTATTGTAAACCAGTTGGTAGTCATGAAAACAACTTTTGAGGAGGAAGTTCAGGCTAGCTTGTTGCTGAGTTCTCTCCCAAGTAGCTGGGATACCTTGGTGGTATCAATCAGCAACTTGACTCTAAAAGGTGGTTTGACAGTACCAGTAGTTCATAGTGTTTTGTTAAATGAAGAATCTCGCAAGATGGCCAACGGTGAAGGGCCTTCGCAAGTCTTGGTAAATGAGGACCGTGGAAGAAGTAATAGCAGGAAGCCCTGTGGCAGAGGAAAGTCTATTGCTCGGTCCAAGTCAAAAGGGAAGTCCAAGTATCAGTGCTGGCATTGTAAGCAAGAGGGCCACATGAAGAAGAACTGTTATCAATTTAAGAAGGACTTGAAGGAGGGAAAGGTGAAGCAGAAGGATGATGGCACATTGGCTGCCATTACTTCGGATGATGGCACATTGGCTGCCATTACTTCGGATGATGGCATTATTGTCTTTGTAGACTTAGGAGAATGCCTTCATACCTCAGGCAACAAAGTTGAATGGGTGGTTGACACCGCAGCATCGTATCATGTGACTCCTAGGAAGGATTTCTTCACAAGTTACAGAACTGGTGACTTTGGAAATGTCAGGATGGGAAATAGCAGTGTGGCGAAAATTCTTGGGATCGGTGATATATGTGTAAAGACAGAGGTTGGCTGCACCTTAGTTCTGAAGGATGTCAGACATGTCCCCGATCTTCGTCTGAACTTGATTTCAAGGTTGGCTCTTGACAAGGATGGCTATGTGAGTATGTTTGGACAGGGTGCATGGAAGCTGAGCAAAGGCTCTATGACAGTGGCTAGAGGCAAAGCATGTTGTACCTTGTACAAGACATATCTGGAGATAGATGCTCAAAGGGAGTCAGTAAATGCTCTTGAAGCTACTCCTGAATTATGGCACCAAAGACTTGGCCACATGAGCGAGAAAGGGATGAAATTACTCGGTCAGAAGAACCTTATTCCTTCAAATGCTGGATCGATGGCATTCCGCTCTTGTGAGGCGTGCTTAGCAGGAAAGCAATACAGAGTGTCCTTCACAGAACACTCAGAGAGGAAGAAAGAGCTCCTGGAGTTTGTCCATACCGATGTATGCGGGCCACTCCACGTTCCTACACTCGGTGGGCGCCGCTACTTCCTCACTTTCATCGATGATTCATCATGAAAGGTATGGGTTTATGTTTTGCTGAACAAGTCTGATGTATTTGAAGCTTTTAGCAAGTTCCATATGAAAGTAGAGCGTGGAACTGGGAAGAAACTCAAGTGTCTCCGTAGTGATAACGGAGGGGAATATGTTTCCCATGAGTTCGAAAGCTATTGTGCTCAGCGTGGTATCAAGCATGAGAAGACTGTTCCCCGCATCCCTCAGCACAATGGGTTGGTGGAGAGGATGAACCGCACATTGATGGATAAAGCTCGGGCGATGCTATTCAGGTCAAAGCTTCCAAAGACATTTTGGGGGGAGGCAATGTTAACTGCTTCCTATATAGTCAACCGGTCTCCCTTAGTTGCCTTGAAGGGGGATGTTCCAGAGAGTGTTTGGTTGAAGAAGGAGATTTCCTATACCCATCTGAGAGTTTTTGGATGCAAAGCATATGTGCATGTCCCAAAGGAGAATAGGTCAAAGCTCGATGATAGAGGCATACCATGTATGTTTGTTGGTTATGGGGATGAGGAATTCGGCAAGCACTTGTACGACCCTAAAGCCAAGAAGATAGTGAGAAGTCGGGATGTAGTGTTCTTTGAAGACGAGACTATCGCCGACATCCAGGTGAATATGAAGCCAAATGATAATAGAAGTCCACAAGATGAAACTCCCATCTCTTCCCCACAGCTCTCAGAGGGGGGAGAGGGAGAGGCTCATAAAGAACCAGTGGTTGAGGATGCTGGTGGTAATGAAGCTCCGGTACGTGATGAATCTACCAGGCAGGAAGTAGAGCTCCCACCTTCGGAAGTGCCTCAACTCTGGAGGTCCACTAGAGTGCCTATACCATCAAGAAAGTATAGTTCAGAGGAATATACTTTGCTTACAGAAGAGGGGCAACCAGAGGACTTCAACGAAGCTCTTTGTACTAAAGAGAAGATAAAGTGGTTGAAAGCTATAGAAGAGGAAATGGATTCCTTGAAGAAGAATGACACTTATGAGATTGTCGAAGCTCCAAGGGGAAAGAGAGTTTTGCACAACAAGTGGGTGTTCAAGCTCAAACGAGATAGTACCGATCAAGTAGCAAAGTACAAGGCGTGACTGGTGGTCAAAGGTTTTGAGCAGAAAGAAGGTATTGATTTCACTGAGATTTTTTCTCCTGTGGTGAAGATGACATCAATCCGGGTGGTATTGGCGATGGCAGCTTTGATGGACTTAGATTGAGCAACTCGATGTCAAGACTGCATTTCTTCATGAAGAGCTCGAGGAGGAGATCTATATGAAGCAACCAGAGGGCTTCGAGGTGAAAGGCAAAGAACATATGATTTGTAGTTTGAAGAAGAGCTTGTACGGTCTGAAGCAAGCTCCTCGACAGTGGTACAAAAAGTTTGATTCCTTTATGGTAAGTCAGGGATACACTCGTACAACTGCAGATCATTGTGTCTGTCAAAAGAGTTTTACCGGTGGGAGATTCATAGTGCTTCTACTCTATGTTGACGACATGTTGATCGTTGGCCAGGATGGAGATTTGATTAGGGCATTGAAAAGGGACTTCTTCAAAGCTTTTGACATGAAGGACTTGGGTTCAGCCCAGCACATTCTTGGCATGAATATCGAGAGAGATCGGAAGGGTCGAAGACTATGGTTGTCTCAGAATACTTATGTTGAGAAGGTACTTGAGAGATTTGGTATGAAGAATGCAAAACCGGTAAGTACTCCTCTGGTGGGTCATTTTAAACTTTGTTCTAGTATGTCACCGGATTCAAAAAAAGACAAAAAAAGGATGGTGTCAATTCCTTATGCTTCAGCCGTGGGGAGCCTAATGTACGCCATGGTGTGCACTAAGCCGGACATTGCTCATGCTGTGGGTGTGGTGAGAAAATATATGGCAAACCCAGGCAAAGAACACTGGGAGGCGGTGAAGTGGATACTGCGATACTTGAGGGGAACTTCAGATTTCAGATTGTGCTTTGGCGGTGACAATCCAATCTTACAAGGATATACGGATGCAGACATGGCAAGTGATCTTGATAGGAAGCGGTCAACTTTTGGTTATATCTTCACTTTGTCAGGGGGAGCTGTATCATGGCAGTCGAAGTTGCAGAAGTGTGTGGCTCTTTCTACAACCGAGGCTGAGTATATTGCTGTGAATGAGGGCGGCAAGGAACTTCTCTGGTTGAAGAGGTTTCTTCTTGAATTGGGTATGAAGCAGGAGGCTTTTGTATTACATTGTGATGCTCAGAGTGCAATTGACCCGAGGACCAAGCATATAGCAATTAGGTATCATTGAATCCGAGAAGTGCTTGAAGAGGGGGAGATGGTTATCAAGAAAATTGACACAAGTAAAAATCCGCAGATATGGCTACTAAGATTGTGACTCGAGGGAAGCACGAGCTTTTTCTAAGCTCGTGGGCATGACTTGAAGAAGATGTGCAGTGGTTCTCTTCTTCCCATGGGTCTGGAGGGGGAGATTGTTGGGGGAGAGGTCCAGCCCCATGCTCGGCAAGTTTGTTTTGAGCCAAGACTCAAGATCTGGAAGACTGTCTGAGTTACAGGTGAATGCTTGAAGATCGTTTCAGGTTGTTTCAGAAAGTTGCACTGTGGAGTTGTAGACAACGGGGAGTTGGTTGTTGACAACTGGACAGAACTTGTCGACAAGTCAGCCAGACTTGTCGACAACTGTGAACAGAAGACAGAAGGACAGAAAGGTGTTTTTTGGTGATCTTGGCATCAGTTGTCGACAACGGAGATTGGGTTGTCGACAACTGTGCGCGGAATCCGTGCGGTCACGATTTTAAGTTACCTATTCGTGGCAAATCAACGGTGGAGATCACCTGAGAGTCTGGGGACTATAAATAGGTCTCTTATGAGACCTAGGGATATAAGAGAGAAGAATTATCAAGGAGAGAGAGAAGCTAGGGCTTGTGGTTGTGCTCTAGGGTTTTCTTGCTAGGGCTTGTGGTTGTGCTCTTGGATTTTCTTCTCGGAGTCAAGCCGGCATTTCTCGGGTGTAAGCGGCGGCTCTAAACGGGATTTGAATAGATCCTCCTGGGCAGTGTTCCAGATTGTGGATGTAGCCAAGTTTTGGTGAACCACGTAAAATCCTTGTGTTCTCTCTCTGGATTTTTTTTTTTGTTTCTTCCTTATTTTGTTGTTTGTGTTTGCATCTCGTGATCCAAGTTTTTTTTTATCTCCATCGATTCTGGGAGGAATCTGTATTCTCAGTGTGCTCGGTGGTTGATCTGAACTCAGGAAAGGAGAAGTGCACGATTCCCGTCAAATATTCCCCCATAACACGCCCAGAATATGGGGCTAGAAATTGCAGAGCAGGATCCAAAGCAAGAGATAATTTTAGTAGCACCAGAGACAAACAGGGTTGTAGAAGAAATCATAGTGGAGGTACTTCGGTAATCAGGCAGAAAAGGTCTTAAGATACTCAGAAGCTAACTATGAAGCCTGATGGATTGCTCTCCCTCTCTTTCTCCGATATTTACTCTCTTTCCATCATTGAACTACAAACATCTGCTGCATGTGCTAGACACTATACAAATGCATTGTATGGCACTTTTTTTGTTGGAAAAAAGGTGGTTAAGAATAATCTTTCTAAACATGAATGATATAAGATTATAGCATGCATTGAAGTTAGTTTATAAACATAATATGTTATGTGAAGTTTTAAAATGCTTATTGGACCGCAAATGCTAACAAAAATAACCAGTGAAAATAGCGGTTGAATATAAAGGATTTTTTTATAAATTTTTCATCTCTAAATAGTTATAATGCACGTGCAATTGCGTATGGCTATTAATAAAGTTTTTTAAAATATAAGATAATTTTGAGTGCTTGGATATTTTTGAGCGTGCAGAAGTGTTTTTTCAAAAATACCAAGGGCAATGTGCTCTGCACTATTGGTCCCTAAGCACTCAAAAAGCCATAAACAACCTGTCTCTTTTGCAAGTTGAAGCTCTACTAGACATCTAAAATCATTCCTGTCTCTATAGCTATTAATGAATTTTACAGAACTTTCAAGCACCTCTAGAAATTGCTTTGATTAGTTTGCCCACAACCACGAAAGGAAAGCAGCATAATTAGGAAGTGTGTTGGCGAGGGAGGAAGCAGTGAAGGTATAGGATTCGTCATCAGAGACCATGATGCCAGACTGATAGTGGCTAGGGGCCGGCAAATCTTCGACAAATCTATAATCAGTGTTGAGCTTAGAGTTGCATGAAAGGGCATCACCTATGCGAGGTATATGCTGGGTGCGGACTGTATCCTCCTCGAGAGAGACTTGGCCACAATGATCGAGTAGATCCGGGGTCGGGGTCGTACCGCTGGTTCTAGGCCGCTGCTCCTCGACATCTACAGGCTCTTAGATGAGTGTGGTTTCTATCGGGCCACATATGTCTACATGGAGACGAATAGTGCTGCTGACTAGGCGGCCTCCTTTGGGGCTCACCATTCTGAAGGCTTCACCTAAGAAGACCACATGTTTGTACCTTATCCTCTGTTCTATTTTCTTTTTTCTAATTTTGTTAGCTGCACTCACATCTGTCACGTGTGAGCCGCTGTTGTACTAAAAAAGCAGCATAACTAGCAGTAATAACCATAAAATCTATACGGAACCTTCCACTCTTGGTGGATTTGGAACGTAGATTTGATGCAAGTGGATGGAAAAATGTATAGATCGAGGGGTGATCTGTCCATTTTCCTTTGCCGTGCTTCATGCATTCTTCCTTCCACTCACATCAAATCGACATTTGGAACGAAACATGGAATAGTTAGAAACGCACATACGAAGACAGAACTAAGGGTTTCAATAATATGCTCTCTCAGGGACTCTATATTGGATATCCAGCAAATGAAACATTATACCTGTGGATTCTTTGGAGAACAGAACTGCAGTTCCAGATGTCTTGGGATCTAGGCAAAACTTGAGCATTTGATGGAACATAAAAGGTGAGCAGGACTTCATATCCCACTCATAATCTCTTTGTTCTTCATATGAAATTTTAATTCAAGAAATGTGATATCTTGCAAAAACGTGTTTTCAGGAGAAAATTAGGCCGATGCCTCGTAGCTTTCATTCAGCAAAATGAAAGTAAACATCAAGAGGAAACTTGTTCATATCCTATGCTATATGAGAAACACTATGTGAATAATATTGTGCTCCCTCTTTTCGGTCGGCTTGATCCAGGTAACAACAATTTAAGAATTGCCTTCCATCCAAATATTTGCATGCTGATAGCTTTTTTTCCTTTAATTACTTCAACTCCCATGAGGGGCTGCTAAGTTTTCTTGTCTTTTTGCTTAATGATCTTCATCTAAGACTCTGCTTTCGTGAGGGGCATCCATCCATGGGCCAAGACAGAGGAGTAGACGGCTCGATGAGCCAACAAGTGCAGTCCATTGCCTTGTGGTGCTGAAAAAATCTTAAGCGATGGAAACATTCTCAAAAAACCTTGCTTGACAATCACAGCACGGCATGGTTAAACTAGCAACAAGACAACACTGCGGACGACAAAAAATTTGAAGGCAGATAAATGCGTGGACACAAAGTCCCACACGTCTCAATAAAATGCATCAGTTCATGCGATGCAGCGTATCATCAAATGTATAAATGCGAACCAGTTAGAAATGTAGAAAACGGTCGGCCAAATGAAACAAAATGCCAAAACGCGATCCTGAAATCTATTTGATCAGTTGGATTGCAAGATAGAGAGCAATGTGTCATGTGTCACATCCCCCTCCATACTCGCATCTGTTTAGGCAAAAGCCCCTAAAACACCACAATCTAGGTCAATGACTTTTTACATAGAATGACCATGCAAACAGAAAGAGCTGATGGCCCACAGATTGAGAAAGAGTTCTTTGTTAGCTGACAAGATCCATGCCACGCGCTTAGCAGGGAATGAATTTGGCGGTAGACTTTCATAGCTGCCATCCGCCAAGTTGTGGATATAGACATTTGACTCCATATCAGGATCAGTTGGTTCTTCCCAGATGAATCTCTTCCGTTTTGCTGCCTCAAGGTCCAGACATCTTGGCTCCCAATATTCATTCGGTCTTAAAGTGGAAACCTTCCTTCCCCTGTTCCTCCATGCAAAATGAGCAACAACTGGTTTTCTCCAACTCAAGATCATCCAGATATTCAGTTCAGAGAAGTTTAAAGAGCTGAAGCATGGAGACACAAAATAGACCCTCACAATTTCCCCTTCACCTTCGACAATGTTTTTCGAACCACCTATAAGGTTATGGTGATGTGAGAAGAACATCCAACTCTTTTCTAGCAGATCAAGAGTGACAAACCTCCCTTTCTTACAATCAATGCACAGAACCTGCATTCCGACTAAAGTCATAGCACTTATAGAAGTAAATCGCTCATGCTTCTTAAAGGCATACACCTTCCAAGCTTCATCTCCAGGGCAGATCATATGCATTGAGATCCAATGGTCTTCGTTGTTGATGTAGATGGCACGGCCGGACACACTAGATTTAGTGGTTGCTTATGAGATCAACAAACGATATTTATTTTCTAAATCTTTGAAATGCAAGAGCCACACAATTACTGATATCTGTTAATAGCAACCAGTATTATGTTTTAACAGGAGCTTTTACAATACCGCCATTAGAGCTGGATTCCATTATGGTACTTATCTACAATCATACTGATCAAATAAAAGGGATTCATGTAATAAGTACATGAAAATGATCAAGACGAGAGCTAACCTTCTGTATGAGGATGTGGGCATGAACAGCTTAATTATACATGATGACAAGATATGTGGATAAGTAATCAAAGCAGATTATATGTCATAATACGAGATTAAAATATGAGAATGCAACTCTTCATCTGTACAAGTTTTAAGTAATGCAGACAATCTAGAGATAATATTGAATATCGAGCAGTCAATGTTTGAATAGATTCCTACAAAATCTTACCGCCGGTTGAATTTCTTAGGGCTGGAGATTAAAAGTTAGCACCAAGAAATTCAACTAGGGATAGGATTTTGCAGGAATCCATTCAAACATTAACTGTTCAATATTCGATGTTATCTCTTGATTTTCTACATCACTTAAAATTTGTAGAGATAAAGAGTTGTAATCTTATATCTTAATCTAGTAGTATAACATATAATCCGCTTTAACAACTTATCAATATATCTTGTCATCATGCAGTATAAGCTGTTCATGCTCACATCCCCATACGGAAGGTTAACTCTCATCCAGTGACCATTTTTACGAATCATTACGCAAATTCCTCCTCTTGGATTAGTATGAATACAGATAAGCATTATAATGAAATCCAACTTTGATTGTGGTGTTGTGAAAGCTCCAGCTAAAACATAAAATTAACTGCTGTTACTGGCAATTATGTGATGCTTACATTTGAAAAGTTTAGCTAGATACCACTTCCTAATCTCATACGCAACCTCTTTAGAAAGAACCTGACCATTCAGTTGTTGGATGTTCATCTGACAACTCCTCTTGTATATGGATTGAAAAATTCAACACCCTCGAAATTCGAATTCTGCAAAAATAATATGGAACCTTGATCAACTTCTGTGAGTCTCCCCTTTTCAAGTGCATTGGACTCTAATTTATATGCAGGTGGCGTACATGCAAGAGAGTTAGAGTTGCAATTTGACGACAATTGTATGTCGCATAAAAACATTGCTAATGATTGATAAGAAATATTATTGTCTCAAATTCTCACCATTGACATAAACAGAAAATATTACTACTTACTTCAAGGATAGCGGTGCTTCAGGTGGGAATATTGAGGAAATGCTTTGCAAGGGTAGATGAGTAAAAATCAAGGTGGGGACCTTCACAAGGGATGATGAGGTACTTCCCTTCTGCATGGATTATACAAATCAAAATTATACAAGATCAATGGTCAAACAGCTTGACAACTACACATGATCTAATAAGAACATTAAGAAAAGGAATCAACAATTGGAAAAGAATTTATCATTGTGAGACAGACTTCTGAGTTATAGCAATCATAATTCATGACCGATGACTGCATAATGATTTCAATTATATCAAACAGCAACTTTGATTAGTTACAAATCAATATAAATTATATCCTACTCTGTTTCGATTCATAACCAGATCATGATAAACTTTTTCTTTAAGAAAAAACTTTCGAAAAAATAGGTGTTGTAGCGAATATACATAAAATAGAAACATTTAAATTAATTTGTATTGGACAACTTTGATGTTACTTGAGGCCCAAGTAGCATCAGAAGTGTATGGGTATCCAAATTGGTGTTACAAACTATTCCTGCTATCTTTTTATATCATGCACAAGTTAATAAAAATTCAAGTGCTTTGGCTACCATATATGTATGGATCAAAACAAACCTTTTTTCTTATTTTCAAATAAACCATTCATCTTGCAACCATCTAAATAACATCTGGAACACTTAGCAAATCAAAATTCTGATATCTTGAAGTTCTCTTACCTATGCATTAATTGTACACAACATGGTTGATATTGGCATGGCTAGGGTTGTAAAGTCTACAATGGTTCATATGAAATGAGAATATACATTGTCGATCACAATCTGTAGATCTTAAAACTCACATCCCAAAACTTAATTATATCTAATAGATCCAAATTAAAATAAACTAAATTATTTTGCCATGTGACAGAAGGAAGCTTATTTTCTGAAATCACAGAGATTAGAAGTAACGAAACAATTTGTTTAGTTCTAGCCATAATAAATGATGCAGATAATCATTAAAGATGTGGATCATGATTATTTGATCCTCCAAGATCCATCTTTGAGATAGTGATGATGATGCCCTTCTGCAAATGCTAGCTTGGATATCTTCAGAGACATGTAGGATACATGGACTTGAATAGAAGCCAACCACTTTTTCCCTTCAAAAGGTTATCATTAAATCTTGGAAATCTCAGGCTGAAGAATAGAGCAAGTACACAATCCCGTTCAGTAACCAAGCATGTACAGGTGGTGAAGACTAGAGAAAGTAACCTCAATCCATGAAAACCATATCATGTATGTAGTCACTTGAAAATGAATCATTTGAGTTTGTTCTTAACTTCTTAGGTAAGTCTATGTAGAAGGTGTCTGTATTTTCTGGGTTCCTGCTCGGTAGGAGGCTCTAGCAAAAGGTCTTTGAGAACTGGGCTCGTTTGGTTCGCGGAAAGCATTTTTTCTTCTAGAAATAAGATTCCTGGAAAGCAGATTTCTAGAAAAAGGATGCCTGAAAAAGTACTTTTGGCATGTTTGGTTGACCATGGAAAAGTGATAGATTTTCAAAGTACTTATGTTTGGTTGACCATCCACTTTCCTAAAAAAGTTATGTGTAATTCCTATTATACTCTTAACAAAATTTAGGTCTTTAATGCCTCTTTAACGTTGAAGGGCCTTTTTGAAAAAAAAATAAAAATGGAGTTATTCCTGGCTCATGAGAAAATAACTTTTTCATGTTTCTCATAGAAAAGACTTTTCCATGAAATGTAGAAATCATATTCCCATGGGAATACAACTTTTCCATTTCTCTCCTTTGAAAACTCCAACCAAACAAAAGGCATCTCATTACTTTTCCGTTGACCATACTTCCCCCCTTCTTTTCCCGCGAACCAAACGAGCCCTAAGATGGATGCCATGAGCAGATACAAGATATATTCGTGAAAGGCAATTTGAAAGGAGATGCTTTCTTATTGCAGATGTTGAAACAGCTATTGGCTATCTTTTGTTTCCTCTATCTATTGTAACAGAAAATCAACTAGCGTCAATCAATTCAAACTGTTGAAAACTAGTATAATCATCATACTGAGACTTGCTAAGAGACAATATCACATATGATATAGCATACAGATAACAGGATATTGTCCAAAATGTTCTACATTCTGTTAGATATTCTATCAATCCATAATACTGATAAAACCCTATTATATTAAGTAATAGAATATATTCTTAGCCTATTAGAATTCATTAAGATTTTGGAAGCTTGAAGAGAACATGAAGATTCCTTCAGATTTAGATTTACGTGCTGGTGACTTTCATCGTATGCATAATGTTATGGAGAGCTAATTATCAAGTTTGACACCTCTAGAAGCCAAGAGTGTATATCCTTTTCAAGCAAGCTGTTTGGAACAGGACAATGATTGTTTTCAATGTGGAAAAATTAGCGTGACACCTCCTTACTGACAAGAACAGATAGCTAGCTCTGGTTATGAAGCAAATATCAGTAGGGATGTGGGAAGAAGGTTAGGGTGACTTTGGTTGTCTCTTGACTCAGATGGTTGCACATCATCCAGTTTAAAAGAATTCGGCAATTCATGAGGACTCAGCCTTTAAACCATTTCTTTTAAAGCCAGAGGTTTCTAACTGAAATTCAGCAAAATTCAGCCATGTTTAAAAAGGCTGGATTCTCCACATAACTCTGAGGAGATGATGAATGACTACAGCCACTCTGTTGTGAAAGAGCTAGTCGATATAAGAACATGACAAGGGATATAAGCAGATGAAGGAAGAAGTTTATGGAAAGAAGCCACAGTTGGCAATTAGCAAAGAAGAGGTGGAGAGCATATGAGCAGAAAGATTGCTAGAGTGGTCCTTTCTTTTTGTAAATAATAGTCGAACTGCCACCTTAGGAAATCCTAACTTAAATATTTGGAAAGCATCTCTCAAGTTTCAAATCTATAACCTCCTCTTGAGTTTAGGATGGGTGCAAACACAAGGGTTAGTCCCAGTTTGTCCTAGAGTCATCAAACTTAAGTGCCTTCACAAGCTCTCGAGCAGCTTTGATGCTCAAAGTAAAAACATAAGGTGATGTAACCAACATTGTCCTTTCTTCCAGTAGTCAAGGTTTGGTCACTTGAGCTTTTCTCAATTTATATCCTCCTTGCTTGCACAATGAAAGCAAAATCAATGGGAAGTAACTGGCATTATGGACCTACAAGAAGAACTAAATTTGCTAAAGAAAGCCAGAATCAGACCTTGCTGGCGTTTTTGAACATTCTGGGAGTTGAATGCTAGAGTAAGAGGTGGTACTAGAGACTTGGACTACTCTTTTCTATAAAGGCTGAATTACAGTATGTTTGAGGTTAAGTGCAAGGTGATAGTGGAATAAACCAAGAGTTGGAAACTTGATTAAGGTGTACATTGATTGTTTTCATTTGCCTTCAAAAGTTCAATCTTGGATCATTATGCCCAAATGAATAGCACCGTTTTGGATGATTATGCCCATCAACTTCAAACAAAAACTCGATTTCACTCCTATCTCCACTTTACGTCATTCATTATACTATTTCGTCCTATTAATTTCGAAATCCTTGATTTCTGAGGCTTTTGTCTAGACTACAAGTTCAGCGTTTAACCTAGTTAAGTTCTCAATACTATTCATGCAGAAACAACTTATATGATACACCACATTACCTATATGTGAATATAGAAGCAAACAAACAGTAACTAAAATACATAGCAACTAAAGGATAGAAAGTTTCAAAAGTTTGTATATTAATCTATATTAATCTGAGCCCGCCAGTTTACCCCCATAAGAAAGAAGGACAAGAATTGATATGCTGGTAAAGGGCTTCTAGCACAATATGGGGTTGCATAGTGCGATGTAGACATAGGTTAGGACATAACCTGATAAAAAGTGGCATTTGAACATATTCCATATCTATGAAGCACTTATTCACATGAATACGAGGCAAGAACAAGACATGATATGGATACAAAAATACAACAAATCTTGAAAAAAATGCGATACAATACATCGAGGAGGCAACAATATTTATTTATTTATGTATGTATGTTAGCATCTACATAGTATATATTAACAAGTATTCATCAAACATAACAAGCTATTACAATAGCATAGTCATCAATCCATGCAGTAATATCCAACATCATATACTTTTATTTAACCATCCATCATCAAGTCAAAAAGATCATTATTCATCAGAGTATGCCGGCGGCATCAGAGAAGTATCTGAAGCCCTTTCGGGTTCTTAAACAAATAGGTTACTTGAAATAAGTACTCATAGATGTAGCCACATGTGAAATAGATTGTTATAATTAGTCTAATAAAACTTTTTGATATGCAAGGACATCCTTCTACCAAAAAAAAAAAAACCAAGAAGCCATTAAATTTTTCAAGGGATTGGTATACCTGCGGCGTATTGGAGGATGAGGAGGAGCCATATCCCACCTGATGCTGGATCCTCTTTTCCTTCATCATCTGGATCTCGAGTTGCCTGCCTCTCTCCTTTCTCCTCTGATCCTCCATTTTTAGGATCATCCGTTGAGTCTTTTCCTTCCTTCTATTCTTCTCCCCCAGCGGATCGACCAGCTGCATCATTGATTCAACAAGCAACGATAACACAGCCAGAATGGAAACAAAGCATCGCGCAGTTTACAAAGAAGGGGGATATACCTGGGAGATGGGTTATCACTCCTCGGAGGCTTCTTGCATTGCGGAGAACGGAGGAGGAAGAAGAAGGGGAAAGGGGAGGAAGACAAAAAAGGGGTCTTTGGGAGGAGGAAAAGGCCTCCGGACATGAATCCGATTTTGTTTTGCATTTGATAAGAGCGTGACGCCCGCTGTTCACAAGGATGGGGGTTGTATCTTTCGGGCGAAAGAAGGATTTACCTTCCTTCCCGCGCATCCACCGTTGGATTGCGAAGTTGGTAGCTTCCAGAAGAAACTTGAAGTGCTTTGAGTGTTGTGCCGGATCTCGATTCAACGGTCTATCTCGCGAGGGAAGATCAATGGTTCTTTTGCGCAAAAGATACAACCCGAAACTGTTTACCGTACAGAGTCCGTGACACAAGCAATAATTTGTCGCCACGTAGACATGGAATGTGTCGGTAAGAATGTTGTCGGACCGGCGAGGGGACCCAAATTTTGACATCTCAAAAATTTTATTAATATACTTGCAAAAACAAATATTGTTTTGATAAAATATTTTCAGTTGGCTATTTAGTAATTGTCTATCATCTATAGCTCCTAAGCATTGATCGCTAAATAATATTGATTTTATATTTCCGGACGATCATCGTGTGCTATTTTTTTTTGGGTAAATCGAACAAATTAATCCAAATAAGTATAAGTATATCCGTAGGAATTAATAAACAAAATATTTAATAATAAATCAAAAAAGAATTATCGTAGAATTCCATAATGCAATTTTGATATATTTAGTCATATAAGATATCATCCAATTAGCTGCACTATTAACTAACCTATATATATATATATATATAATGTTAAAAGAAAGAAATGTGTACAACAATCAACAGAAATCTTAGAGAAGAAGATGGAATTTGATTTCAGCATTAGATAGATTTGAGAGCCATCTAATAACAATCAAAGAATCGACCTCCAAGTAAATATTGGTTGCCCTTAATGTCTGAATAGTATAAGTTAACACTTCGATGTTGCATGCAATTTTGTTATTGGAACAGTTGTATCAAGAATAGAAGAAAGAATCTACACATTCCGGATGGATCGCGGCTGCTTCCAGATCTTCCTCTATCTGCATCCTTCTATATCATCACTGCTAGCTGCTTAAGTATGAAATAGATAATACATCTTTATTATACGTTTGATGCATTTTATTGTATATCCGCTATATATATATATTACACATCCAATAAGTATTTATTTAGAATGTCACATGTTGCACTTGGACATGACAATAAAATTATTCAAGGCCCCTATATGTGTATCAACTTGCAAGGAAAAAAAAAATCCAACTTTTTAAAAAAAATCCACAATCAAGTGAATTTTTCAATGCAAAATCCATCACTTACTAATATCCCTCTGCCTTCACCAATGTCATAGCTTTATGCCCGAGTCAAAGTTAGGGTTATGGGAAAGCTTAATCCACTTATCCTTGTTAAGTGTTGGTGATGAAGGCGTTCACAAGATAAATTTCTTGCTATGCATATGTTTTTCGAAGGAACCCACTCCCTGTGTCATTTACTCTTTTCTGATTCGGTCGGCCTTACCCATGCTCGGCACATGTGAGCAGCCATTGTACCAAAAAAAAAAAAAAAAGAAAAGAGAAAGGGACCAGGTAATTGATCCTATAGCTTTAGGTTTTGGAGTTTCTTCTTGACCTGATGTACCTGATGGAGCGGCATTTTCAGATGGCGGCCTCAGATTTTCTTAGATTTTGAAACATCTTGATGTCGTGTAAGTGCACTAGGAAAAAAACGAGCATGCCAATCTGACTTCGTTGTACCATTTATGTCCAATTCGATTAAATCCAGTTTGGATTAAGTGATATAAGAGAACATGAAAGAATTCCTCTACTTCACTATAATTTGCAGCAAAAAAAGAGGCAAAATCTACCACATATCAATCCTCCTCTCTCTTGAAATGAAACAATCTATATTGATTTCGTAACTTCTGATATCCAACATCATCCTCCACCACCTTCTAATACTAATCTTAAAAACAGAACCAGATGAGGAAAGAAAGAAAAGAAAAGGAACCTTAAATCAATAAAAC
Source organism: Phoenix dactylifera (assembly GCF_009389715.1). Classification (NCBI taxonomy): domain Eukaryota; kingdom Viridiplantae; phylum Streptophyta; class Magnoliopsida; order Arecales; family Arecaceae; genus Phoenix; species Phoenix dactylifera. Next base: position 7,661,017 of record NC_052399.1, read on the forward strand.
CTTGTAGTTTCTCCACCAAAACATGGACACTTCCAGCTTCATGCTTCTTCCTCCATGGCAGCTCTGCAATACAGCAGGGAGACACTAGAAAATCAGCTCCTGTTGTGGATTGGATTGGACCCCCTTCGAACTCTTCTCTTGCTCATTTGGGTAGACTGGAATGACGAAGATCCCGAAGTTGATTTCTTCTTGGTGTTCAAGTTTGCGACGCCAATGTTCTTGAGGATGTGTGGCTTCTTTGCTGCTAGCCCATGCCCTGGACCCAGCCTGTGGACGAGGTCTGTTCTTCCAAGGCCATGGACCATCCTTGGTTCCATGGCCAAGAGACCAACACAAACTAGGAGAGCAAAGAGCCTGTAAGTGAGAAAAGCCATTGCTCCTTCGCTTGAAGACAGAGATGGTAGTAGGCTCTGATCATCTTCACTTCTGATGTCCTGTCTATGTAGATATATCCCTGTTTGGATTTTGGGTCTAAAAGCAATAAAGCTTGCCCAGGGGCCCAAAACACTCACACAAACTGAGATTCACTTCAATCATATGCCAGCAACCAAGGCACATCTAAGGCTGTTTTAGAAGGTTCTCACAGGAATGAATAAAGTAATTGGAAGCCAGTCCTTGGGAAGCTATAACCTTTCTTTTTGCTCTACTGTGATCTTCCTCTACTTTGAACTCCCCTCTGAAAGCACATCTACCCATGCAGCTAATAACAGCAGCACTTGGTTTTTCGTGCTAGAATAGGCTTCTTTGCGCTTTTGTTTGCTATCTTGCAGCCAAACTCCCTTTCCCTTAAAATTTTCCAAGCCTCCAGACTTGATTCAAAGTTTTAAAGAGAACCCACAATTAGCTTCCCTCATCTTCACCAATTTTAATCCTCCTCCTCTTTTAGTTTTCTCGTTTTCCTATGCGCACCATCTTCTCTTTTACTTGCTGCTTTTATATATCCATTGGCACATATAACCACTTGCAACCTGGAGGATTCCTAACAGCATAAGCTTTGCCACTTTATCAAAATCTAAGGGATGGGGTTTCATTCGAGATCAAGATTGTGGTGCACTGATCATAGTCCAAGCCAAGCAAAGCAACCGAGATCAAGATTTTGCTACAAACAGTCGGGCTATCCTTTGCCTTTGTGTTAAAGCAAAAGAGCGACAGTAGCCGTTGCTCTATAAAGTGGTTCTCGTAAACGACCTCCCTTGAAGGGGGTTGGCTTGCACACTAACTACTAGATAGTTTGAGTTTGAAGTAACCCAGCAAAGCAGCAATCTTATCAACTTAGATTTATGCATCTACTCAAATTTCGACAACTGTTGGCACAAGTTACTCTCTTAGAATAGTCAAGTAGTCTTTTGCAGTTCTGACGCGATCATGCATGCGATAATTACATAAAGAGATCTGGATTCCTTTGTACAAGGTTTGTACTCAAGATAGATTCTCTTATATTATGGTTTTCAAATAAGAGGTGCCCACAAGAATGTGATTGCTGTAAAGTAAGGGTAAGTAAAAGAAGGAAAGACAGAAGTTACTACCGAAAAAAAGGGAAATAAAGAAAGAAGAAACTAAAGAGTGACGAGGGAATTTTAACCGAGCCTTCTTTGGAGGCAAGATTCTTAAAGTGTGTGGCATTTTACTAATATTTCTCCAAAGCAGAGGGTTGGACTGGGTGCCTCCTGCTCCTTTGAGCAAGGGTTGCATTGCCTGAGGCCACTAGTTTAGCATTGTCGCACCAGAATTTAAGGAAAAGAAGCAATGACTAAAGGCTTGGTTAATCCAGCTAAACAAAGCATGGTTCATCCAGTTAAACTAGTCTTGAGTGGTTGCAGCATTTGAAGGGCAATTATGAAGCTCAAAGTGTGATAGTTCCTTCCCCTCTAAGCAATGGAAACCTCTGTGCTGCCACCAAAACAATACATGTGCATAAAGCAGTACATCGTATGCAAGCATGGATAGATCATGAGAAAAGCGAATTATGCTCAAAAACTGAACAGAAAAAGAATGAAATCACAAACATGTGGAACTTATCAGACTCTTGTTTTTATGGCAACTGCAATAAAGAATATCCATTGCTTTATCAGAAAGGGGGAGAAAATAAAATCCACTATTTCCCTGCTTTGCAATTAAACTAGCATTTAAAGGTTCTACCTGAACTAGGATCTTGTTTATATGAGGTACCATATAGGATGGTGAAACAAATGAGAGAAACATAAAATGTTTTTGCCATTACAGAGACTCGATTTCCTTTTGATGTTTAGCGTTTACACATGTTTCCCAGTTGCCAACTTTGAATTATTCAGCTACAACATTCAGTGGCATTAATCTATTGTCTAAGTTTCATGATACCTTCTAGAAGTAAGCTAATATAGAAGTCAGTAAGAACATTAGTCTCAAGTGCCTTAGCTGTCCCAGGCAATGCGTCCAAGTTGTACTAGCCCCTTCAAATCAAACATGAGATACGACTCCCCCTCGTCCAAAAGTTAATCCCACTCTGTTTGAGTGAAGCATTGATGGTCCTGAACTCAAAAATGCAGACCGGCAAACCACTATAATTTGTGGTTGACAATAGACTAGCTAATCTATAATGCATCTCTTGCTGCTGCGCCTAAAATATTCTGTACAATTAAGCAGAAATATTCCATCAAATTAGTCCAGTTAAATGGATATATGATGTTGTCATTAAGTTCTTTCAACAACAATGATACAATGTTGTCATTATGCGAGAGAGAAAACGGAAGGTATGGGACCATGCCAAACCACTTAAATGGAGGATCAAGATAGCAACCCAACCATGTCTAAATCAGATATTACACCCTTGACACAGATAAATAGAAGTATGCACAAAGCAGGCCTTACAGAACACTAATGCCATCTTCAAACAGTTATGCAGAACAATAGAGAATGGATCTCCATGCATACATATTGGAGCAAAACAGATAACAACAAAGAGGTAGTTATAATCCAGGTTAGAAAACAGAGCACCTGAAACTGAAAGAAAGGTGCTTAGAGTCTTGTTATTAGCCTGTCTAGTGTTTCATGTATTGTTCATTATTCAAAGGGAATAATTTGTTGGGTTGGTTGTTTGTTTGGATGTGGCTGGGCTTCATCCAACCTCTAGATTATCCCCCTCTTGTGAATTTGTCTTAAGAAGAAACAAACAAGAGGGTATATAGTCTTCTTTGTCGCATGTACTGATGAACATCAACAAAAATAAATTGAGGCATTAAAGTGTTTTTGTATCTAATAACTGAAATAGTAGGTATTACTTCATATTCATGTGAGGGTATAAGAGCCTATAGTTTGACTAGTCTCTCTCAGTAAACCACATTTCCCCTCAGCATTTTGTACATCTGTACATATCTGTACAGCTATTGTTATAAGTATTCGGCTCTCTCTTCGATTAGCCAAGTAGTCTTTTGCAGTTCTGTAGCAATTATGCAAGTGATTATTACATACAAAGATCTATGTTCCCTTTTTCTAAGGTCTGGGACTCAAGATAGATTCTCTTGTTTTAAGGTTTTAAAAATAAGAGGTGTCCACAGGATTGTGATTTTTTGTAAAAGAAGAGGAAGTATCAAAATAGTTATTTCAGACAAAAAAAGAGTAGTGACAGAATAAAAGGGATAAATTAAAAGGAAATGAGGAAGTCTTAATGATGTGGCCCTCTTCCTGAAGACAAGATTCTTAAAGTGGAGCCATTTTGCTAGTATTTCTTTGTAGCAGAGGGTTATAGAGGGTGCCTCTTGCTCCTTAAGCAAGGCTTGCAGGGTCTGTCTTAGGCTGCTAGTTCAAAATTGAGGTCACAGAATTTTAGGAGTAATGACTAAAAGCTTGGTTAATTTGGCTAAGCTAGTCTTGCGAGGTTGCCCAAATGAATCATTCAAGCATTACAAGGAAAATCCAGAACTTCCCTGCTTACCTCTTGAACTAGTATTCATGGGTTCTCTTTAAATTTATTTAAAATATTGAAATTAACAGTAAGATACATACTTGTAGGCAGATCTCTATGACTATCTTCTTTCTGGCCCTTTCAGAGAGTTTGTCTCCATTTGATGTTAGGGTTCACATATGTTCTCCCAGAAGCCTTGATTCAATCTTTCCAGTAATATGCTGATTAATTTAAGGCGCAACATTCGATGTCATTACAATTTTAATGTCTAGAATTTGTAAAACCTTCTCAAGTAAAGTTAATATCAAAGTCGTAGAAATATTGGTTTCAGGTGCTGTAGCTATACCCAGTGTTTGCAAGTTATAATTCTTCCCAGCCCCTTCAGATCATGTATGAGATATAACCATGCCCTTATTCCAGAACTAAGCCTAATATCTAGTGCTTATTTGTCGCTCATCCCTCAAAAGAAATGTTTGCACAAGATCTCATTATATACTGCTATTTATTTATATCAAATTGATAGATCTGCTAAGCTCCAATGCATCGTTTGCAGATACAGAAATAATATGGTGTAGAGTTAATTGAAATTATCTGATAAATTAGAACATGATGCGTCAATAATGCTTCCCAATAGTTATGATTCACCATTGCCAATATGTGATAAAATTAACGACACTTTTTTACAATGTCATATAACAAGACATTTCAATGGAATGAGCATCAACATGTAATAAACTCAAAACTTCAGGATTACAAATGGATATAAAGAAGGCTAGCTGATGTCAAACAATAATGACAGAAAACCCATGCTTTTTCTTGATTATTCATTACTTACAATAGACAAATCGAGATGTCTTTTGACACACCCTGGAAGCAAAGTCTTCGACTTTTTGATATCAAGATCCATCTGGCTTCAAAACCCAGATTTTATGCTTATTTTCTCTGAGAAGAGAATATACAGGTTATTTTTTCTCCGTTTTTTGGAATGTAGTAGATGCCCATTTAGCAACAAAATATCACAATGGTCATAACTGCTACGAGACATCTTTGATCAAAGGTACTGAGATGTAGTCCAGAATTCCAGATTGTTCCTCCTTCAATGCATTTAACTAAGCTTTGGAAGACAAAATGGTCTGGATTCTTTCAAGAGAATAATAGAGCTACCAAGGTACAGCTATATCCCCACTATCATCACCAAGGCTATGGAATTTGATTTCACTCATTAAACTGCTACCTTGTTAATCTCATGATATTTTCTTTCATTTGCCAGGAACAGCCCCATTGGACAAACAGCTATTTCCCCTCCAATTTGTGCATCTGTTTTCTTAAACTGTTCACCTACGCTGCTACAATCTTTCTCGTAAGAGCCATCACAACTTGATAGCCACAAAGTATCAGACGCCCAACCAGGATATTTTTAGAGCTCTACTGGACTGCAGATATGTCAAGTTTTGCTGCAAATCCAATGCTGCAGCTGGCTGCAAAAACTAGAACTGTGCCTCCATACTGGTAGCAGATTTGAACAAATTTCACCATATCCTTGCATAATAGGAATAAGAAATGTCTGCTCTCAATACTCCAAATACAACCTCCTAACTCACTATATTCTTCTTTCTCAAGTTAAGTTGGAGTCTAAGATTTTAGTAGTGAAAATATGTAGAACAAAAAGAGCTCGAATCCAACAGGAGACAATTCTTAGAATCATTCTGTTACTCCAGTTACTGAACTTATTCCTGGCGTTCTAAGGAATGCTTGAGCTCCAATCAGCCTTCTTGCTAGCAACACATCATCCCATCTTCCTGATTCAGCAAAAGTATTGGAAGATATGACATAATCTTCAGGATCATAAAACTTCTTCAGCTGTATCAGCCTATCAACTAAACTTGCTCCAAGAACAACTTCCCCATGGACTCTGCAAGCACCTATAAGCATCCTCCAAATAACTGCATTGGGTTCAATAGGCATGTTCTTTACAAAATCATCCGCCTCCTCCAGCAACCCTGCACGGGCGAACATATCAACCATGCAACCACAATGCTCGATCTCAGGCTTTAAACTATAATCTTGGCACATGATTCTATACATATTTATACCATCATCAACCAAACCAGTATGGTCACAGGCTGATAAAACTCCTATGAATGTGATGCTATTTGGTTCAGCCCTTGCATCACGCATCTGCTGAAAGACTTCCAGAGCTTCCCTTCCTCTACCACTGATGGCATATCCAACAATCACAGAAGTCCATGAGATAACATCTCTCTTTGGCATCATACTAAATATTCTCTCAGCTCTATCCATGCGCCCAAATTTTGCATACATGTCTATAAGAGCATTGCATAGCACAGTGCTCCCAGCAAGACCATTTTGCTGAATGTCAGAAAGAATCCGATCACCGTCGTCAAACGCCTTCAAGTTTTGGCAAGCTGAAATTACACCTAGCATTGTCACTTCATCCGGGATCAGCTTTTCCACTTGAATCCTCTCAAAGAGATTCACGGCTTCATTAGAAAGCCCATTTTCAACATAAGCCAAAATAATTGAATTCCAAGAGACAATATTTCTGGTGGGCATCTCATCAAAAATTTTTCGAGCAATCTCTATCTTCCGACATTTAGAGTACATGTTGATCAGAGCTGTTGCTACAGGAACGGGAATATTGTTCACTCTTCTTCTCAGATAGGCATGGATCCAATCCCCCATTTCAAGATTTTTGCTCTGAGCACAGGCAGAAATCAAGCTAACTAGAGTCACTCTGTCGCCCTCAACACCTTGGCTTCTCATTTCTTCGAACAAGGATATAGCTTTATCAGCATCATCGTTTTTCCTATAACCAGCAATCAAACTATTCCAAGAAACCAAATCTCTTTCAGGCATTGCATGAAACAGATCCTCAGCATCCTTGATGCACCCAAATGAGGCATACATATCAATAAGAGCATTACCCACTGAAATCATCGAACAACCAAAAGATTTGCAGCAAAAGGCATGAAGAGACCTCCCAATACTCAGGTTTCCATACTCAGCACATGCACCGATCAAAATCACCAAAGTAACATCATTAGGACTCAGTTCTTCACCAAGACAACCATCCAGCATCTTATTGAATAAGCTCAACCCCATCCAAAAAAAATTTCTTTTTAAGAGCCCCGAAAGCATGCAGTTGATCGTAACTATAGTTCGGCAGGAAATTCCATCAAACAGATTGCAAGCGCTGCCAATCGAGTTCGCAGAGCTCGAGTAGAAATGGATCAGGGTGTTCTGGACATTTAGGTTGGATTCCAGTCCACGTCTAAGAACTTGGCAATGAATAGACTTTCCTTCTCTTATCGCCATCAGCCTACCGCAAGCTTTTACGGCCGACGCAAAGGTGAAGAGGTCGAGAGCAAAGGATGGCATTTTGCCATTCACACTCCATTGCAAATTTCTAAGGAGATGAAGGGATCGGTGCGGGTTGCCTCCAGACGCATGGCGGCGAATCATGGCATGCCAAGTGGCGGCATCGGGCTGCTCGATGGAGTTGAACAGGAGGGTGGCATGATCAAGAAGAGATGGTTTGCAGGCGCAGAGGTGGAAGAGCTTGAGGAGGATGGATTGGTCGGCGATGAGGCCGGTGGTGACGAGGTGGGAGTGGAGTTGGAGGAGGAGGTGGGTGGATAAGAGGGAGGAGTTTTGGTGGAGAAGGTGGAGGAATGGGTGTCTCAGCTTGGTATGAATGGCTGCGTTCATGGACGGAAGGAATGCTGGTTTTCTTTGTTGCTTTGGAATGCATCCAGGCATCCAGCAGCTCGTCAAATTTTGTGTCCTTCGAGTCAGTGGACGGGAAGATTGACACCTAAGGAAAACAGTTTATTTAACGCTTCTCTTCCTCGCGTATTGGTGGAGATCAGCTAGACAAGGGTATGCCACCCTAAAAAAATTCAAGAAAAAATTCAAGATGAGGGGTGAGGACAAGTTTTTTTTTTTGTTTTATTTTATTTTTATTTTCATCATGTTTATATATTTATATAAGTATAGCGTATTTTATAGCTATTATGACAGTTAAGAATTCCACTTCTTGTGAGTCCAAATTTGATAGATGCTGTGATAGCTAAGAATTCCTCTTCTGGTGAGTCTAAATTTAAATGAATTTAAAATTCAAATTTACAGCTGTTGGAGCAGTTACGAATTTTTTAGATTGAGCTTCTCCTTCACTTGCGCAGAAAGCTCGGACTCTTTTGGTGACTCCGTTCCAACACACCCCCACAATCGAATGGGATGTTCTTGCACATGAAGATTATCTCGAAGATGCGTAAATCTCACTACCAATAGAGGTTTTGTGAGTAGATCGGCTATCTGATCTTTTGACGATAAAAATAACACTTTTAGTTATTTCTTCATCACCTATTCTCGCACGGTATGGAAACTAATTTCAATATGCTTCGTTCTGGCGTGGAAGATTAGATTATAGGAGAGGTAGGTAGCACCTATGTTGTTGCACCATAATATAAGAGTTTCCTGAAAGAGCAAATGAATATCATTAAGTATGGACTGCAACCATTGAAGCTCGGCAGCAGTGTTGGACAGGGATTTGTACCCTAATTCAGCGCTACTTCTCGTAACTGTTTGCTATTGTTTGCAGCTCCAACTTAGTAAGTTTGCACCATGGAAAATACAATAAGCACCAACACTTCTTCTGCCATCACAGTCCCCGGCCCAATTAGCGTCGGTGTAACCATGCAGAGTGTGACCCGAATGAGTGGATAAGTGGAGACCATAGAAAATTGTGTTTTTGAGATACATTAGTATTCTTTTAACAGCTTACTAGTGAGGTATCCGGGGTTGATGTATATATTTGCTGACTATGTGGACTGCGAATGTGATGTCTAGTCTGGTAAAGCCCAAATAGTGTAAGGCGCCAACAATACTTCGATAGAGATGGGGATCATCAAATTCTTGACCTTCAAATTTTGATAACTGACAGGAAGTAGACATCGAGGTGCTGCAAGGTTTAACTTTGTCCATCATGTACTTTATACTAAGATTTGTTGATTGGGTTGTTGCAGCCTTTAATATCAAAGCATGGAATTGAGTGTTCATGGAACTATTTGGTTCGGATACAAGACTGCATTTGGTTTGGTCAGGGCGGAGCAAGATCATTTTGAACTCATATTCTCCAACTATTACAATCAAATATTAGAAATAATTAGATATCTAAAAGGGAATTTTTTTGCATGCTAATCCTCATATGCTTGCATATATAATTCTATATTTCCACTTTAATCTATTTTATTTTAATGTATAGTTGGTCAGTGCTACTACACTTATGTTGGACTAATTTATTCCGAGAAACGGAAGCTGAAGAATTTCAGAAGGCTAAAATACTCAACCAACCGGACCCGATGTTCCAGGAGGTGAGTTGGGCAAGCTCATGGGTCCTTTACGTGGGTTTAAAAAGGTGCTTGGGATCATATAGATTGTTCCGGATTAGATATTAAAATTCGAAAATTCAGAAATTTTTTCTACATGCTTTCAGATAAAGATGCTCATATGCACTCTCTGATACATGTGGGTTGTGAGGTCCCTTGAAAATTCAATATCAATTTTCGCATAATGACTAACTTATGGCAGTTTTGAAGCAACAGGCTGTTTGTATATTTTTCATCCCTTGCTCAAAATTGTTCAATGTTTAAACTTTTAAGCTCAAGACTTCTTCAAACTTGTTCCACATTTATGTCAGTAGTTTATAATGCAATTAGGAAAAGCTAGATAGTAGTTCGAGTGACAATATACTTATTATCGCATCTTTTATTCAGAATAATTTGTCGTTGATATAATTTTGGAGAAGATGAGTCCATCCAGAGTGACCCAGCTGTTATAAAATACTTTGTTCGAATCATATACAACTCTTTATGAAACTGTATCCCAAGAAGGAAAGTAGCTCTAGCAGCAAGTTTGTATAATAGCTCGTATATTATTTAAAGTTTGTAATTAAGGTAATATCTTTACAGATCATTTCTCATAAAGTGATGGAAAAACACGAATATTGACATATAAAACAACTTGGTTAGATCTGTCTGGTATGTCCCTGTACTTGTATATCGACAAACTTGTTGGGTCAAACCTAAGAGGATTGGAGGTGAAACCTATTCGAGCTGGCTGCTTGATCAAATAATGTCACCAGGCTTTATTTATGACGTATAGCAAGTAGGTTGAGCCTAAATGTAGAATTTTCTTCATTATTGAACTAGCCGGACCCCTTGACAATGGTTATGTTTGTCGAGCTCGGCAGACCTTGATCGGCCAAATGGCCATCTCCTATACCAGAAATATACAAGAATTTTAGAAGATAAATCTAATTCTCATTGATGAAAATTTCGTGCTATTTTATAAAACACGGGAGTTTGAGATGATGAATCCAATTCTTATTGATGAAAATATCTTACCCATCCTATAGAGATACGGAAGAACAAAACATTATCTCCTAAAAGTAAATAGCAGAAGATCATAATAACTTTTGCTTTTGAGCCTTGTTGTCATAGAACGTGCTTCTAGTAGTTAACGCAGCTGAAGTAGATATTGCAGCTTCTTTAGATTTCTCCATCTTATTAGTTTTCCATGCCTATCATGCAACTTCTATGCTCGCCTTTTCCTCTGAAGTCAAAATTTGAAAGTCTGAAGATATATTTACTTCTGTTTCATGTTGCAAGCTGCAAACAATGGTTTTATAATTGTTGAAAGGAGATGCTACCTACCTCAATGCCCTACGATGTTCTTACTAATTGTTCATTCTCTCTAATTTGCAGACTCAAGCTTTCTTCAGCATTGGCCAAGGCTAACACCCTCCTATCCCCAACTACTGTCAAGAGATGCCCGTAATTTTATCAGTCAATGTGTGAAGGTTAACCCAGAAGAACGGCCTTCTGCTGATCAACTATTAGAGCATCCATTTGTGGTGAAACCGCTGGCATCTTCTTCGGGATATGATTCCTCCACCCACGGTAATGATTGAAAGAATTAACTAAAAAGATAAAGCATTGCACTGCCCTTTCATCCTGGCGTCCCCCCAATGATATTGCCGACTTTAGGCTGTTAAATTTTTGCTTTTCAGATGACAATCTGAAGAGTAAAACAGATATTTGTAGGCTTTTGCGCAAATTGGCGTTCAGAAGGTTGGATCCTGCCCTGGTTTACAAGCAGATTCTTGGAAAGCAAGGAATACAATTTTCGGTTTTCATTGTGTTTAAGAATTTCAACAGTAGTGTGATTTTTTTTTTCTTTTTTTTCAGGGTGGTTTCGATGTTGTTTTGGTTCACATTCTTGCAAAGTCAGTCATGTATTTAGGTGCGGAAAAGAGAACTGGATATGCAACCAAATCTGGGTGAGATGAGTGCATGAATATGTAAATATGTAGATTTATTTAAGTATCATTTTCAAGGCTATGTTTGCTTGGTAAAATCTCAAGTATTCTGGTGCCGAGAAGATGGTAGCGCTTGGCTGTTTAGAAAGAAAAGACAAATGATGGTGGACCCCGCAGATCAAAGATACTGTTTGGCAGTCAGGATCTAATATAGAGGCATCATAAAAACCAAAAAGGGCACAGTCAGATCATTAAGAACCAAGGCAATGGATGAGATATAGATTACCAGAGTCAAACTAGACCTGATCCAAATTAAGACAACGCATAAATTTTTCAATACTTGCTAACGCAGCATGAATGTGACCAAAACGAGATCTATGTTTATTTATTTATTTTCCCCGAGAGAGATGTAAAATAACAATGGCCAAATACTTGGGGTTCATCCGCCTCCAAAAGTCTTAAACTCCGACGTGGTCAAATTGAGAGGTGTGATCACTGGGATATTTCACAAGTCAATTGTATTAATTCAGCAGGATGGATCAAAGCTTTTAGGTGAAGAAGCTCAAGAACCTAACAATTGAGTATTATATTCAAAGACAGACTGGCGCTCACGGTAGAACTTGTTAGTGAATTCTAACCATGACCATGCAACATAGTTATGGTATGTTTCCGAATTATTTTACTTAAAAAAATCTCTTCAAGCTTTGTTGCTGCACTCTTAATTCTCAGCCAGATTATTTTATCGATACCCAAAACAGAGAGGGCGGAGGGTGGGGACAAATTGAACTCCCGCCGCTGTAAGGCCTTCAGTTTTCTTGAATGCTGCTGTGGAGCTTGTTAATGCCATTTCCTCAAATACGATCCTTTTTTCTGTACATTCACCCTATGAACTCAACTCGATGACCTAGCAAAAGTATAGGAGCTAAAGGAAAGAATGCATTCAACAAATATATTGCAATCACAGTCATCCATCAAATGCACCTGCTAATAAACTGTGGCCTTCAAATATTCAGTTTCAAAAATGTTTTATCATCTTTTCAATGGTTTGTACCAGCTAAAATTCCACATTTAATATTGCTTGCATTTTTGTCAACGCATTCCTCTAACAACATTCAAGGGTTCAAAGCAGTATCTGTCCGCAATAGCCACATAAAGCCAGGAAAGTGCTGAAGCAGAAAGTGATTGAAGTCATTCTCTCATCCATAAGAAACATCTACCACGTCAAGTATTTTGGCCTGAAGATGGGGATCAAAAGCAGCGCATTAATTGGATCGCAATGGATCACTGCAAACTGACAGCCATTTGCACCCTTCCTTTTTGAATTGTAATAGACCGGTAAAATTAAACCAGACTATCGTAGATCCACACGTCTCTACTTTGTCAAATTTTTCCTTTTTCGGTTCTTTTTAGAGAAATAATAGCACCACCTTTAAAATTAGTCGAGTCAGAAACTTATCACCCCTTTCTTTTTCTTTTCTTTTCTTTTTTTTGGTAGAAAAATAGGAAGGAGGGAGGGGCAGAACCCCACCCGCATAGCAGCTTCCACTGGGCCCCTCTTCTATCAAAGAATGTTCGATGCGGGTCGCAAGTTTCCACGTGCTCTCCCCAACCCGTGGAAAAGCCCATTGGGCCATCCACGTATGAGTATGTCACTCTAGCGCCACCTCAGTACCGATGGAAGAAAAGCATATCCACACAAAACCATCCAGGTATGAGGCATGCGGTCCCCTAATTTAATCGACGCCCGCGCGTTTCGAATCCAGACAACTCAGGTGGAGTCCAAGCTCCCTTACCACCAAACTACCACCTTGGTGGCAACTTATCACCCCTTTCACTGCTACCCGAGTCACTCTATAAAGAGCTTCCCGTCTTCTGGGGAGTGCATAAGGTAGCTACCAACCATCAAGTCAGTATCTGATAAAAAAAAAAAAAAAAAACAAAACGAGGAAAAAAAAAAAAAAAACTGAAGCTAGAATATTATCGTAGTAACTAGGCCACTATCTGCAAATAGTCTAACCTTGTATTTGAGATTTTTCTAATGACAGACAGTTGCTAATTAATTTCCAACATGTTGACTTGGGATACGTTTGTGCTGTGCAGTGTACTCCAAAAAACTATTTCAGAGGTTCAAGTAAATGCTGAACCCTACACAAATGCACACGAGATGCAGAGCGACTAAAAAGTCCCGAAATTTCTTTTGGGAAGTTTATCATATAGCACTGCAAATCCACAAAATACATTTACCTGGCGAGCAGTCTCCTACCAAAAGAATCTCAGCTATTGGATCCAATCTTTGGCTACCTCTTGTATGTTTTATCAAACTCATCTCCCCTATGACCCATTTTATCACTTTGCACTGCTTGATACTAGATGTGATCATTGAAAAGATTTCCTGCATATTTCAAAAGAAATGACATATGCAAGAAACATGTTTTTCTTTACACATGGTTTTGAGACTTGGAGGCGGGTGATTGCGATTTCCCTGTCATGCAGGTGGTAACAGATGTTGCCAATTTTTTTAAAAAAAATCCTGCATATTTCTGCATATAGAAGAAACAGAAATTTTTTCTACATGTTTAAGACTCTAGGATGCAGGTGATTGTAATTTCCATGTCATGCCACTACAACTAATACAAATTGATGTAGGTACTTGCAACAAAAAAATACAAAAACTCCAAACCAAACTTGCAGTAACTCTAAACTGCAGTGCAGAATTCAAAAATCCATCAAACATTTCTTACCAGATACAACTTGTGCCGGTGGTCGTCTGAGCATCAAATCACCAAAATTTAATGGCTGCACTAACTAGTGCCGAGCATGATATATAAACCTCATGTAGCACTGTAAGAAATCCAAAGGGTAAAAAAGGACTAATTTAAGAAGTCCTAGAAGTAGAAGCATGCTAAATCCAGTGAATGGAAGGCTCAGTTAGACACTCAAACACCAAAAAGAAAAAGCACCGTGTAAATACAGTCACAAAGCCAATTAAATCAGAAAGAAAAGGACCACAGTCCTCGCCTTATCATCCAACAACATGGAAGGCCAGAGAGGGGGTGGAGGGGGGGCAATCAATGTTTAAACTATGCTAGAGCCCAGACCCAACTACAGAAAGAATTTTTTGCACTTGAGTTTATATCATTAGATGCTATTTTATTTTAGTGACTTTTGAAAAATTACTGCAAATTGGTCAATAACATGGCATAGAGAACAACTTACAAAAGTTCCTCTTTCCTGTCATTAAGAAAGATCATACTGATTTCTTTGGTTCATCATCTTGCAGTTGAGGCTTAGCATCTTTCCCTTCCATGACTTGTTTTATCCCTTCTTGATAACCTTCTATAAAGCTCTTAAGTGCATCCCTGTACGCAGAGGCACGTGTCATATACACACGCTGCAGTGCAGGCCTTAGGGTCTCCATTCCGCCTCTTGCTGCAACCGCAAGATCCTCCAACGTTGAGGGTTCTCTTTCTTTAGATGCAGCCTTCTCCTCATGAGGTTTGCTATCATCCCCTGAATCCTTTTTATAGTCGTTCGGTCTGAGGTCAGGCCCTATATCCCGCACCCAACTAGCTGCATAAAGCCTAGATGCTTCCTTCAAAACATACCACCGCTCTATCCATGTCAGTTTCTGTCATTTTTTGATATGCGGGGGATCAGGCAAAGAAGAAGGGAAAGCAATTTCCTTCAGATCGTAGCGAATATAATCATACACTTTCCTACATACCACTTTTAGCTTCATACTACTCTGCAAGCCTTCTTAAATCAAACCAAAGTGTCCAAACAACATGAACCTACATCAACCCAAAAGCAACGGTTCACAAGATTGTACTTTTCTCCTCCCTATCTTCAATTTAAAAGGTCAGGTAGTGATAATCTTTAAGTAAAGAAACAATAGAATAAAGCTAGAGGAAGTAGGACCTAGAGCCAAAGTTGTAAACATGGCCAATGACAGTTTATGAACAACCAAGTAAATAAAAGAAGAACAAGAAAACAAAATGAACCAATTCAATTCAAATTATCTTGTAAAAATTGCCGGCATCACTATCTGGCGCTATTGGTCCATAGAAAGATCCTCAGTCCCAAAAACAATAGACAGAATGTACGAAGAGGTTTCTTCCTTTTGTCAAAAATCAAAAGGGCTTTCCCTTGTTCCTCTAGAAGAGTTCCCAGAGGTTCTATCCTTCTCATTACAGATCTCACTAAAAAAGCAAATGGGCTCAAGTTTGAATATTTTATGTTTTCACCAAATAGATACTTCTATAGTAGCAAAAGATACTCTAAAGATTCAGTCTGGATCCACAGAAGAACTTAAAATATAGATTCATAATTATTTCTCAGCAAAATCTAAAACTGCTTGTCAAACAACCACAAAAAATCTAGAACCCTCGAACATCTTTTACTGGTTAGGAGTCCAGTGCCACAACCACAAAAATCTCAACATTCACATAGATTATATCAACCATCACATAATCCATAAAATAACAAAAATAAAAAAGACTAAAACCTAAAAACATCGATCCAACCAACCATCCAGCACCTAAACCGCTAAACTCTAAAATCTGGGTATCCAGTAGCTACTGAAAATCTGATGTAATAACGGACATGAACTAAAGATTCTTCCAAAGTAAACAACAAAACAATACCCAAAGAAAGAGAAGCAAAGAAACCCAAAATCTAGACCAGAGGAATTCAATATCCGGAACAGATCCTAAAAACATCAATCAGCCACCCATTTTTGCATCTAGATAGCAAAATCCAGGAACAACCCATCATTTAACAGCTACAAATCTGATGTATGAATCGCCATAAAACTCAAAATCCTTTGGAAAAATAGCTTCATCAGAGAGCAAAACGAACCAACTGCAAATCAAATTGGAGACCAAAAAGAGATCGAATATGGGAGAGAAAGATTACCAAAAAGAGCACTGACGATTGTCAAAATAAAGCGAGCCCCGAAGGATTGCTTCTTACCTCTATTTTTTGGGATGAAGACAGATGAGTCTTCTCGTTTTCTTTTTTTTTTTCCTTTTCAACGTCCACACTCCAGCTTCGAATTCACGAAATCACACCGACATCAAGGACATGCCCTAACGTCGTTAGCAAGGGGTGGCAATTTCAAACCCAAAACTGACCCAACATCAATCAGGGTAGGGGGGAAGGGTTCCGGTCAGCCAATCCCAACCTACTACTCAGTTCAGGTGTGCCACTCAACACATCATATCCATGTAGTACGCAACTTTTTTGATATTTATATTCATATATTTGAAAAAAATTATATAATATATAAGTTATTGGACCGTTGATCCAAAACAAATGGTTCAAAGCAAGGTCCGCCGTACTAGTACCGATCGGCGTACCGGTGGCGATCCGAACCGGTACGTACAGGTCCCATACCGATCCCGTACCGGTCTGTACCGATCCGTACCGGTCTCATACCGGTTCTCCAACGATAAGCTACCGGTACTGGATTTCACGCTGATCCAGTACCGGTCCCAGGCCGGATAGATACGTACCGGCCGTACCGGCCGGTACGGACCGGTACTTACCGGCCGGTACGGCAGACCATGGTTCAAACTATATTAAAAAAAAGAAGAATTGTACCTACTTTGGAGGACTTAAGAAGGATCATCTCCACCCTATGGTCGTTCAAAGCTACCCATATTATAAATGAGGCAAATAGGGTTGCGGATTGGATAGCTTCATATGTGGCTAGCCACTTGGATGTTTTTGTTTGGGATTCAGTTCAGTCAGCCCCCTCCAGTTGCAAGATATTTTATATGCCGTTACCGCTGAAAATTGGTCCAACCAAGGCACCAAGTTGGCTGAGTTATTGGAGTGCTTGGAAGATCAATTGTTCCGATCGCAAAGGTCAGCTAAAGATTGTGATGTGTCTCCAAGGCGGTGATGTGGTGGCCGCTATGCTCGGATGGCGATGCCTCCAATGTTAGTCGCTCTCGAGATGGAGTTTGGAAGAGATCATGCTCGAACCTTCGCTCAAATGCCTAATCCAACTTAAAATAACAAAGACAAGAAAATTCTCTTGCC
Source organism: Phoenix dactylifera (assembly GCF_009389715.1). NCBI lineage: Eukaryota > Viridiplantae > Streptophyta > Magnoliopsida > Arecales > Arecaceae > Phoenix > Phoenix dactylifera. Next base: position 7,678,281 of record NC_052399.1, read on the forward strand.
GGAAAGTATTCGGCAGGGGACCCTACATCACTTAAGTCAAATGGACTCTCAAGGAATAGTAGAATTGCGAGAGCGACCAAGTGGCAGCAAAAGGGCATAAGAAGGCTTGAGAGCACTTACCTAGAGGATCCCCGAGAGTGGTTTATGTAGGCAAAGGCCAGCATCCGTCGCCAAGAAATTCGGACATGGGGATTGGACATTTTTGGTAACCGATTGCATGTCTTGAAGGTCATAATGCCTGCGTATCACACTCGTTCGTCATGCAATTATGAAAATTGTTCACGATTGTGGCCGAGGTGTCACCAGCAAAGGGGAAAGTTTGAAATTGAAAGGACTCTCCACATACCCTAGAGTCAGCCACATGACGGGCATTGATTGGTTGGTCGAAGGCTATGTAAAATAAAGAATAGAAGGAATAAAGATATAATAGAAAAAATAGATGGGAAGAAAGAAGCATATGTGAAATGCTCAACCCCGGGGGAACATTTAGACCATCCTCCTCATTTTGTAGATAAATTCTTACGGAGACTTTGTAAAAACAACTCTATAATTGACCAAAGCACTTCCATACTTCTTCCTTGTGAAAGTAATAAGAAAAGAAAGAAAAATACTTCTGCACATTCTGAAAATAGCAAGAGTCATCTCTAGGGTACCCCACATAAAAGCCACCAGAATCTCTTCAATTCATAAAAAAGATGCCAGTTCAAGATAAGATTCAGAAACCACCAATAACATTAAGCCTAAAATTAAGTATGAAAATTCCTAGCAAATTAAAATTCCCAACCTTCTCCAAGAAGACCTGAACATAAGACTTCTAAGACTCACTTAGAATGGCAAATTAGCTCAAAAAATAAAACCAAGAAATAAAATAACTAAACTAAACCAAATTTGAATACAATCTACATCAAGTAGTGACTTGAATCTATAAACTATATAGCTTATGTCAGGTCAACAACTTCATTTATTAGCTTCATCCTTTGTAAACATTTTATACGCTTCATCTATTGGTGTATACAACTATGATTTGTAAAAAGTATAACAACAGAAAACTTTCTTAAAACATTTGCAGACATGCATGCATGAATATATATATATATATATATATATATATATATATATATATATATGCATATCTAATACACATATTGTCGTCCATGGACTCCCTTACCGAACATTTAAGAAACACAGAAACAATCCAAAATGGCATCCCAAAAGTAATGACTTAAGAAACTCATCCACCACCAAGCTTAAAACCACGTAAAGACGGCGGCGGCCTAATGCATTTGAGGGCCTAAGGCGAACTCATTAAGAGAGGCCTTTTTTTTTTAATAATAAAATTTTTTTAATAAGTGTAAAATACTTTTAAAATTTATTTAAACATAATTCGCCTAGCTTTTTGAGATGCAAAATTACTAATCAAACTTTTGTACTCAAGATTCATTAAAATATTATTTTCATTAAAATACTATTTTCACTACTATGTGACAAAAAAATTTTAAATAGCCTACAATAATCCAAATTGATCACAAGAATGGTCGTCGGAATTTAAAATCTGATGAGTAAAATATGTTTAATGACATGCCTCTGCAGGTATCTGACAGGGAGAGGACCAGAGATTGGCAACCATCTGCCTATGAGAGTTTTGGCCGTCGTGCAGCAAGATCAGTGCTGGAAAAGAATACTGTAATCTGATGACCATCAATTTATGTTAGAGATGAACAATGGAGGCAAAAGAAGCCTGTAATCTGATGACCTGATCATGTCCTGTATATTGTTTTCCACCCCAATCCAATTATATAGCTCAAGAGTTACTATCTGAATTACTGCATCTGATGGGTGATATATAACTTCCCAAGTGTAAGAATTTCCTGTTTGATCTAAGCAACACCTACAAAACAATTGAACTTTGTTACATCCAGAATCTTCAGTCCCCATTCTCTGAACTAGTTTTCCAGACTTTGTAGCTTCCTTATGGTGTACATATTTAAACCATCTCTGTCAAAATTTTGTTTTCTTCAAAAAAAACACACACTAACCACTGGCACTACTGGACATTTATCTGATATATATTAAACCCTATCTATGATCAACAACAAGAGTAGCATTAACAAATATCAAATCAATAGATGCATGCAACTCGAAAAATATTAGTCTCCGGGATTGATGCCACTGTGTGTTGAGACATCAGTCTAATGACAAATCTGAAGTATGTGCAAGGGAGTGATTTCTTATATGTTTATAATAAGAGAAATTCCTAGAAGATTAGTTCCGTGTATTGTGATCACAAGAACATTTTAATAGAAGAGAAAAGAAGGGTCTGCTATTATTTACTTTGTTATCATTAGCACTTCACGGCTGGATGGGGGGATGACTTGATGACAAAAACAGTATATATTGCTCCAATTCTACTCAGCAGTCACCTTTTATCCTTAATAGCTGAACAACTTTCTTACAAAATAATCCTATTTAAATGTAAGCAAATAAAACCCACAAAGCAATCCTTTCCTGATAATAATTGCTTTAATTACATAATACTATTTTATTTATAAAAAACTCTAAACAATTGGTCTTTCGCATACTCTCACTTTCATATCCTTAATTCTTATGCAACAGAAAATATGATCAAATCAAATGATTCATACAACTTAATCATGCATCAAAAAGGCCTATTTTTATAAACTTATAGACCAATATGGCATCTATCAACTAGCTAATAGCTTTGAATTTTCATCCTTCTAACAACCAAAATCCATGGGCAGCAAAATAAATAATCAACTTCTGACAACCAGTGATTGCCAGGAATTTTAAGCACTTCAAGGGGTGCTAAAAGCCCCAGAACAGCACTAAAAGCTAGACAATTTATCCTTCCATACTTTGTTATGCAGTTGCTGTATTCCTAGGGAAAAATAAAGAAATCATAATTTGGCCACATATTTTGGACACATAAAGAAGAAAAATTAACTCGAGGTCAATTGAGCAAGATACTCGCATTCCAACATAAACGACTAGCTTTGATCTACCTTTGACTACAATGTTTTCCTTTAAATTAAGATGGTATAATTATGTAGTCGAAAGTATACTGCCCTATAGACATTCAAGCCTATTTTGCATTTTGCTAAATCAATGAACCAAGACTTTGTATATAATGCGCAAAAATAGAGAGAAAGGGTTTTTTCCCTAAGGAAGAAAAAATAGAAGCAGAGAAATTAAGCATACAGAGAAGCGCGAGGGAAAGGGAGGCGGAGAAGGGAGAACCCTGACCTTCCGAGGACCTGAGCGAGGGTCTTGATGTAGCCGTCGATGATCTCGTCCCGGGTGAGACTGGGATCGGGGGGCTCGATGACGATGAGCCAGTGCTCGAAGTCGCACCCGTCGAGAAGGATGGTCTCCTTGGGCGGCCGGTTTCTCCAGTTCGGCGAAGGATCGTTAAGAGACGACGTCGTAGGCCGGGTCGAGAAGCACCGGACCGCGCCGCCGCGGTCGCCGTCGACGGGGAGGCGGAAGTAGTCGGCAAGGGGGAGGAGAGGGCGGAGGCGGAGGTCCGGAGGAGAGGGGAAGAGGGACAGGCAAAGAAGAGAGCTCGGGAGGCGAAAAATCCGGAGGAGAGGAGAGGGGAGAGGGACACTGAGGGAAGAGAGCTCGGGAGGCCTAGAACTCATGCATCATCGGAGAGGACTCCAGAGTCCAGAGTCCAAAGTCCACACACTGGGGAGGCTGTTTTTATTCCACTGCACTGGAGATTGACAAGTCGATGATTTGCGGATAGGTTTGTGGGTTGGATTGCAGAAAGAGATTAGGGTGAGGATGAGGGAATCATCATTTGATCCAAAATGGCGGCACGCTGACATCAAACTACCATTAGCACCAATCTAGTTCGTGAAGGGGCTACATGTCTAAGTGGAGGTCCTTTGAATCAAAGTTCAGCTGGGATGCTAACCGTTATTCTTTGCGGTTGTTTTTATTTTTTAGTGACGAGTTAGTAAAAAATGGTCAAGTAGAATTAGGCTTTATTAGCTAACTGTTAGTTTTTTAATTTTTTTTAAAAAAATCTGTTCTTGGCTTTTACTCTACAATGTCAACGTGTTATGTTTGCACACATATACAAAGTCATGTATGATCATATATTTCTCTAAAGACCATAAAATTGTAGAGCTTCGGACTGCCTAGGAGGATATATCATATGCGAGATGAGTGCTCGATGCCGAGCGGGTGCACATCGAAGAGGACTCATCTATGGTGATCGAGTGGATACGGAGCGCGGACAGGTATGAAGATGGTCATCCAATTATTCGTAAGACACACAGGCTGGTTGTGCACATGTTTTTCGGAAAACAAACAGGGCAGCAGATTGGGTCACCTCCTATATTGTACGGCGTTCCGGAGAGTTCCTATGGACGTCCACAGTAGAGCTCCCGCTCTCATTATACTTTTTACTTTCTTCTGACTTGGCAAGATATACTCACGTTAGAGTAATATGAATTGCCGTTTTCACCACACAAAAAAAAAGACCATAAAATTAATGATATTTTTAGCTCTCCATGCTTCGTAGACAGAATATGAGAATTGCTCTCTCTCTCTCTCTCTCTCTCTCTCTCTCTCTGTATGAGAGAGAGAGAGAGAGAGAGAGAGAGAGAGAGAGAGAGAGAGATGCGAACATCATGCATTTATGTTTACAACACACGTTATTCCATCTCTTGGGCCATTACACATAGTTTATCAGTAGCAGTAGAACGGCATTGATTTGTAATAGGAGCCTGCAAATCAATATATAATGTAAATATCATAACGAGAAGCATATACAAGAGTAGAACTACAACTGTAAAATGGGATAAACCTAACTCAAGCTGGTCATGCTAAACAAAGGGTCATCCTTAAGCTCATCCTGTTATTTTAAGGGGCAGATCATGTATGTACAATAAGATTTATGAGGCATAGTGCTTTATGAACTCTAGAACCATTAATATGAATGCTAAAAGGATGGAAGAGGGTGGAGTATGCATTGGGGCTTGCCCAATGGTCACATTCCTCTACGTAGCAACAAGAGGTTCCAAGTTTGATTCCTGGGTGGTGCATCCTCAAAAATATAGACTTGGATGATTATAGTATGAGAGAGTCTGCACTCCTTTTTTCTCAGAACCAAAATAAAAAGAAAGAAAGAAAGAATAGGGTGAGGAATGGTTGGGCGGTACTTAACTGAAATCAGCAATGAAAGAGTAAGTTCAGGTGGAAGGAAGGGATGGAGGAGAAGAAATTGAATATGATGCAAGAGGAGTAAAGATTATCAATGAAAATTGAGAAGAGGAGGACATTTATTTTTTTCTCTTTTGCTTAGTGCTACTTAAAAATAAAACAGAGGAATATGCATATATTTGTCCCTCATGATAAATTATGTTACATCTTTAGCCATGTTGTTCCTTGCATTCCAGGCATGTGTGTAGAAATCACATATTGCGGAGTCTCAAGGAAGACCCTTTGTAAGTTAATATTCTTACAACAATTTGTCATCCAAAGAATTACTAGATGAAGCGATGAATATCTAATTCATTTTCAAAATATGATAAATCTTTAGGCTGCACTGCTGCATTAGATTTTGGTTGTAATGTTTTGAGCCATAGTATTGCAATGGTACTTTACAATCAGAAAAGAACAAGCAACACTAACTAAGGGATTTCTCACTTCTAAGAAAATTCCCCAGGGTGTGCAATTATAGAGGCATAACTGATACTTAAATCAAACCATTCAATATTTCTAAAAATTTCATGTACTAAAAAAAGATGTGATGGTTGCTTCTCATCTTTTCACTTTGTCCTTGATATGATCATATGAGAACAGACATCAGCAGTGATTTTGTTGTTCCTTTCTGGCTACTGAATCAGTGTATGGCATCAGCACCCTGTATAAAATTATTAGCTTAATTTTCTTCTTTACCACATTATTAGCAATGCCAATACCTAAATACTTTTTTGTCTTGAGTTTTATACAGAAGCATAGTTTTATGCATGATGGTCTATTATTTATGTTTATTTTCTAAGGATGCCAGGATATTGTGTGCAGCAAGGCTGATGCCAACAACTCAGGCATTGACCCCAGTAGGCTCTCCCATGATCTGGAATATGACACCTTCAGGTCCAATACCTCCACCAGCTCATTCTCCTGACTATCATTAACTGAAGTTTCCATAATTTTACCTGTCTTAGATATACATCTTGGAATATCATTATATCATCTGTTTAAAGGCTCTCCCACTGGCCATCCCATGCTGAAACATCACCAGAGGTTACCTGATGCTGTTCTGCCAACTTCAGCTGTGCCATCAAAAAACCAAGGTCTCAGATATTAAGGTCATTGACCTAGTTTTTCAGGCATCTCAGCAGTTCCTTGCATTCCATATCAGGAATGAGCATATGTTTACGAAATGTTGTTACAATCATTTTGCAGTTATGCATGTTTTGAAATTTTTGATAGGTTGTGATGAAATCTCCTGTTCTGAGCCACTCACTTCAACCCCAATTGGTTCTCCCTGTGGGGGTGTATACCTGATGCGAGTCAAGGTTGACCTTGGAGTGGCACCGTAGCAATTATTTTCAAGGATTGAGGAGCTAGAAGTCGGGGTTGCAGCAGGCACATTTCTGAAACAAAGTCAAGTAGAAAAATGGGCGACTACCACCCACAATTTTGGGACATCCGGGCTATAGTCTGTGGTGGGATGGCCTTGTAGGCGAAGCATGTGTATAGAGAGGCCAATAGAACAGCGGATTGGGTGGCCTCTCATATGTTGGAATGGACTCACCGGAAGAGTCCGAGTCTTCAACGCAAGTGAAGGAGAAGCCCAATCCCATAAATTCTTAACTGCCACAACAGCTGTAAATTTGAATTTCAAATTCATTCAAATTTAAATTTCAAATTTGTGGAGTGATTGATTAAAACCCCATTTGATTTTGATGAGCTCAAAGCATTTGAGTATATCTTGTGATTACTAATGAATTCAATTGAGTGTTTCAGTGAAAATCCTGTCCAAGTGTCTCTAGATTTTGGTTCATAGTATTTTGGATAAGTTAAGAAGTCTGCTGAACCAAAGTCTGAGACTCGAGTCGACTCCCGAGTATCACAAGTCGACTCCAAGCGTATCAAGTTCACTGGCACGAGCTCGAGTCGACTCCAGACTAGTACGAGTCGACTCCGACTGAGAACAGAAAGAAGAACAGAAAGCCTCATCTCAGAACCTGTCAACGAGTCGACTCCTGAAGTGCGCGAGTCGACTCCAATATTCAACGAGTCGACTCCAGGGTAGTAAGAGTCGACTCCAAGAGGTACACAAAGAAAAGTCAGAGAGCAGTTTTCGAGTCTGAGATTCGAGTCGACTCCAGTGGAACGCGAGTCGACTCCGATGGTTGGCAAGTCGACTCCAGAGAAAGCAAGAGTCGACTCTCAGCGGTACACAAAGAAAAGGTCAGAGAGCATTTTATGGACTCTGAGATTCGAGTCGACTCCCGCAATACGCGAGTCGACTCCGAGACTGTGCGACCATCGACAGACAGAAAACCATGTTACTGCCTCTGAGATTCGAGTCGACTCCCAGACAGCTCGAGTCGACTCCAAGACAAGCTTCACGTCAAAAGGCAGAAGACCAACTTTCGGAAACTGAGAGCCGAGTCGACTCCAAGGAAGTTCGAGTCGACTCCAAGACTGGATGAGCCAAAAGACAGAGAATCGGGAGTTCGGGCTCTGAGATTCGAGTCGACTCCAAGGACAGTCGAGTCGACTCGAGTGGACAAAATTCAAAATTGGATCCACGGACTTCAGTGGATGAGCCGACTCCAAAATTGCCAGGTCAGCTCCAGAAGTTGGCGAGTCGACTCCGGGTCAAGACGAGTCGACTCCCAGTCGTGACGGCAACTTTAATTCAAATTTGGAACAGTTGCCGAGTCGACTCCGGAAAAGCTTGAGTCGACTCCCGCTACAGCCGAGTCGACTCCTGATCGCGCGAGTCGACTCCAACCCACCAACGGTCATATTGTCAGGCTGCGCAGAGTGTGCAGAACGGACAGAAAAAGCAGTGTAACGGCTAGTTTCCGTGGGGGTTGGCTTAAATAGCCACAGAAGACTGTAGCAAGGCAGAGAACAACCATTCCACTCCAAGCATTCAAGCTTTCAAGCTCTGCAACGTGCTCTTCAACGAAAAAGGGGAAGATCAGCATTTACTGCAACCAACTACATCTTCCCAGCAATTAAAGCCTCCTCCTCCTGCATTCAAGTCGACTACTCATTCGAGAGGAGACCTGAGTTCAAGAAGCCATTCCTCTACTTCAGCTTAAAAGCGTTTGAGGGCTTCTAAACTCCTCTTTTGATTATATTGTTTTACATCTGCTTTTGAGAAGCTTATTTTCCTTTCTTTCTATAACTTGTATTTACTTGGTTCAATCGGGGGATTGAATCAAGGGGATTAAGGTTGGTTGGTGAGCCAAGTTAAAAACCAACGTGTGTAAGGGTTTGATTGTGAGCTCGGAAAAACAATCGGGGTTGGTTCTAGTCGGTGAGCCTAGGAAAACCGACCGAGTTCGTTGTGAGCTCGTAAAACAACAAGTTTGGTTGTGAGCTTGCAAAACAACCGGCTGTAATCCAAGGGGGTTATAGTGAATTCCCAAGAGAGACTTGGGGAGTGGACGTAGGAGCAAGGGGTAGCTCCGAACCACTATAAAACTCTGTGTTTGCATTGGATTGTCTCTCTTCTTCTTCCCCTCACATCACTCACAGCACTTAGCATTAATTAAATAACTTGCAATAGTTTTTAATTAATCAACCACATCGTTTTAATTATCTAAATTATTTTAAAACCCAATTCACCCCCCCCCCTCTTGGGTTGTCTATCTGGGCTACAAAATTCATTCAAATTTGGTCTCACCAGAAGAGGAATTCTTAGCTGTCACAATAGCTATCAAATTTGAACTCACCAGAAGAGAAATTCTTAGCTGTCATAACAGCTGTAAATTTGAATTTCAAATACGCTATACTTATATAAATTTGTAAACATGATGAATGTAAAAAAAAAAAATTAAGAGAAAATGAAAAGTTCTATCCCTCAACTCTCATCTTGAATTTTTTAATGGTATCAAAGCCCCAAGACAAACGTTACTCAATATGTCTTCTTCTCAATCTTCTACCTCCAATAACACAACAATCTCTTTTCCCATTTTCAATCCACTCCCAATATCTCTAAACTAACCCGCAACAACTACCCCATATGGAGAGCACAAATGCTGCCATACCTCAAAGGACAACAAGTGTTCCGGTACATTGATGGCACTACAAAAAAACCTCCTACTAGGCTCACTGCACCTGACAGCTCTACCTCTCCAAATTCCGATTATGATGTATGGGATAAACAAAACAATCTTATTCTTAGTGCAATCAACTCGCTCAAGTTGTCCACTGTACAACTTTCAAAGTTGTGTAGTATGCCTTTGAAACTGCGTTTGCTGCTCAATTCAGAGCCAAAGCTATCCAAGTGCCGTCTAAACTCGCAACAGCTCGAAAAGGTAACATGTCAGCCACTGATTATTTCATGCATATCAAGAGACTCACCGATGAACTTGCCATAGCTAGTCAATTGATGATGTGTGATGACATCATAACCTACATACTTGCGGGTCTTAGCCCTGAGTACGACTCCATAGTTGTAATGATCAACTCCAGCCATAACTTAGTACAACTGAAAGAGGTATACTCCCTACTCCTCACTAGTGAGGTTCGCATCATCCACAGCAACCAGCCCCCATCCTTAACAGGAGGTTATGCCAACGTTGCAACAAGACAACAAAACAACACTCGAGCCGAGGCCATAGCAATTCCAATAATTATCAAGAACGGCAGCATGAGCAATATAATGCTGGCAGAGGTAATGGTCGAGGAAACAATACCATCTCAAACCGCAATTCCTATGGTAACAATAACTCTTCACTTTGGTGCCAATTATGTGAAAAGCCCGGACACACAGTCCACAAGTGCTTCCATCATTTTGATATCACCTATCTCCACCCACCTCAACGAAAGAAACCACAAGCCATGGTCGCTTCCAATCAGCAAAACTCTGAGAATGATAGGCATCCCAACGCTGGAGCTTCTTATTATCTGACTTCCAAACTTAATAAGCTCAATATTCGCAGTGATAAGTACAATGGATCTGATCAAATTCAAGTTGGCAATGACACAGGTTTGAACATTTCTCACTTTGGTACCGCTGAACTATCTACTTCCTCAAGTTCTTGTTGTCCCTCAAATTAAAAAAATCCTTCTTTCTGTTCACAAGTTTGCTCATGACAATCACGTTTACTTTAAATTTCATGACAACTTTTTTCTGATAAAGGATTACTCGGGGAGCATCCAACATAAAGGCCATCTACAAGATGGTTTATATTGTTTTTCGAAGCCCTTTCAATAGCAATCTCTTTCAACCTTAGTTGGTGTTCGAGTCTCCATAACTGATTGGCATCGTAGGTTGGGACATGCATCCTTTTCCAATGTTGATCATGTTATCTCAGCAAATAAACTCCCAGTTGGTACGAATAAGAGACAACATGTTTGCCCTGAGTGTCAGATGACTGAAAGCCATAATTTACCTTTTCATCCTTCTGCTTTCCAAGCTTCAAAACCTTTAGAATTACTATATTATGATGTCTGGGGACCAAGTTCGATCATTTCAAGTTATGGATCACCAAATTTATTTAACTCTTTCCAATTAAACAAAAACTAAATGTTGAATCAATTTTTCTTCAGTTCCAAAAATATGTAAAACTCCACTTTGACACTAAGATAAAGGCTATACAAATTGATTGGGGAAGCGAATATCGTCGCTTTAATCAATTTTTTAAAACATGTGGGATTCATCATCGATTAGCATATCCTTACACACATGAACAAATAGGCTCTATTGAAAGGCATCATAGGCAAATCATTGAGATGGGTTTAGCTTTGTTAGCTCACTCCAATCTTCCATAATCATACTAGAAAGATGTATTTTTAACATCTACCTATATTATCAATCGATTGCCCATAAAAATTCTCCAACAAAAATTGCCTTTCGAAATGGTCTATAATAAGAAACTTGACTATCAATTCATGCGTGTCTTTGGATGTGCCGATTGGCCAAATTTGAGAGCATACAATAAACATAAAATTGATTTTCGCTCAAAAACATATGTCTTTATTGGCTATAGTCTCTACCACCAAGGCTACAAGTACCTCGATCTGTCCACTGGGAAAATTTTTGTGTCCAGACACGTAGTCTTCAATGAAAACATATTTCCTTCTGCCTCCCACACTCTAGATAAGAGTCCATCAAATCCTGATGTCAGACCTTTGCCCTCCACGATCAATATAACCTCTAGTTTTCCGAGTTTATCAACTAACCATGCAGGTACCATTCAGTCTTCTCCTGCGACCATGCCACTTAAATCTAATCAAATCTCAAACACTCAACATGGGAATATAGAAACAAAAGTTGATGGAACTCTAGCAAAGGATATCGACCCAGCTCAAATGTTGCTGTTGCACAGACCGCCAGCACACTATTTCGCTGCCACAATAACCAACTCATCACATGACCACATGATCTTAGACAAACTCCCTTAAATCGAAGTAACCATTTGTTGGCATGATAAAATATCCATTGCTAAAAGCTCTTTTTGCAGAATCATTACCTAAACTTACAGAACCCACATCATACACAGAAGCTTCCAAACATGCGTATTGGAGGGAGGCTATGAATCAAGAATTTGACGCCTTGATGCGCAATGGTACTTGAACCTTGCTAGCACCTCCAATAGATGCCAACTTGGTTGGCTGCAAGTGGGTATACCGAATTAAGAAGAAAGCTGATGGCGCAATAGAACGGTTCAAAGCCCGTCTGGTAGCAAAAGGTTACCACCAGCAACAAGAAGTCAATTTCACTGACACCTTCAGCCTAGTTGTCAAACCGGCAAATATCAGGCTTATTTTGTCCATTGTAGTGTCCAAAAACTGGTGCCTTCATCAAATCAATATCCTAAATGCTTTTCTACATAGTGTGTTGCAAGAAGACATATGAGCCAACCACCTGGCTTCACACATCCAGACTTTTCTTACTATGTCTGCAAGCTTCATAAAAGCTTGTATGGACTACGTCAAGCTCCTCGAGCCTGATTCTCATGCTTGATAGATAAGTTGCAGAATTATGGCTTCATTGGCTCCAAAGCGGACAGTTCTTTATATACATTGCATCGAGGTCAGTTTCATATCTACTTCCTCATTTATGTTGATGACATAATTATTACTGAGTCTGATGCTCATGAAGTCACCAAAATCATCAACCTGGTCGGGCAAGATTTTCCTGTCAAAGACCTCTGCAACTTTAGTTTTTTTCTTGGAGTGGAAGCCTTATGGACCCCCTTTGGTCTCTTTCTCACTCAACGAAAGTGTATCATTGATCTTTTACAAAAGGTTTCTCTGAACAAAGTTAAACTTGCAACACCCCGATGTCTACTTTCTGTTAGTTATCAAAATTTGAAGGTCAAGAATGTGATGATCCCCACCTCTATTGAAGTATTATTGGCGCCTTACACTATTTGGGCTTTACTATACCAAACATCGCATTCGTAATCCACAGAGTCAGCAAATATATGCATCAACCCTGGGTACCTCGCTAGCAAGTTGTTAAAAGAATACTAAAGTATCTCAAAAACACAATTTTCTATGGTCTCCACTTATCCTTTCATTCGCGTCACACTCTACATGGTTACACCAATGCTGATTGGGCTGAGGACTGTGATGACAGAAGAAGTGTTGGTGCTTATTGTGTTTTCTATGGTGCAAACCAAGTTAGTTGGAGCTACAAAAAATAGCAAATACTTACGAGAAGTAGCACTGAATCAGAATACAAATCTTTGTCTAACACCGCTACCAAGCTTTAATGGTTGCAGTCCAAATTTAATGATCTTCATTTGCCTTTATAGGAAACTCCTACATTGTGATGTGACAACATAGGTGCTACCTACCTCTTCTCCAATACAATCTTCCATACCTAAACAAAGCATATTGAAATCAGTTTTCATACCATAAGAGAATAGGTGATGAAGAAACAACTGAGAGTGTCATTTTTATCATCCAAAGATCAGATATATGATCTACTCACAAAACCTCTATCAGTAGTGAGGTTCATGCATCTCTGAGACAATCTTCATATGCAAGAACTATCCATTCGATTGCTGGGGCATGTTGGAACAAACTTACCAAAAGAGTTCGAGTCTCTGCGCAAGTGAAAGAGAAGCCCAATCCCAAAAATTTGTAGCTGTCACAACAGCTGTAAATTTGAATGTCAAATTCATTCAAATTTGAATTTCAAATTCATTCAAATTTGGACTCACCAGAAGAGGAATTCTTAGCCGTCACAATAGCTGTCAAATTTGGACTCACCAGAAGAGAATTTCTTAGCTGTCATAACAACTGTAAATTTAAATTTCAAATACACTATACTTATATAAATCTGTAAACATGATGAATGTAAAAACATTAAGAGAAAATGAAAAAAAATTTTCCTCAACTCTCATCTTGAATTTCTTTACCACGTGGCCAACTACTCTAGGGTTACTCTTTGTAGGAAAAACCCTCCCTCACTTGGTGAGATCACAAACTAAACCAAATGTAAACAACTAAGTGTAAGTTTATCAATACATCAAACACATAGAAGGCATACACAAGAGACGCAAAATTTACCGTGGTTTGGCATATAGCCTACATCCACGGGTCATGCTCCGATCAAATTTCCACTATAATAAACAGATTACAATGGTTTCTACTCGAGTATCAATATAATCACTTGAGCCAACACAACCCAAAAGAGAGGAGAAAGACAAGATTACCTCATGAGCTTGAACAGGCCAACTCCAACACCAAATCTTTCAAACAACTTGTTGGAAGAAACCTCAACACCCTTCAAAACACAAGCTTCAATAAGTATCAATGGACATAGGAGTAGGACACACAAGCTCTCCCCAAACTCTAGCCGCCTTTCCTCACCAAGAGCTCTGATTTTCATGCTTCTGTTTTTATTTAGAAAAATAACATCTAGGCTTTAAAATTTGTGCTTAAAATGACTTAAGAGTCCTCATAGGCTTGGACCAAAAGGAAAAGGCCCAAACCACATAACACCCTTTAGGTTGGGGAGAGTGGGTTACCTGGTACGCTTCGGGATCTATTATTTTTCGATTTTTTTGCTGTATCTATATCCGTAATGTATAATACATTCGTTTTAGTATTAAAAAAAGAAGAAGAAGAAAAAAAAAGAGTGAGAATAATGGGTGCTGGGGCAGTATTCGGGACCCAGAAATGGCAACAGTTACTATTGACTTGGTGTCACCAGGAGAGAAGTTTGATAGGTTGATTGCATTGCTGACTTATGACAGATTTTGGCAGAAGAAAGTTTAGATAAACACATCCATTTTTGGTGATTATGATTTATGATGTGATATATGTTCATTATCCTGGTAATACCATGTCTCTTTTTCCTCATATGCATCATGTTGCATGTATCTATTTCTTTAACAGTGTGCAAACATCAACATAGGACTTCCTTCTTCTCCACTCCCCATATCACAAGGATTCTTTGGCCCGAGTGTTCTGGAAGTCAACAATATCCTTTCATGGCGGATGTACACCATGGCAAGATGCAGAAGATGAATGCAAAAACCATTGCTTTAATTTCATTATCGTCATTCATACTTGTCTTGGAATGCTTTGGGTTAGTCTGCATTATCTGGAAATGGAAGAAACTTGGAAGACCTCCCCACTGCTATTGGACCTGCAATTCCTTCCCTCAACTACTAGAAAAACTGGTAAGGTCATGTCAGGGTTTATTTGAATTTAAGTGGTATTGAGCTTATTGGTATTATATTATGGATGCTTGTTGAATTAATTAGTGAGAGTAAGTTTTGTCCAATTCTTCTAGAGCTCAAACCTTTCGGATAATCGATACTCCACTCTTTCGGTTTTCCATAGACGGGGCCTAGGCTATGCCATATAATATTGGCTTAGTTATTCTAAGGTTTGTGCCCATGGTTTGATTTATTTGTTAATTTATAAAACCATTATTTTAGACCTTTAACTGAAACACTTCCAAGTTTTTAAAGTAACTTAAAACCATGAGCTTACCACTATATATTGTTATAATTTCAAATATGAAATTATGTAGTAAGAAGATCTTGGATTATCATGTTAATCACAATTATAACGTGGATTATAAAACTATAAAGACGTACCTATATCTATTGCCAAAATCTGCCCTTACTTTTAGAGAGAAGGATCACCCTAACAACATTCCTCAAGAGTGTCTCAGAATGGTTAGAGGCACAAATTATGTTGTAGGTATGAACCCTAGAGTCTCTCATTTCTTTTATGGGTCTCCCACTATCAAGAAAACCAAAAGAATCTTCTAATAGGTTTTCTACCAGTAAGAAAACCAAAAGACTTTTACCAGCAAGAAAACCAAAAAACTCTTTTTAATAGGTCTTTTACTCATAAATACAATTGGACTAGTAATAACCCATAATCATTTAATTGGGTATTATAGGGTGTGTGGGATATTTTAATAGAATATTAATTTAATAATATTCTTACATAAAATACATGTGATGAATGTAAAGTTAAATAACTGAGCCAGCCAATATTTGGGCTATTCCTTAACTTGAAATAAACCAATCTATACTATATACAATATTGCCAATATATTTCTGTTTTCATGCCATCTTGACCCTTGGATTTAGTTGAAACCATTCTATCCATTGAGATTTCAAATTAGTTTTCATTGAACTCTTGCTTCCATCTCTTCTTATATTGTTTAGATCAAAGTTGAAATTAAGAAGTTTCTGTAAGAAACTCTTTTCTCAAGCCAACTCTACTTGTTATCCATGCAAAATGAAATCCAAGTGGACTCTCCCAAGGCCCAACTTTGTCAAATAAATACCAACTCCCACAAACCTCCCCGTTCAAGAACTTCCCCCGACTCCTAATATCCCAATCCACTCATTGTGATCCTGGAATCCGGTGCTTATGATGTTTGGACCAATTATGTCAAAAAGTGGTAGTAGAACTTTATTTGTGGTCAACGACCAAAGGCTGTGGTGGTAGGTGGGCTAGGCTTGGTTGTATAAAAACATTATTTGTGTATCTAAGTCCAATGTAATCTGTTAAGCTTTCAAATTTACACTTGACAATTATATGTTAAATGCTCAGGGGAAGCATATGTGTGATGTTTGTTGTCATAATGCTTCAAGCTAAGTTGATTTGGTATTTACTCATTCAAAAAGTCTCACAAAGACATGATTCTTAAGTAATACCTTAAGGAGTTGAATACAATACATGCATAAAACTCTTTACAATGCTTGCTGAATCAAATTTTTTCTTTACAAACGAATAAGAACATGATGAATGCGGCGACCACAGCTAACTAAAAGAAGCCCTATCACTAAACTCTATTTTGAAAAAAATAAAATATAAAAAAGAGCCAATGTATAGGTTAACCAATTACTTAGATGTACGGTTATTCATTCCTAATGTAGCTTACGGAGGCCTAATGTAGTTTCATTCTAAATATTTTCCAAATAACGAGTTACTATATTATTGATTTATTTATATGATAACACTTGCTATTAAATCTTCGTTTAAAATCATTCTAGATGATATTATTCTAATAGCAAGGACAAATCCAAAATATGTTTGCATTATAGAAGATATAATTAGTAGTTTTACTGAAGTCTCCTCATACTTTCGGAGTTGCAGGAGATGTATTTTTATATTGGAATGTTTTTGTAACTGATTACAGGGAAGATTAGTATACTCCTAAGATCAAGGTAAGTTAGAACAGCTCGAGAACAACTTAGTTAGTAGCTGGGAGTAGTTGTAAACAACTTGGTTATTCGCTGAAACCTCCCAGGATCCTCCTCAAGGCGGAGATGACAGTAACGGTGTAACAGCCTCAATATGCCCCCTCAAGATGGGCGCGCCATTTGCAAGGCCGATCTTGCTTTTGAGTAGTTGATGTTAGATGTATGCCCTAAAAGCCAATTTGGCTGACACATTGTTGATTCTAGGGACATAATTTTGTACTTGACTATTTATTATTGAATAAATAAAAGGCATCTTTTCATTCATATTGTTTATGTGTCTATGAATCGTCCAAGAAATTAATAAGATGATGATACATATTCTCAAGAGTTGAGAATTTGAGCCATGTATCATTGGTGATTAATTTCTAAATGCTCCTGATCAATGAATCATCACGAGGACGGTGATCGATCCGATCAGTGCACAGATCACTTTCCTTCTGGATGGACGAGACTTGAGTCCACAGTGTAGGGACACTGAAGTGATAGTGCAGGTGCTTGTTAGAGAACAAGGGTACTGAGCGTGACCAAGACAAGAAGTCACTTGGATGTCTATCCACTCGTCAGTGACTTGCTTGATGTTGCAGTAGTGTGACTGGTCCTTTGACCTGCGGTGCTTCGGCTACTCACAGTGAGGTTATTGTAGTTTGACTGCACATATACATGGTCTCTAGCCATATGGGTCCATGCAGTGTAGATTGGCTGCAGTAGGTTCACTGTAGGAGTAGGGTATGCACCTATAAGGAATCTATCGACCTTGATAGAAAAGGAGTGATCCTATGTGATTTGTTAGACTGAGTTCTAAGACCTTGGCCAGGGCAGTAATATAAAGTGAAAAAGAGTTTTCCACTATCGAACTCAAGTCGAACAAATCTTGACATATGACAGACGATGGGGTTTGACGAGTTGTCCATGACCTCCGTCCTGTAGGGATCCACGATAGTAGGACTGTATCACATGTTAACTGCACCTAGAGGTTCATCATTCCATTCTGCTGGGTAGCCACTACATGCTGCTAGGTGTCACTGGTGGATGGTGGGACTCATAGGGATTATCTCGATGATCGATAAACCCTAATGAGTTGAGTTGGAACCGTTCCAACCCATTGAAAGGAGTTTTCAATGATATAGTGATAGAGATCACAATATATCTCACTACCAGTCAGAATAGAACCTATGGGGTCACACACACTAGAAGTATTGACCGATCCGATGGTTGAAATCGTGATTAAGAATCACAAGTAATCAATTTGATTGATAAAGAAGTTGAAGAAGGAACAAAGGGAATTAATTAATTGGACTTGAAACAAGAATCCTACTTCGGGTAGGATACCTAGAGTCCTAATTGGATTAGGACTGGGAATCTTAGTTGGAGTAGGACTGGGATTCCTACTTGGGATAGGATTCCTAAAATCCTAATGAGATTAGGAGTTTTGAATTAAAATTGGATTCCTACTTAGAGTAGGATTCCTAGAGTCCTAATCGGATTAGGACTTCGGATTCAAATAGAGTCCTAATTGGATTAGGACTTGTTACGGGGGAATTTAGCCACCATGCCCCACGTGACCGGCACGCGCGCCCAGGAAGACTACGGCAGTCCCTTGATCCAGCAATCCGACCCCGAGTCGGATATCTTCGGCTCCGCAGCCCGACCCCGAGTCGGCTGCCCCTTGATCCAGCAATCCGACCCCGAGTCGGATATCTTCGGCTCCGCAGCCCGACCCCGAGTCGGCTGCCCCTTGATCCAGCAATCCGACCCCGAGTCGGATATCTTCGGCTCCGCAGCCCGACCCCGAGTCGGCTGCCCCCTGATCCAGTCATCCGACCCCGAGTCGGCAATCTCTCGACAACAACAGACTGTTCCTCTGAGGCGCGCCGCGGCCCCCTGCTCCACTACTCCCTGCAACGGCCGTATCCGGCGCTGCCCCACGATCCCCTGTAACAGCCGTACAAAGCGGAGCTCCACTATGCCCTGCCAGGGCCGTACCCAGCGCTGCCCCACGACGCCCTGTAACGGCCATGTCAGTGGCAGCCCCATCGTGCCACACGATGACGAATCCCCAGAAAAACCCCCCAGTCTGATATATATGGGGCTGGGGGGGGGAAGGGGAAGGGTAAGCAAAGGTTTTCCAGAGTATTCTCTTATCCGTTACTACTATCTCTCCTTCTCCTTCAATCTCCTCTGACTTGATCGTCGGAGGGCCCCCACTACCCCAGTGGTGGTGCGAGGCTTGCCTGCAGGTTTCCCGGTGGAAGGTGGAGC
This sequence comes from Phoenix dactylifera, assembly GCF_009389715.1. Lineage (NCBI taxonomy): Eukaryota > Viridiplantae > Streptophyta > Magnoliopsida > Arecales > Arecaceae > Phoenix > Phoenix dactylifera. The sequence goes on from NC_052399.1 coordinate 7,697,453, forward strand.
GCAATCAACCCAACTCCAAGGGAACCCCGTTCACACCGCTGTGCCAATCGTTCTCGGTTTGGACCACCAGCAACAGTTGGCGCTAGAGGAAGGGCCGGATCTCAGAGCGATCGTAATGGCACGGCGAGGTGGTCGTGGAGCTTCCAATGCTTCCGGTCGCGGGGCCTCTCGCGCCACTGGCCGGGAGGCCGCTGCATCCCCAACACGCTCTCAGCAACACTCCACCGCCCCACCGCCCATTCAGATGGTCGAAGCCGCCCAGTTCGACCAGCTAACCCAGTAGGTTCGCACCCTCGCGGAGGCGGTGCAGAATCTGCAGGGTGCGATGTCCCAGGCGCCGCAGCAGGCTCAGGAGCCGCCGCTGCCTGAGCGTTCGCCTGTCCTCCTCAACCCGCGTTCCTTCCTCTCCCATGGGGAGGAGCGCCGACGCGAGGAGGATTCTCGAGCACGCTCCATTCTGCCGGGACCTTCCCACCGGAGCTGCGCGGGATACGAGAGGCGGGCCCGGGCGCGTTCCCAGACCCCCCAGTCCTCGAGGAACCCGCGCTCCAGTCGGTCCCCCTCTCGCCGCTCCTTGCCTCCCACCCACCGGTCGCGTTCCCTGGACCGGCGGGTGGACGATCTCCACCGACAACTCCAGGTCCTGAAGGGCCATTCCAAAGATCCCTTCGCCGACTTAGAGATCTCCTCCCAGCCGGCGCTCGCCTCGAGGATCCTGCGGACCCCGAATCCGCCGGGGTTCAAAATGCCGGCGATCGAGCCCTATGACGGGGCGGCGGACCCGCGGGATCACGTCGAGAGTTTCAGGACCCTTATGCTCCTCCACGGAGCATCAGATCCCCTTCTCTGCAAGGCTTTCCCAGCAACCCTCCGTGGCCCGGCGAGGGCATGGTTCGCCGGGCTGGAGGCTGACTCAATCCGGTCCTTCGACCAGTTCACTCGCCTCTTCATCACTCATTTCGCCGTCAGTAGCCGGCGGCGACTGGTCTCCGACTCCCTCTTTGATGTCCGGCAAAACGAGGGAGAAAGCCTGCGGGATTATCTTACCCGCTTCAACAGGGCTACGCTGGAGGTCCGGAACCTGAGTCAGGAGGTAGCTCTTTCAGCCCTGAAGCATGGCTTCCGGAAGGGCAGACTCACCTTCTCCCTGGACAAACGCCTGCCGCGGAGCTTCCCAGAGCTGTTGTCCCGGGCGAACTAGTATGCGGACGCCGAGGAGGCGGCCGCCCACCGGAGCAAGGAGGCCGCCGAGATCCCACAAAAGCTTGGGAAGAAAAGGCGGAAAGAGGCACGCCAGAGGAGGAGCCCGACGCCCCAGCGTCGGCGCAGAAGCCCGTCGCCGGCGAAGAACCACGGCGCCCCACGCCCTCGTTCTCCGCCCCGACGTTTCAACCGGTACACCCCTCTCCTGACTCCCCGGGCCCAGATCCTTATGGAGATCAAGGGGCGGGAGGACCTCCCGGCCCCGAGACAGATACGAAGGATCCCTGGAAAGAGGCCCTCCCGGGCGTACTGTGAGTACCACCGAGACCACGGCCACGACACAGAGGACTGCTTCCAGCTTCGGGACGAGATCGAGGCTCTTATCCGTCGGGGGCGTCTCGGTCGGTATGTGAGCGACCGACGTCCCCCCGCAGACCCGCGTCCGGCCGACCCGGCTCCTCCGGAGCCTCGGGAGCAGAATCGGCCCGTTGCGGGCGTGATCCACACTATCACTGGGGGCTGCTCTCGGCCCGTGAGGAACGCAGGGGGCTCGACGGAAGCGTCAGGGACGGCCGTCGTAAAGAGGCAGAGGGTCGACAATGTAATCACCTTTTCTGATAAGGATGTAAAGGGGGTTCAGACTCCCCACGATGACGCCATGGTGATCTCCCTCACTATGGCAAACTATGATGTAAGGCGTGTTCTTGTGGATAGTGGAAGCTCAGCTAATATTTTGTTTTACGAGGCCTTCCAAAAGATGAGCTTGTCCAGACAGTTGTTGCACAAAATGTCCACCCCCCTCGTAGGATTCACCGGTGACGCTGTCCCGGCGGAAGGTGTCGTTGAGCTGCCTGTGACTGCGGGCGTCGCACCCGCAGAAGCCACGGTGCGACTCGGGTTCTTGGTCGTCCGTATCCCCTCTGTTGCCCAAGGTGACAACCCAAGAGGGGGGGGTGAATTGGGTCTTTTAAAACCTTTTAAACTACTTCTAATCTTTTAGATTAATTATGCTAAGTTGTATGGATGCTTAGTGAAGCTTAACCTTAGCAAGAGTATGATTCTAATCTAATCAACTATTAAGCAGTGGGTTCAATAAAAGATTAGTCTAATTTTGCCCTAGTATGCTATTCAATTTAATGATTGAGTAAATTGATTATGCTTGCAACTAAAGGATGCACGAAGAAGAGTTAAGCAAGCTTAATATCTAAGTAAGTGAGTGAGGAGGTCAGTCAACAAAGAGCATCACAAACACAACAAAAATATAGTGGTTCGGTGCACCCCAGCACCTACATCCACTCCCCAAGACCTCTTGGGAATTTCACTATAATCCTAGCGATTACAGCCGGTTGTTTTACAAGCTCACAACCCAACTTGTTGTTTTACGAGCGCACAACGAACTCGGTCGGTTTTCCCAGGCTCACCGACTAGAACCACTCCGATTGTTTTCCCGGGCTCACAATCAAACCCTTACACGTTGGTTTTACCCTCGGCTCACCAACAAACCTAAACCCCGTTGGTTTTCCCTTTGGCTCACCAACAAACCTTACACCGTTGGTTTTCCCTTTGGCTCACCAACAAACCTTTACCCCTTGATTCAATCCCGTGATTGAATCAAGTTACAAGATATTATAACAAAGTTTAAGATAAATCAAAGCTTCTTAAACAAGCAAATATAACACTATAAGCAAATAGAGTAAAGTGAAGTCCTCAAACGAGTTTGGAAGATGAAGGAGCTCGACTTCTTCTTTACTTGACCCTCTTCTGATTTGGCACGAAGTGGAGGATCACTGAGGCAGCACACGGATGGAGAGGAAGCTTTGGGATTCACTTGGATGCTCTTCTTCCCTCTATTTCACTTTGAATGGCCCTTTTGTGCTTTTGGGAGATTTCCCTTGTAATCTGTTTGGAATCTCTTCCCTAAAAGTTCTCTCCCACTTCCATGCCTTCTCCCCTAGCTCTCCTCTTGTTTTTATAGCTTTAGATGGCGTGGAAACAAGAATCTAGCCGTTAGAGACAAAAATAGAGCCGTTGGACACAGTCTGCACTTCCTGACAATATTACCGTTGGGATCGGAGTCGACTCGCGCGATCAGGAGTCGACTCGCCTGTTGCAGGAGTCGACTCGTGCTTTACTGGAGACGACTCGGCCACTGTTCCAAATTTGAATTATGGTGCATCCTCGACTGGGAGTCGACTCGTCTTAACCCGGAGTCGACTCGCCAACTTCTGGAGCTGACTTGGCAATTTCGGAGTCGGCTCATCCACTGAAGTCCGTGGATCCAATTTTGAATTTTGTCCTCTCGAGTCGACTCGACTGTCCTGGGAGTCGACTCGAATCTCAGACCCCGAACTCCCGATCCTCTGTCTTTTGGCTCGTCCAGTCTTGGAGTCGACTCGAACTTCCTTGGAGTCGACTCGGCTCTCAGTTTGTGAAACACAACCTTCTGCCATCTTGGTGTAGCGCTGCCTTGGAGTCGACTCGAGCTGTCTGGGAGTCGACTCGAATCTCAGAGGCAGTAACTTGGTTTTCTGTCTGTTGATGGTCGCGGAGTCTCGGAGTCGACTCGTGCAATGCGGGAGTCGACTCGAATCTCAGAGTCCCAAAAATGCTCTCTGACTTTTTCCTTGTGTTCCGCTGAGAGTCGACTCTTGCTTTCTTCGGAGTCGACCTACCAACCATCGGAGTCGACTCGCGTTCCACTGGAGTCGACTCGAATCTCAGACCCGAAAACTGCTCTCTGACTTTTCTGCCTGTGACTCCTAGGAGTCGACTCATACTTCTCCGGAGTCGACTCATACTTCTCCGGAGTCGACTCGAATTCCACTGGAGTCGACTCGAAGACTGTTCTTTTGAATTTTTCTTTTGATTTTACTCCTCCAATTTGAATCCTTTGAACTTTAAACTTTGGGCCAATAAATTGTAGCTTTCTTCCAACTTGAGAGCTTTGGAGGCCTTCTTGTGTTCTCCCAACTTGCTATGTTCCTTGCAAAATAAATATCTTTCTCCTTGCAACATAAGCATTAGTATCTATACTTCAAGGTTTTGTGATCATCAAAATCAATTTATGAATCAATCTTTGGGTCATCAATCTCCCCCTTTTTGATGATGACAAAACTTGGAGTATATGCAATATAAAAGATATTGATTTCTAGAAGTAATACATAGCTAAGTTGCATGAAGTAGAAAACATATATATTTAAAAACATACTTCATGATAATGCTTTAGATTTAATCAGCTTAACACAATCAACATATTTAAATTTTAAGCTGATTTGTATTCAATTCAAAGTAATAAAGCATTCTGAGTATATAGCATATACTTAGATATTTCTCCCCCTTTTTGACAACATCAAAAAGATAGTGAAACATTAAGTACACAGATCAGAGCAGAACACATCGAGTGTGAATTCAAGAGGTTTTTTTTTAATTTGATACCACAGATAGTTTTCTAATCAAGTGTAGGTGGAATCTTCCTTAGGTTAATTCAAGAAGTACCACAAATGATAGTCAAGGAAAAATATGAGTGGAAATCTAACCTCTCTTCACTAAGTATGAAAGCTTGTTCATTTAAGACCTTTTGCCCAATCTATTAAGTATTTTATCAACATGAGAGCAATTTAATTAATTTTCAGAGTAAAAGATCAAAACTTATATATTTGGAAAAACATATCATCATGTTGGATCATTAATTCTTAATGACTTCAAAGTTCTTTTATGATAATAAGAGCATTGGGGGCACAAATACTAAAATATGAGTTTATGCAATTTTTGATACATCTTTGAGCTCTTTTAAAGACTTTCTTTTATTCCTTTAGAAAATAAGCACAATTTGATACATAAAATAATGAATTGGCACAAAATAGAAGTTCTAAAGAGCAAGCCAATTAAAACTCATTAGTGAGGTTCAAAATAGATTTTCTAAGAGATACTCAAGAAAATTTAATACATTGTTCTCCCCCTGTTTTATTAAATTAGAGGCTCTTAAGATTTGTAATTTGGTTCATGAGTGATGCATAAGATATACTAACCAAATAACACGCCTCAAGGTGTATCATAAAGATTTTCAGATTTAAATTTCAGATGATACATATTGGAGAGTATTAGGATCACTTTTCATTTAGTATTCTTTCCCTCTCCTATAGATTCATGTAATTAAGTTCCATAAGACCTCTCCTTCTGAAATTTTCTTTCTCCCCCTCAATTGATCATTCCATTTAAGAGTTTAGAATCCTAAGATAATGTTCAACAAAATTGTCAATCTCAAAAATATATTTTCTATAAGTTTCAGCTTATTTTCATAAGACTCAAGGTTTGAGATAAGACAACCTTTATAGAACTCATCTTAAGGTAATTAAAGCATGTCTTGCAATATAAGGAGGTTCATCAAAATCAATCCATAAAATTCAAAGCATGCATCAAAATAAAGTGTCTTTGGGATAGGATACTGAATATCTAAAGCTCCCCCTCAAAAGATGCATTCTTCTTTAATCATTTTAAATTGTTGAATTTCAGATTATAGTGATAAACATGAATAACACTGAAATCCTGTAATATCGAGAATGTAGAGTAATCTAGTATTATTCCAAAATTTGTAGTAATTACTCTTTCTAATCCTTTACGAACAAGTTATGCTTTCTCTTAATCTTAGTGAAAATGTATAGAAATATCAATCAGAAAATGATTCATTAGAAGCTTAGTTTCTTTCAACCGCATTTACATTTTCTTTCTTTTAGAATCATTTGAGTGAGCTGAAATATTTCTAGTTTTAAGATCATTCACTCTATTGATGGAAGTTTTTTAATAATGTAGGGGAGAAAAACATATAGATGATCATTGAGGTATATATATTTATAGAACTCAATTTCTTAATCATAGTTTTTCAGCAATGTATACATGAGACACAATAAATCCTTTTAATATCAAAATAAAATCATATATTTAGAAATTTTTGTTTGCAATCAAGATCATCGAAAAACACATCATTTGGATCAAAATTAGTATACTTTGAAGATAAGAAATGATATGTTTCGGATGCGTATCGGAGCAATCAAAATAAATTCTGTTTTTCTTACATTAACATTTTATTTAGTAATCATATGGAGTTTAAGCTTTTATACAAAATCAAATTCTGAATTTCATAAAGATTTTCAATAGAGCCCTTTTAAGTCATAATTTGAGATATGTATCTTTCACATTGTGGCTCATCTTAAATTATTATGATTGAAAAATACATATTTCAATAACATTAAAGCACTTTCAGAATCTTTGTGTTTAATTTTGAGTTTTGATACAAAATAAAGGATATTTTAACAAGTATTAGGACATTATGTATCAAGGTTAGGCGAGTAGAAAGATAGATCAAAATCAATTTATTTTTCCTAAATAGAGATATTCTTCTCTTCTCCTTTCTACAATGATTGTGAATGAATCTATTTTATTTAGCTTTCAGATTTTAACAATGATTGTGAATGACAAATCTGAAATTTCTTTTCAATAGGATCAAACAAAAGATGTTATGTAGCAATTCAAACATTCAATCAAGTTGTCCAAGTATGAAGCATTACAAAATATTGAGAACCCATAAATCAAGACATCATACCATATGCAAAACATCTCATGTGTTAAATCATGCATTAAAATATTAAGAACAAGCATGTCAAGGATCCAAGTCAATACTTTTCAAATAAACTCCCCCTATTTAAATATAATCTTGCAATGATTTCATCCTTAAAGTGTGTTTTCAAGTGATTAAGAGATTTGACTTAATTCTACTTTCATTTTCTTTGTTTTTCATTTATAACTTTCTTATGCTCTATACTCTATTTGCTCCCTATCCGGTGGAGTTGGGAAGGGGCACGAGGTACTACCACTAGCCTCCCTCTTGTGCCGTCCCTAATATGCCCTACACCGAATAGTTGGGTCAAATAGTGCCGGATACTACCACTAGCCTCCCCATTGGCACCATCCCTATGATGAGCAATATAGAAAGGTTAAAATGTTCACTTCATACTCTCCCTGTTTAAGTGTAATTAATTATGGATTTTATCACTTCCAAATATGCCGAATATATTATGCTTGTTTTGCTTTTCCTTAAGATTGGAGTACTTGCTTTTGCTTAGATTTTTCATCTCTTGAGTAATATCCATTTTCTTTTCTTTATCTCTCTCTCTTCATTATTCTCAAGTAATTTACATGAAAGAACAGAATAATGAAATAATCTTATGTATCATATAGATGTATATCATGCAAACAATATTTTCATTGTGCTCAAGGATTCATAACTTCTCACAAGTTATTTTAAATCAAAATTTTATGCATAAACTTGTGTATTTCATGATTATGACATAGGCAAAGATATATTATAGTTTTGGCAAACCATGAAACAATTTCTAAAAGTATAAGTCAATCAATATATGTATATATAGACATGATATCAAAAATTAATAATTAAAGACCTTAATCATGCCATAATAAGATTTAAGTTATTGACTTTGCTCAATTAATTTGTGAGAAAGGTATCTAAAATTACCTATTCATTATATGTTCTTCAAGCCAAACTCGATTTCTTATGTGTGAACTTTTGGCTGAAGAAGATCCTCTCTCTTGTTTGCATGTGAATGTTTAGTGTATCTTACATGAAGATATCCTTCAAGTTGAAATTTCTCATTTTTCTTTCTTGAAGGAAGGTCATTAGTTTCTTTAAGATACAAAGCATTCATCCAACATATATATTTTTTTTAACTAGATGACTCAATATAAGATATGACAATAGTTGCATGTTGAGTCACTTTACTCAAGAGATTCCCTAAATATAAGCAAGCACATATCACTTGAACTAAAGAGATAGTTTCATTAAATCAGATGGTTCAAGGACAAGCATGTGAGGCAATAGGTAGATTTATCAAGGTCAAATCAATTTCTTATTTTCAAAATCAATTTAGTTTAGATTTTATTCAATAAGGCACGCTAGCTAAGTTTTAATCAACTTATCTTAAACAGTTATTTCTATCACAATTCAGATTATGATTTATTTGTTTATCAATAAAATATGATTCATTAAAGTTAGATTGATGTCTTGCACAAGGTCACATAATGAGCATACAACCTGGTCTACTAGCTGTATGATAAAATAATTATTCTATCATGCTTCAATACAGCTTTAAACAGTAGATCTATTTTGCTCATTCTTTTCAAATTCTACAAGATGGGGTCATAGACATACCTTCTTCATGCCAATCTTCTATGAGAGTTTTCTTGTGGACTAACATTGGTCAATGAAGATCCCCTTTCCTGTTTGTCTTAATTTGGAGTTTGAGAGAAGATGTTAATTCATTCATCATACATATTTCAAACTCACCTTGCAATATAACTCTTCATTAGTAGAACCAGAAATGATGTCATTAATGTATACTTTGAGCAAGTGAGGTGTCACACATTTTTTGATGCAAAGAATTATCACTATTACCTTCTATCAAAAAGGTTATTTAAGCTTTTATATCATGCTCTTGATGCTTGTATCAAATCATATATTGCTTTATCATATTTGTAATGAGTGTTTTCAAATATGGTGGTTATTTAACATATATCTTCTTTAATAAAGTAAGCACATAGGAGTCCATTCTACACACTCATTTGATGGACTATAAAGCTCATAAAGCAAGCAAATGATGATGGTGATCTTTACTTCTAATCATGCAAAAATTTCATCAAGATCTATTTCATCTTTTCTTAATTTAGTCTTTTAGTAGTCATCACTTTTTCTTCATTAAGAGCATATCTGAAAATCCAAGTTGGTTCTAATTATTAACAAGTTTTTCAGATTGTTATATGTAAAAGATTAACCATATATATACATAATTTAATTTTAGTATCTTGATAATAAATCATTAGTCTCATAAAGAATAAAATACCTTGATATTTTTGCAACTAAAAACTTTTCATTGAATACTCTATATGCATTGCTTGATGAATGATATCCAAGGATAGACATATCTCTATCAGATTTGGCATTATTTTCATAAGAGCATATCAAGCATAACATGTACGACTGAAAAATATGAAAGATATGCAATGGTTCATTTTTCATTTTTTTCAGAAGATCAAAATTTTCATCAGAAATAGATCTAATAGAAATCATATGTATGACAAGCAGTGATGATAGTCTTTTAAAAATTATTTAAGTAGATGACTATCATACATAATTGTCTTTTTCATTTCTTCAAGAATTCTATTAACCCCTTTTTACTTATGATGTCCATGGAGCTGAAATAATTGAATTTAATACTATTTTCTGTATAACCTTAATCTGGATTTTGGTTTTCAACACTGTGCCATGATCTTCACAGTTTGGAAACCTTTTTCATTTGAAACGCTTCTACAAGATTTAGTAAATACAGAAAAATACTTCAGTTTTATTCTCCAAGAACAAGTCCAATGTAAGCTTTTGAAGACTTAGAGATGGAAACAACATCTTTAGATTTAGAAATGATTTTTGTTTGTTTCCTTAGTTAGCATGCATAGCAAAACTTTGACCTTTAAGTAGATAATCTAAACAAGCCTATGGCAAGGTCTTTTGATATTAAGTACATACTAGCATGAGTTGATTCTATGTGCCAAGGATGGTTTCTTTAATCTTGGTATTCAAAAGCATACCAAGTACACATTATCATATTGATGATCAATAAAAATAATGCCATAGACAAAAATTCTTAATCAAGCATATAGAGGGTTCATAGAGTTATTTTTAATGAATTAATTAATCATTTAGCAACTTATCCAATAGTGAGTGGAGCATACAAAAAAAATGAAGTGATTTGAATATATTTTCTTTTCATACCCAAAAAGACAAATATCACTTATATCACAAAAATGATTAATACTTTCAAGTTATGTTTTAATCAACTAATAAAGTAATTTCAATACGAGAAGATGTAAGAATTACTTATTTCATCCTTTCTTTCATTTAAATCATTCTTTTTAATTACATTTTAAATTCAATTCTTTAACACATGTCTAGAGCACCCATTGTTTAGATAACATCTTTCATTAGAACCTTGGATAGCTAGACATGCTTGCTGAAAGAATAATCATATTTTCAACTTAGGAACCCAAGCTCTTTTGGGTCCTTGTAGGTTAGCTATAATTGTTCCTTTTGGAACCCATATTCTCTTAATAGCTATTTTGTCCATGAATTTACAGATTTTAGGATTACAAGGGATGTATTTCTGTATCCTCTTGTTGAATTTAACAAACTTAGATCGAACATGAGTAGTAGGAAAACTTTTAATTTTCTGTTTCTCCCTTTTTGGTTCATTAAATTTGTAATGTATAGATTTAGGGACAACAGAAGAGATTTTACTTAGCTTTTGTTTATGAGAATCTGTTTTAGAGTAATTAAAAACTGTTTTAACAAACATATTCTTAAAAGGTTTTTGGGTGTACCAAGGTTGATATCCTAATGTAACTTTATCAAATTCAGCTCCTTGATCATTTATCATTAGGTTCAATTTTTCAGAGCTGAGGGTAAATCTTTCAACAACAGGTTTTAATCTGTCAACTTCTTTAGTTAATCTTCTGTTATCTTCTGAAAGTAACTCATTGTTTTTCTTAAGTTTATCATGACTTTCAGTGAGAAGTTGATCTCTTTGATTTAGTTCTTGATTTTCTTTAATTAAGATTTCAGTTTTACTGGTTAGTTTCAGTTTTTCATCTATTAGAATTTGATTTTCAATCTTCAAGTTTTTGTTCTTACAAATAAGTTTCTTATATTCTAAGTACAAATCAGAAAAGGCATCATGGAGTTCATCAAATGTAAAATTGCTTTCAGTTTCAGCATGTACCTCTTGTGCCACCAAGCATAGATTTTCAATATGATACTGCTCTCCTTCTACACATGATATTTCAGATTTGTTAGTGCATTCATATTTGTCTTCAAGCATATTCCATATTTCTTTAGCAGTCATGCAAGAAGATATGCAATTAAACTCATTCCTATCTAATGCACAATATAAAAGGTTCATGGCATCAGCATTCAATTGTGCTAAATCCTTTTCATTAAAAGTTTGAGAGAGTGTGTGAAGATCATTTATTATGATTTTCCATAAATAATAGTTTTGTGATTGAATAAAGATGCGCATGCGTATTTTCCAATGTGTATAGTTTATGCCATTAAATAGTGGTGGTGTATCAATTGATTGTCCTTCTCCTAGAAAACTATCTATTTGAGTTGTCATGATCTTTGGCTCTAGTCGGTTAAGACTACAAATAATATTTGAGCACCTGCTCTGATACCACTTGTTGCCCAAGGTGACAACCCAAGAGGGGGGGGTGAATTGGGTCTTTTAAAACCTTTTAAACTACTTCTAATCTTTTAGATTAATTATGCTAAGTTGTATGGATGCTTAGTGAAGCTTAACCTTAGCAAGAGTATGATTCTAATCTAATCAACTATTAAGCAGTGGGTTCAATAAAAGATTAGTCTAATTTTGCCCTAGTATGCTATTCAATTTAATGATTGAGTAAATTGATTATGCTTGCAACTAAAGGATGCACGAAGAAGAGTTAAGCAAGCTTAATATCTAAGTAAGTGAGTGAGGAGGTCAGTCAACAAAGAGCATCACAAACACAACAAAAATATAGTGGTTCGGTGCACCCCAGCACCTACATCCACTCCCCAAGACCTCTTGGGAATTTCACTATAATCCTAGCGATTACAGCCGGTTGTTTTACAAGCTCACAACCCAACTTGTTGTTTTACGAGCGCACAACGAACTCGGTCGGTTTTCCCAGGCTCACCGACTAGAACCACTCCGATTGTTTTCCCGGGCTCACAATCAAACCCTTACACGTTGGTTTTACCCTCGGCTCACCAACAAACCTAAACCCCGTTGGTTTTCCCTTTGGCTCACCAACAAACCTTACACCGTTGGTTTTCCCTTTGGCTCACCAACAAACCTTTACCCCTTGATTCAATCCCGTGATTGAATCAAGTTACAAGATATTATAACAAAGTTTAAGATAAATCAAAGCTTCTTAAACAAGCAAATATAACACTATAAGCAAATAGAGTAAAGTGAAGTCCTCAAACGAGTTTGGAAGATGAAGGAGCTCGACTTCTTCTTTACTTGACCCTCTTCTGATTTGGCACGAAGTGGAGGATCACTGAGGCAGCACACGGATGGAGAGGAAGCTTTGGGATTCACTTGGATGCTCTTCTTCCCTCTATTTCACTTTGAATGGCCCTTTTGTGCTTTTGGGAGATTTCCCTTGTAATCTGTTTGGAATCTCTTCCCTAAAAGTTCTCTCCCACTTCCATGCCTTCTCCCCTAGCTCTCCTCTTGTTTTTATAGCTTTAGATGGCGTGGAAACAAGAATCTAGCCGTTAGAGACAAAAATAGAGCCGTTGGACACAGTCTGCACTTCCTGACAATATTACCGTTGGGATCGGAGTCGACTCGCGCGATCAGGAGTCGACTCGCCTGTTGCAGGAGTCGACTCGTGCTTTACTGGAGACGACTCGGCCACTGTTCCAAATTTGAATTATGGTGCATCCTCGACTGGGAGTCGACTCGTCTTAACCCGGAGTCGACTCGCCAACTTCTGGAGCTGACTTGGCAATTTCGGAGTCGGCTCATCCACTGAAGTCCGTGGATCCAATTTTGAATTTTGTCCTCTCGAGTCGACTCGACTGTCCTGGGAGTCGACTCGAATCTCAGACCCCGAACTCCCGATCCTCTGTCTTTTGGCTCGTCCAGTCTTGGAGTCGACTCGAACTTCCTTGGAGTCGACTCGGCTCTCAGTTTGTGAAACACAACCTTCTGCCATCTTGGTGTAGCGCTGCCTTGGAGTCGACTCGAGCTGTCTGGGAGTCGACTCGAATCTCAGAGGCAGTAACTTGGTTTTCTGTCTGTTGATGGTCGCGGAGTCTCGGAGTCGACTCGTGCAATGCGGGAGTCGACTCGAATCTCAGAGTCCCAAAAATGCTCTCTGACTTTTTCCTTGTGTTCCGCTGAGAGTCGACTCTTGCTTTCTTCGGAGTCGACCTACCAACCATCGGAGTCGACTCGCGTTCCACTGGAGTCGACTCGAATCTCAGACCCGAAAACTGCTCTCTGACTTTTCTGCCTGTGACTCCTAGGAGTCGACTCATACTTCTCCGGAGTCGACTCATACTTCTCCGGAGTCGACTCGAATTCCACTGGAGTCGACTCGAAGACTGTTCTTTTGAATTTTTCTTTTGATTTTACTCCTCCAATTTGAATCCTTTGAACTTTAAACTTTGGGCCAATAAATTGTAGCTTTCTTCCAACTTGAGAGCTTTGGAGGCCTTCTTGTGTTCTCCCAACTTGCTATGTTCCTTGCAAAATAAATATCTTTCTCCTTGCAACATAAGCATTAGTATCTATACTTCAAGGTTTTGTGATCATCAAAATCAATTTATGAATCAATCTTTGGGTCATCACCCTCGGCCTACAACGCTATCCTCGGGCGACCCGGGCTGAACGCCCTTCGCGCGGTGGTCTCCACGTACCACTTGCTCATGCGGTTCCCCACGGCGGTCGGGATCGGAGAGGTCCGAGGTGACCAACCGACCGCACGGCAATGTTTTCTAGCAACCCTCAAAGGGAAGAAGCCCGTGGAAGCCCTAAGCGTCGAGTCCCTTGATGCCAGAGACGAGGTGGCCTTGCGGCACGGGGAGCCGGCCGAGGGAGTGGTCGAAGTCCCCCTTGAGGAAGGCCGCCCCGACTGGGCGGTCCGGGTCGGCGCCAATCTCGACCCGGGAGCTCGGGCCCGGTTGGTGGAATTCCTCCGAGCCAATGCCGATGTATTTGCCTGGTCGGCGGCCGATGTACCTGGGATCGACCCGGAGGTCATTTCTCACGCCCTCAACGTCGACCCGACCCACCGACCAATAAAGCAGAAGAAGAGACACTGTGCCCCGGATCGGATCCGGGTGGTCGACCAGGAGGTAGACAAGCTCTTGGAGGCAGGATTCATAAGGGAGGTAAGCTACCCCGAGTGGCTGGCAAATGTTGTACTTGTCCGGAAGGCGAGCGGGAAGTGGAGGATGTGCATCGACTATACCGACCTGAACAAGGCGTGCCCTAAGGATAGCTTTCCGCTTCCGCGAATAGACCAACTGGTCGATGCGACTTCCGGATATCAGCTGCTGTCTTTCATGGACGCCTTCTCCGGTTACAACCAGATAATGATGGCCCCACAGGACGAGGAGAAAACTGCCTTTATAACAGACCGGAGGCTCTACTGCTACAAGGTAATGCCCTTCGGTCTGAAGAATGCTGGCGCCACTTACCAGCGCCTCGTCAACAAAATCTTCAAAGAGCAAATCGGCCGGAACATGGAGGTGTACGTGGACGATATGCTGGTGAAGAGCCGCCATGCAGACCAGCACATCGCGGATTTGGAGGAGACTTTCACCACCTTGCGGAAGTTTCGCATGAAGCTGAACCCAGCGAAGTGCGCCTTCGGCGCTTCGGCCGGGAGGTTCCTCGGTTTCATTGTCAACCAGCGGGGTATCGAAGCCAACCCAGACAAAATCAAGGCCATCCAAGGTATGTCCCCTCCGACCAAAGTAAAGGAGGTTCAGGAGCTCGCTGGAAGGGTCGCCGCGCTCGGACGATTTGTGGCAAAATCGGCCGAACGCTGCCAACCATTCTTTAAGGTGTTAAAACGCCCGAAAGACTTCCTCTGGACGGCCGAATGTCAAGCAGCATTCGACCAGCTCAAGGAATACCTGGCGTCTCCTCCCCTACTGTCCAAGCCGCAAGAAGGGGAGATGCTCTACCTCTATCTGGCGGTCTCCCCAACTGCGGTCAGTGCGGTGCTGGTTCGGGAAGAGGCAAAGCTCCAGAAGCCTGTGTACTACATCAGCCAGGTCCTACGGGATGCCGAGACGCGGTACACGAAGGCTGAAAAGATCGCCTTCGCGCTGCTGACCGCGACCAGGAGGCTTCGCCCCTATTTCCAGGCTCATTCGGTCACCCTCTTAACCGATCAACCACTACGGCAGATCCTCAGCAACCCCGAGAATGCGGGACGACTGGTGAAGTGGGCAGTAGAACTCGGTGAGTTCGACATCCGCTACCAGCCTCGACCCGCCATCAAGGCCCAGGTGCTCGCGGACTTCCTCGCTGAGTGCACGGTGCAGGAGGCGGAACCTAGACCGCCGGAAATGCCCAGCCTCGACCTCCCGATTTGGACGCTTCACATCGATGGGTCGTCGAACCCCGAGGGTGGAGGGGCCGGACTGGTCCTTACCAGTCCTGATGGAGTGATAGCCGAGTATGCCTTGAGGTTTGGATTTCCAGTGACCAACAACGAGGCGGAGTACGAGGCCCTAGTCACGGGACTCAAACTCACCAGAGAGCTCGGCATTCGGCGTTTGAAAGTCTTCACCGACTCCCAGCTGGTGGTCGGGCAGGTTCGTGGAGAGTTCGAGGCCCGGAGCCCGACCATGCAGGACTACGTCCGGAAGGTGCAAGTACTCATTCCCGACCTCGGGAGTGTCGACATTCAGCAGGTCCCCAGAAGCGAAAATGCCAGGGCCGACAGGTTGTCCCGCTTGGTGGGCACAGAGGCGCACAACTTGTCGAGGGCAATCTACCTGGAGACCCTGGATGCCCCGAGCATCGGCGAGGCTGGAGCGGTGATGGCGATTGATCCGGAGCCGTCTTGGATGGACCCGCTCGTCGCCTACCTCGCCGAAGGGATCCTCTCTGAAGACGAAGATCAAGCTCGGCGACTTGTCAAGAAGTCCGCCCACTACGTACTCTATGAAGGGAGGCTGTATCGGACCTCGTTCACCGCCCCCCTCTTAAGGTGCCTCCGCCCCTCGGAGGCGGCCTACGTCCTCGGCGAAGTCCATGAGGGCGTCTGCGGATCGCACTTGGGGGCTAGGTCCTTAGCGCACAAGATCATGAGGCAAGGCTATTATTGGCCTACCTTGTTGGAGGACTCGAAGGATCACGTACGGAAATGCGACGCCTGCCAGCGCCACGCCAATGTCCAGAGAGTCCCTTCTGTCCACTTGGCACCAATCACCGCGCCCTGGCCCTTCGCACAGTGGGGAATGGATATCCTCGGACCATTCCCCGTCGCTTCAGCCCAGCGGAAATTTTTGATTGTTGCAATCGACTACTTCACCAAGTGGGTGGAGGCAGAGCCGCTGGCCACTATCACGGAGGCGCAAGTCCGGAAGTTCGTGAAGAAAAACATCATTGTCCGATTTGGGGTACCTCGGGTCCTCATCTCGGATAATGGTCGACAGTTCGACAACAAGCATTTCCGTGACTTCTGCGAGGAGTTCGGGATCGAGCATCGGTTCACATCTGTGTCGCATCCCCAAACCAACGGTGAGGCCGAGGTCACAAATCGGACAATCCTCCAAGGAATTAAGGCGCGAATCGGTCGGACGGGGCAAGCTTGGGTCGAAGAACTCGAGAATGTCCTTTGGGCGTATCGGACCACGCATCGGACCCCTACCGAGGAGACGCCTTTCAGCCTAACCTATGGCACGGAAGCGGTTGTTCCCGTGGAGCTCGGACTCCCCTCGCCCCGGGTCGCCGCGCACCGACCCGAGGCCAATTCGGAGCAACTCCGAGGAAACCTGGACCTCTTGGAAGAAGCAAGAGAAATGGCACAGGTTCGGATGGCGATGTATCAGCGGAGGGTGGCCCGATATTATAACTCCAAGGTCCGACCGAAACTTTTCAGAATCGGAGATCTGGTGCTAAGGCGAGCCAAAGCATCTCAACCCGCGGAAGGTGGGAAGCTGGCGCCAAATTGGGAAGGCCCGTATAGGGTTCGCTGGGTAAACCGACCTGGCTCCTACCAGTTGGAGGCCCTAGATGGTCGAGAAATTCCGAGGAGCTGGAATTCCGCTAACCTGCGGGTGTATCACCAGTAGAGCGACAAAGCCAGGAAGACAGTTCGAAAAATGTACAATTCTTTTCATTTCAATAATTCCTGGTTACAACGGTGTGTTCGTGTGATTACAAAGAATTCCCAGAGGGGAATTGGGGAGTAAAGAAAACAAGGAAGAGGTGGAGACTCCGTGGAGCTGAAGATCTGGGACCCCGAACCCTCCATCCGAAGCAGCTGCAATCCCACCGGGCGTGGGTGCTTCTCCCCGGAGGCGCCATCCACGCCTCACGCAAAGGACGAAGAGCCGGCGCGGACGAAGAGCCGGCGCGGACGAAGAAGAAGTGGACGAAGGAGGAGTTCCCGCTGCCTCCAGAGAAACGCCACCTCCAAGGGATATTCCGGTCCTCCCCAGGAGAAGGGGAGGGAAGGAATACAAGGGAGAAGAGCGCGAGGAGGCGCGATCCCGGATGAAGCGTCTGGCGCAGAGCTCAATCGGGAGGCGGGGCTGAAAGGAGGGGGGATGTGATCCCGGATGAAACGCCTAGAGCGGAGTTCCGCCGGGGAGAACCTCCTTGTTGATCCCAGATGAAACGGCTAGTTGGCAGAAGTCGCGAGGGGCGCGCCTCCCGTTCCTCCGGCGGGGGTTTCCCAGCCACACGCCGGAGAGGAGGTCCACGATCCATGGTAACCTGAATAGCTCCGGCTTGGCAGGCTCCACCGCGCCTGCACTTATATTTATAGCCAAACTATGGCCCCCCGGTCGTTCCGATGCGGGTGGCTCCAATAAAGGCGGGCGCACCGAATCCGGAGCCGTTCCAGCTCTCGAGGCGTATCCTCCCACGATCTCCTAAGCGTCGTTCTCCTTAATTGCATTCTTCATGCAGAACACTCCGGGCGGTGTGTATCCCACGGCCCACGTATCTCCGCTCGCGCCCAGGCCGCATCCGCCTCGAAGAACGCGCGTATCGCGGCCGCTTAACTGACACTCCTTGCAAGCAGCAACTGGCGATCCGATTTCCCAGGTAACGCCTCAATTAGCATTTAATACCCTTCTGGTGTTCCCCAGGCGACGCTTGGAGAAGAGGAGAAACACAATCGTAGCTGGCCACGGAGAAATCTCGTCGAGCGGCAAGCGACAGGCGCGTGACCAACGAGCGGAATTCCCTGAGGCTCGGCCCTCGGATGCCAGGCTAACCCGATGATCATCCCGGGAGCAGACTAGCCTGAAGCCCCGACCGGTCGCCTCGGCTTGCGCCAGCCTTGGCCGACCAATGAGCGGAATCTCCCGAGGCTCGGCCCTCGGATGCCAGGCTAACCCGATGATCATCCCGGGAGCAGACTAGCCTGAAGCCCCGACCGGTCGCCTCGGCTTGCGCCAGCCTTGGCCGACCAACGAGCGGAATTCCCCGAGGCTCGGCCCTCGGATGCCAGGCTAACCCGATGATCATCCCGGGAGCAGACTAGCCTGAAGCCCCGACCGGTCGCCTCGGCTTGCGCCAGCCTTGGCCGACCAACGAGCGGAATTCTCCGAGGCTCGACCCTCGGATGCCAGGCTAACCCGATGATCATCCCGGGAGCAGACTAGCCTGAAGCCCCGACCGGTCGCCTCGGCTTGCGCCAGCCTTGGCCGACCAACGAGCGGAATTCCCCGAGGCTCGGCCCTCGGATGCCAGGCTAACCCGATGATCATCCCGGGAGCAGACTAGCCTGAAGCCCCGACCGGTCGCCTCGGCTTGCGCCAGCCTTGGCCGACCAACGAGCGGAATTCCCCGAGGCTCGGCCCTCGGATGCCAGGCTAACCCGATGATCATCCCGGGAGCAGACTAGCCTGAAGCCCCGACCGGTCGCCTCGGCTTGCGCCAGCCTTGGCCGACCAACGAGCGGAATCTCCCGAGGCTCGGCCCTCGGATGCCAGGCTAACCCGATGATCATCCCGGGAGCAGACTAGCCTGAAGCCCCGACCGGTCGCCTCGGCTTGCGCCAGCCTTGGCCGACCAACGAGCGGAATTTTCCGAGGCTCGGCCCTCGGATGCCAGGCTAACCCGATGATCATCCCGGGAGCAGACTAGCCTGAAGCTCCGACCGATCGCCTCGGCTTGCGCCAGCCTTGGCCGACTAACGAGCGGAATTTCCTGAGGCCCAACCCTCGGATGCCTGGCCTAGCGCCAGAGGAATTTCCTGAGGCCTAACCCTCGGATGCCTGGCCTAGCGCCGGAAGAATTTCCTGAGGCCTAACCCTCGGATGCCTGGCCTAGTGCCGGAAGAATTTTCTGAGGCCTAACCCTCGGATGCCTGGCCTAGCGCCGGAAGAATTTCCTGAGGCCTAGCCCTCGGGTGCCTGGCCTAGCGCCGGAAGAATTTCCTGAGGCCTAACCCTCGGATGCCTGGCCTAGCGCCGGAAGAATTTCCTGAGGCCTAGCCCTCGGATGCCTGGCCTAGCGCCGGAGGAATTTTCTGAGGCCTAACCCTCGGATGCCTGGCCTAGCGCCGGAAGAATTTCCTGAGGCCTAACCCTCGGATGCCTGGCCTAGCGCCGGAAGAATTTCCTGAGGCTTAACCCTCGGATGCCTGGCCTAGCGCCGGAAGAATTTCCTGAGGCCTAACCCTCGGATGCCTGGCCTAGTGCCGGAAGAATTTCCTGAGGCCTAACCCTCGGATGCCTGGCCTAGCGCCGGAAGAACTTCAAGAGTTAGGAGTCGGCGAGATGCTACCAAGAGTTAAAAAGAGGAAGGACGAAAGTGAAATGAAGAAACACTCTATTTGCGTTAACTTTCATTGTTTCAGGGCCGAGACCCATACAACTTGGCAAAATGCCAACATACAAAGAAAAGGACAAAAGAAAGGTACAGAGGGTCAGCTTGGAGGAACCCCTGGGTCGGGAACGCCGGGCACGTCCGCAAGGGGTAGGGAGGCGGTTGGAAAATCAGCAGGCAATGGCGCCGGAGGGGAGTCGAGGAGGGAGACCCCACTCAGGTCAATCCCGGGGTATTTAGTCGACACCCTTGCCAAGCCTTCATCGAAGCCTAAGACAAAGGAGTCGGACCCCGCGTCCGACATGTCACGGACGAACTCATCGGACTGACGATAGGCCTGTACCGCCTCCGACATGTCACGGATGAACTTGGCGGACTGACGATAGGCCTGTACCGCCAGACGCCCGATTTCCGCGCTCTTCTCGGCCAGCGCCGCCTCTGCTCGCTCCGTAATCTGAGCTTTTGCCTCCATGACCTTCGTCACAATCCGGTCGTCCGCCTCGGAGGAGACCCTCAGCAGATCAGCCCGAGCCTCCTTGTGCTTCGCCTCGGCAGCAATGCGAGCAGCCTCAGCCTCCTCCAGGCGCGAATGAAGCTCCTGGTCGCTCGCGCGGGACTCCTCCAAGACCGACTCCAATTCGCCCAGCTTGGCTTCAAGAGACCGGGTTCGGTTGCGGGCGTTGTCGGCTGACCGCTGGGCCTTCTCCCACCTCTCCCGGAAGTCGGCAGCCTTCCGGGACTGCTTTTCGGCCCGCTCCTCCGCCTTCCTGACCTCGCTTTCGAGACCCGAGGCAACCTTGAGTTGCTCCTGAGCCTCCAACAGTTGCCTCTCGAGGGCGGCGAAGCCGAGTGCCCGCTCTTCGGCCACCTGGAGCCTCGTCTCGAGGTCCCTGGTCGTCCTCCCCGCCGCAGCCTGGCCTCCCTCCTCTACTGCTTTCAGTTGGCTCTCGGCCCTCGCCAGGAGCCTCGCCTGTTCCTCGTGGCTCTCCTCCAGGCGAATCATGTACTGGGCGAGCTAAAAGATAGGAAAAATGAGAGCGTCAGACGGGGATCAATAGAGCTTATGAGTGGCGGAAGCGACCAAAAGAACACTCACCGACATAAGACAGACGCAGCTGGCAGCCCCGACGTCAGGGATCCTCATCTGCCGGACCTGCCTACGGTCCTTCTCCAGCAGCACCGTCTCGATGAGGTTTCGGGCGCCGGCGAAAGTGAAGGCCGACCCCGACTTCGCCCCGGAGCCGGACGGTGGTTCTACAGCCTTACCCTTACCCATCGCTTGGGGAAGAGTCATGCTGACCGTGCTCGGGGCGGGGGCCGCTCCAGGAATCGACAGGGTCCCGCTCGGCCGGGGCCTCGGCGCGCCCCTCCTTCTCGTGTCATCCGAAGCCGACCGAGTCGAAGGCCGGGTTGGGGACCGATCACGTCCAACCCGGCCGTCTCGGGCGCGCTCGGATGACACCTCCGAAATAACGGTAGTCTCATCACCGGAGGGCTGATACAGCGCCAACTTTCGGTCCAAGCCCGCGGCGTCCCCCTGATCGGTGGGTCCGGACCCGTCTGTCGGCGTCGGAGTCGCCTGCTGGCGGGACTTCTTCGCCGGTGGGACCCCGCTCGGAGGAGTCCGTTTCTTCCTCCGGACCGCTTCCAGTAGGGACGTCCTACCAACAGCCATCGCCTTGTCCGACCGCATGACGTCGTCGATTTCTGCAAAAAGGACGAGATGGTCGGAGACTGAGAAGCTGATGGAAAGAAGAAACGAAAGAGGAGAAAAAAGCAAAAAAAGAAGTGGTGGCGGGCTCACGGTCAGCGGGGACCGAGCTCAGGCCGACGTTCACCAAGGTGTCCTCAGAAATAAGGCGAGACACCGGAGGGAGCCGGCCCTCGGCAACCAACCCCTTCAAGACGGCGACGCCATCGGATTCCTCCCTCGACAACCTCGATAGGCCGATCGGGGACTTCATCGGCGTCTCCCAGATTGCCCTGATTCCCCAAGAGGGATCTACGTCAATGAAAAAGAAACGCTCCTTCCAGCCGTGGATGGAGGAAGGAGCCTCCTTGACGAGGCCGCACCCTCGCCGCGCCGCAAAGCACCACCACCCTCTGTCCTGGGGGTGGCCGTTCAGGCCGTAGCATTCCCAAAAGACATTCAGGGTGGCGGGAACCTCGTGCATGCGGCAGAGAACCTGAAAGGCCGTCAGGGCGCGCCATGAGTTCGGCACCAGTTGCGTCGGCGCCACTCTTAAACCCCGAAGCACCTGCACAACTAAGTCCGAGGGGGGAAAGCGGAACCCGGCCCGAAGGATGTCCTCGTTGATGGCGACCTTCCTTGGAGGAGGATGGGACATCCTCTCCTCAGGCCCCGGGAGCATAACGTTGCAGGCTTCGGGAAGGTGGTACCGGGCCACGAACCTATCTAGGTCTTCGGGGACCAGATCCGACTGAATGCGGTCCGCTCTTACTTCGTCCATACCTAATGGCCAGTGGATCTACGGTCAGGACGGGGGCAAGAAGGGGGAAAGGACCGGAACGACTGAAGTACACTAATACGGAAGGAGAAAGTATGGAGAGCCCTAAATTGAAGAATGGGGCAACTCACCGGAAGGGAAGGAAGAACGGCTCCGAGAGCGTCAAAGGAGGAGCGAGCAAACAGTCCGACGGCAACGACAGCAGCGCAAGGGAGAAACTCGAAGATGCCTGCGAAGAGAAAAGCGGACGGGGGAGGGCCCCCGGTTAAATAGGCGGAAAGGCGGGTGACGCCTCGGTGACGCCAGAGGACGCCTGGCTGCCGAAGGATCGCTCGCGCCCCAAAGGCGAATCGACGCCATTAAGGAAGGATGTCCGCCGAAATCCGCAGACTGCCAGATCAGCGACAACCGCTATACGCCATAAAGGAGGCGGGGAGCTCGAAGCGCGCGCGCCTTTCCGAGGGATGGCGGCAATCTCGAAGCATCACTCCCTTCACCCGTTCCCCTCCTGGTTCCAGGCTCGGAAGTGGGGGGCTACTGTTACGGAGGAATTTAGCCACCATGCCCCACGTGACCGGCACGCGCGCCCAGGAAGACTACGGCAGTCCCTTGATCCAGCAATCCGATCCCGAGTCGGATATCTTCGGCTCCGCAGCCCGACCCCGAGTCGGCTGCCCCTTGATCCAGCAATCCGACCCCGAGTCGGATATCTTCGGCTCCGCAGCCCGACCCCGAGTCGGCTGCCCCTTGATCCAGCAATCCGACCCCGAGTCGGATATCTTCGGCTCCGCAGCCCGACCCCGAGTCGGCTGCCCCCTGATCCAGTCATCCGACCCCGAGTCGGCAATCTCTCGACAACAACAGACTGTTCCTCTGAGGCGCGCCGCGGCCCCCTGCTCCACTACTCCCTGCAACGGTCGTATCCGGCGCTGCCCCACGATCCCCTGTAACAGCCGTACAAAGCGGAGCTCCACTATGCTCTGCCAGGGCCGTACCCAGCGCTGCCCCACGACGCCCTGTAACGGCCATGTCAGTGGCAGCCCCATCGTGCCACACGATGACGAATCCCCGGAAAAACCCCCCAGCCTGATATATATGGGGCTGGGGGGGAAGGGGAAGGGTAAGCAAAGGTTTTCCAGAGTATTCTCTTATCCGTTACTACTATCTCTCCTTCTCATTCAATCTCCTCTGACTTGATCGTCGGAGGGCCCCCACTACCCCAGTGGTGGTGCGAGGCTTGCCTGCAGGTTTCCCGGTGGAAGGTGGAGCGCAATCAACCCAACTCTAAGGGAACCCCGTTCACACCGCTGTGCCAATCGTTCTCGGTTTGGACCACCAGCAACAGGACTAAAATTAAACAAATCCTAATTGGATTAGGATTCCTTAAGTCCTAATTAATTAATAATCTAATGAATCAACATGACTCCTAATTGGATTAGGATTGAAGAGTTCAATTGAGTCATGATTCATCCAAGTCCTAATTGGATTAGGACTAGCATAGTTGAACCCAAAATTGGCTAATCCTAATTAGATTAGGATGAAACCATGAGAGAGGCACCTAATCCTCTTGGAAGAGGATTAGGTTAACCAACTAAGAGGGGCATCAGCCCCTCTCCAATTGCTTAGGGCGACAAGAAGAGAGAAGGTGGCCGGCGCTCCAAAGAAGGAAGGCTGTCAAGGGCTCCTAACTTGTAGGAGCCCTTGATGCTTATAAAAAGGGACCTAGGGCCGGCGCCCTAGGTGTGAGCTCTCTTCCTCCTCTTGCTGTAGCCACCAGCCCCTCTCCTCTCTTGGTTCAGCTGCAAGCAAAGGGAGAGCAAAGTCCAAGCGTTGGCGTCATCCTCTTCCTCCAATCCTTCATCCAACGCAAGGAACAAAAGAAGGCTGCGTAGGGGATCATCTTCTTCCTCTTCTTCATCCTTCTTCTTCCTCCTTCTAAGCACAATCAAGAGTTGATTGAGAAGAAGGACATCAGCCATCAAAGCTATCTTTGCAAGGGAGCTAGCACCCCGGTGAGATAGAGAGCTTGGATCGGATCCTGCTTCGTGTGGATACCCGTAGAGGCCGGACGTTTGAACGGCTTCAAGCGAACCCTCTTCCAAAACCACGAATTCAGATTTGCGGTGATCATCTACCCGCGCAAGGTGAAGATTTGATCTTCCTAATAGTTTTAAAAGTTTTAATTCTTACCTAATTACGAAAGGTCTCGAAACAACGTTCATGCGATGAACGTCGAACCCGTGCATGCCGATTCCGCTGCCATCTGAAAAATTTTTGAAATATCAGCGGCATGGGCGGGTTTCCAACAGTGGTATCAGAGCCTAGGCTTCGTAGATTAAGGTAAGAATTAAATATCTAAAGGCATAATAGATCTGAAAATTGAATGATCATGCATGCTGAAAAATTCTGCATGCAGATTTTTCAGGGGTGCTGATTTTTTGCATGCTGATTTTTATGTGATAAAAAGATGATTCTAAATGCATTGTTAATGGGATTACAAAGTTTAGAATCATGATTAGCATGATCAGCGACCTATGTCATGATACAATCAGTTAGTTTTCAGATCTGAAAATTATAATTGTTGCATACGGTGATGATCATAGGATTCAAACCCTTTTGGTATCAAATGTAATGACCTGCGATGTGATCTGCGATGTCATGTAATTTTTCAGATGCTTGCATGCATCTTGTTTGATGTTTTGAGAGGCCTGCGTGCCTCCTAAAAGGAGATGTAAATTATTTTTATTTTTATTTTACATCTGGTTGTATTTCTGTGATGTGATGTACATCAACGATCAAGTTGAAGCAAAGGCATGAGATGAAAGGTGATCTAAGCGGTTGATGGCGATGGGATCAAGAGTTGATCAAGGATCGAATCAAGGTGGCTTGGAACCAATTCAAGAGTTGAAGACCACTTGATCGATTGATGTGCATGTGCTTGTAATACGATCTAATTAGAATCCATGATCATCACCTAGTTAAAGTTTAGCTTTAATTTGATGCTGCGATTATAACTGCCTGTGATGTGCCGTTTGCATGTGATGTAAATGCGAGTCGGGTAGATAGGTTTACATGTGATGTAGCAAACCCAATTGAGACCTAAATCAAAACCTCCTCAATCAAGTCGAGAGTGAACCGACATGAGCAAGTCATATTAGATTAATTGATCTAATTGGTGTCTAGGAAAGCATGAAAGGTGGTTACTTAATTAGGACCTTACTCTCTGATTAAGGGGAGCCTCCCACCTGCTTACCTGGCCAATTGTTCGATTACCTCTTATGAAGGGCTCAAGTTGCAAACACTAAGACCTGATTAACCAATATTAAGTCAATAGGTCTTCCACTGTAGTAGAGCTGCTAAAGCCTTTCTGATGTTGATTTGTCTCGGCTGGACACAGTGGTCAAGTTGCATCGGGGGGCTGGACCTCTCTATAGACATGAGATGTTGTAGGGTAAAGGTGGGGTTGGGCACCAATAACTGTTAGGTGAGGACCCAATGACGACTTTATTCCTACGGTTATACGGTGGGTCTGACTTAACTAAGAAATGGGACCAATAACTGTTAGGTGAGGTCTTCATGGCTTAGAGACCAAGTTACACTGCAACATGCTTGAGAAGCATTGTACAAGAGTTGTACACTCATCCATCTATGTGTCACCAATAACTGTTAGGTGAGGTGGCATGTAAATTGGTGGGACCGCAGTACCCACTAGAAACCCTAGTCGTGTCGGATTTCCGTTTCCCTACCAGGGGAGTGTGAGGGATTCGAGAAAATAGTGGGAGTTACATTTGTTCTAAAAGACCTTAGAACAGATTAGGATCAAGTACAAAAGTCTAACTAGAATCTTTACTCTCTGCAGATACAATGTCAGCTTCAAACCCTTTGACCCGTATTCTTGAGACAAACCGATTGACCGGAACCAATTACAAGGACTGGCTTAGGAATCTCAAAATTATTTTGAGCTGTGAGAAAATAGGCTACATACTCGATTCAGATATCCCCACACTACCAGCACGTCCTACTGATGTTCAGCGTGAGTTGCATAAAAAGTGGTTGGATGATGACATTAGAGTAAAATGCTATATGATGGCATCCATGTCTAATGAACTCCAATGCCAGCATGAAAATATGAAGACTGCTAGGGAAATACTGGCACACCTGCAAGAGTTGTATGGTGAGCAGAGTCGCACAGCTCGTTTTGAAGTGTCCAAGAGGCTTTTCAAAACGAAGATGCGCGAGGGGCAGTCTGTCCATGATCACGGTCTGACCATGATCAAGGACCTAGAGGAGCTTGAGAAGCTCGGTATGGACATGCACAAGAAATTACAAGTGGATTTGATCCTACAGTCACTTCCTGATTCATTTGGTCAGTTTATAGTAAACTACCACATGAATAAGATTGAATGCACTAAGACTGAACTAAACAACATGTTGGTAACTGCTGAGAGAGCCTTGAAAGGTTCAAGGGGCAATGTCCTTGCTGCTGAGTTGACTTCTGGTTCCAAGAGAAAGTCTACTTGGAAGAAAAAGAAGCCTGCTAAGAAGCAGAAGAAAGACAAGAAGCTAAAGAAGGAAGTTCAAAAGAAAAAGGCTAACGACAAAGGAAAATGTTTCCACTGCAATGTCGAAGGCCACTGGAAGAGAAACTGTCCTTCATACCTCGAGAGCCTGAAGAACAAGAAAGGTGACATACCTTCAGAAGGTATAGACTTGCTCATAATTGAAACTAATCTAACGGTTTCTTCTACTTCTAGTTGGGTTATAGATTCTGGTTCTAGTGCTCATTTGTGCACTACCATGCAGGGTCTAAAGGAAAGTAGAAGGCTGGCGGAAGGTGCGGTAACCCTTCGGATTGGCAACGGGGCAAAAGTTGCTGCTGTGGCTGTGGGCACCTACCATCTGCGACTACCGTCTGGATTTAGTTTAATACTTAGAGACTGCTATTATGTACCTGTTGCTAGCAGAAATTTGATTTCTGTTTCATGTCTAGCACAGGAAGGTCATGTTTTTACATTTGACAAAGACTGCTGTTCTATTTATTTGAGAAATAAAATAGTCGCACGTGGTTTCATGATTGACAGTCTCTATCATTTACATATGGATGTATCTGTGAATGTTACCGAGCAAGATGTGAGTGCCAAAGGATCCAGAAGATCCAGAGATGAGATAAACCAAAGATATTTGTGGCACCTCAGACTTGGCCATATTGGAGAAGATAGGATGAACAAAATGGATAAAGATGGGCTTCTCGGCTCATTGACTTCCGAGTCATATCCAGTTTGCGAGTCCTGTCTTCAAGGAAAAATGGCTAGACTGCCCTTTGTAGGACATGGGGAGAGGACCACTGAAATACTTATCCTAATACATATAGATGTATGTGGCCCATTCGATGTGCTAGCCAGGGGACGTTATTCTTACTTCATTACCTTTACCGATGATTATTCACGGTATGGGTATGTATCTTATGAGACACAAGTCTGACTCTTTTGAAAAGTTCAAAGAGTTCAAGAATGAAGTAGAAAAACAAACTGGAAAACCTCTTAAGGCTCTTCGATCAGATCGAGGAGGAGAATACCTTAGTAGAGAATTCCGGGACTATCTCAAAAAAAAACGGCATAGTCTCACAATGGACACCTCCGGGTACACCTCAACTCAACGGAGTGTCAGAGAGGAGGAATCGGACCCTATTGGATATGGTCAGGTCCATGATGAGCTTCACTGATTTACCTATGTTCCTTTGGGGAGATGCCTTACTCACAGCGATTTATTTATTGAATAGAGTTCCCTCTAAATCCGTTCCCACCACACCGTATGAGATATGGCATGGTAAGAAACCAAGTCTGGGTCATCTCAAGATTTGGGGATGTCCGGCCCACGTCAAGCGACTACAGGCGGACAAGTTAGAGGCTAGGACCATAAGTACTCGTTTTATAGGATATCCTAAAGAGTCATTAGGATACAATTTCTACATCTCAGAGGATCACAATGTGTTTGTGAGCCGTCATGCCATCTTCTTGGAAAATCAGTTTATCCTTGATAGAGGCAGTGGGAGAAAAATTGAGCTTGAAGAGAAAGTCTCTGAAAAGCAACGAGTCATGGATCCTATAGAACCCATTCATAAAGAGCCAGTGCACGATGTCCCTCAACCACCTCGTAGATCTAGTAGGGTCTCCCATCCTCCCGATAGATACTTAGGTATACTAGAAGAGGATACCGAGAAAATGTTCCTAGTGGGAGATAGGGATCACATACAGGATCCCAAAACCTACAACGAGGCGATATCTGATATCGATTCCGAGAAATGGCTGGAAGCTATGAAGTCAGAGTTAGATTCCATGCATTCCAACCAAGTCTGGACCTTAGTAGATCCACCAGAAGGTATTGTACCTATTGGATGCAAATGGATCTACAAAAGGAAGATAGGTTCGGATGGAGAGGTAGAGACCTATAAGGCAAGGCTTGTGGCGAAAGGGTATAGTCAGCGCGAAGGCATTGACTATCAGGAGACCTTTTCACCTGTAGCCATGCTAAAATCCATCCGAACATTGCTTGCCATTGCAGCATTTCATGATTATGAAATCTGGCAGATGGATGTGAAAACTACTTTTCTGAATGGATATCTTAATGAAGATATCTATATGGAACAGCCAGTTGGGTTTCACTTCCAGTGATGGAGATCACAAGGTCTGCAAGCTGCAAAGGTCCATCTATGGACTAAAGCAAGCATCTCGGAGTTGGAACACTCGTTTCGATGACGCAATCAAAACGTTTGATTTCATCAAAAATGAAGAGGAACCGTGTGTTTACAAAAGGTTAGTGGGAGTGCTGTCGTTTTTCTCGTACTGTATGTAAATGACATTCTCCTGATTGGGAATGATATTCCCATGCTAACCTCGGTCAAGGTCTGGTTGTCAAAAAGAATTCTCCATGAAAGACCTTTGGGAAGCATCCTATATTTTGGGAATAAAGGTCTATAGAGATAGATCTAAAAGGATGCTTGGCCTTTCACAGAAGATGTACATAGAGGAGGTGCTGAAGAGGTTCAGCATGGAAAACTCCAAGAGGGGTCTCTTACCCCTAAGGCATGGAATTCATCTCTCCAAGAAGATGTGCCCCAACACATCTGAAGAGATTCAACGCATGAGCAAGATTCCCTATGCATCGGCAATAGGAAGCCTCATGTATGCCATGCTGTGTACACGACCTGATATAGCTCTTGCTGTGAGTGTCACAAGCAGATATCAGTCGGATCCAGGCAAGAAGCACTGGATAGCTGTGAAGAACAGTCTTAAGTACTTGAGAAGAACTAAGGACATGTTCTTGGTCTTTGGGAGAAGATCAGAGTTGAAGGTAGAAGGATGCACACATATTGATGATAGAAAGTCTACATCAGAATATGTGCAATTGTGATTCAGTAAATTGGAAGAGTTCCAAACAACCGATCATTATAGATTCTATCTTAGAAGCTGAATGTTAAGCCGTATCTAAGGGTGCAGTAGAAACCTTCTGATTAAAAGTTAATTGCAGAGTTAGGTGTAATGTCATCAGATGCCATAACACTTTACTGCGATAACATTGGCACCATAGCACTAGCTATGGAGCCATGGTCTCATCAGAAGTCCAAGCACATAGAGCGGCGCTTTCACCTCATACGCGACTATGTGGAGAAGAAATATGTAGAGGTGCAGAGAGTAGACTCCGCGGATAACGTGGCAGACCCGTTCACTAAGCAGCTGAGTCAGCAAAAGACTGAAGCCCACCTTGAGAAGATGGGCCTAAGATATATGACCAGTTGGCTTTAGTGCAAGTGGGAGATTGTTAGATGTATGCCCTAGAAGCCAATTTGGCTGACACATTGTTGATTCTAGGGACATAATTTTGTACTTGACTATTTATTATTGAATAAATAAAAGGCATCTTTTCATTCATATTGTTTATGTGTCTATGAATCGTCCAAGAAATTAATAAGATGATGATACATATTCTCAAAAGTTGAGAATTTGAGCCATGTATCATTGGTGATTAATTTCTAAATGCTCCTGATCAATGAATCATCACGAGGACGGTGATCGATCCGATCAGTGCACAGATCACTTTCCTTCTGGATGGACGAGACTTGAGTCCACAGTGTAGGGACACTGAAGTGATAGTGTAGGTGCTTGTTAGAGAACAAGGGTACTGAGCGTGACCAAGACAAGAAGTCACTTGGATGTCTATCCACTCGTCAGTGACTTGCTTGATGTTGCAGTAGTGTGACTGGTCCTTTGACCTGCGGTGCTTCGGCTACTCACAGTGAGGTTATTGTAGTTTGACTGCACATATACATGGTCTCTAGCCATATGGGTCCATGCAGTGTAGATTGGCTGCAGTAGGTTCACTGTAGGAGTAGGGTATGCACCTATAAGGAATCTATCGACCTTGATAGAAAAGGAGTGATCCTATGTGATTTGTTAGACTGAGTTCTAAGACCTTGGCCAGGGCAGTAATATAAAGTGAAAAAGAGTTTTCCACTATCGAACTCAAGTCGAACAAATCTTGACATATGACAGACGATGGGGTTTGACGAGTTGTCCATGACCTCCGTCCTGTAGGGATCCACGATAGTAGGACTGTATCACATGTTAACTGCACCTAGAGATTCATCATTCCATTCTGCTGGGTAGCCACTACATGCTGCTAGGTGTCACTGGTGGATGGTGGGACTCATAGGGATTATCTCGATGATCGATAAACCCTAATGAGTTGAGTTGGAACCGTTCCAACCCATTGAAAGGAGTTTTCAATGATATAGTGATAGAGATCACAATATATCTCACTACCAGTCAGAATAGAACCTATGGGGTCACACACTAGAAGTATTGACCGATCCGATGGTTGAAATCGTGATTAAGAATCACAAGTAATCAATTTGATTGATAAAGAAGTTGAAGAAGGAACAAAGGGAATTAATTAATTGGACTTAAAACAAGAATCCTAATTCGGGTAGGATACCTAGAGTCCTAATTGGATTAGGACTGGAAATCCTAGTTGGAGTAGGACTGGAATTCCTACTTGGGATAGGATTCCTAAAATCCTAATGAGATTAGGAGTTTTGAATTAAAATTGGATTCCTACTTAGAGTAGGATTCCTAGAGTCCTAATCGGATTAGGACTTCGGATTCAAATAGAGTCCTAATTGGATTAGGACTAAAATTAAACAAATCTTAATTGGATTAGGATTCCTTAAGTCCTAATTAATTAATAATCTAATGAATCAACATGACTCCTAATTGGATTAGGATTGAAGAGTTCAATTGAGTCATAATTCATCCAAGTCCTAATTGGATTAGGACTAGCATAGTTGAACCCAAAATTGGCTAATCCTAATTAGATTAAGATGAAACCATGAGAGAGGCACCTAATCCTCTTGGAAGAGGATTAGGTTAACCAACTAAGAGGGGCATCAGCCCCTCTCCAATTGCTTAGGGCGACAAGAAGAGAGAAGGTGGCCGGCGCTCCAAAGAAAGAAGGCTGTCAAGGGCTCCTAACTTGTAGGAGCCCTTGATGCTTATAAAAAGGGACCTAGGGCCGGCGCCCTAGGTGTGAGCTCTCTTCCTCCTCTTGCTGCCGCCACCAGCCCCTCTCCTCTCTTGGTTTAGCCGCAAGCAAAGGGAGAGCAAAGTCCAAGCGTTGGCGTCATCCTCTTCCTCCAATCCTTCATCCAACGCAAGGAACAAAAGAAGGCTGCGTAGGGGATCATCTTCTTCCTCTTCTTCATCCTTCTTCTTCCTCCTTCTAAGCACAATCAAGAGTTGATTGAGAAGGAGGACATCAGCCATCAAAGCTATCTTTGCAAGGGAGCTAGCACCCCGGTGAGATAGAGAGCTTGGATCGGATCCTGCTTCGTGTGGATACCCGTAGAGGCCGGACGTTTGAACGGCTTCAAGCGAACCCTCTTCCAAAACCACGAATTCAGATTTGCGGCGATCATCTATCCGCGTAAGGTGAAGATTTGATCTTCCTAATAGTTTTAAAAGTTTTAATTCTTACCTAATTACGAAAGGTCTCGAAACAACGTTCATGCGATGAACGTCGAACCCGTGCATGCCGATTCCGCTGCCATCTGAAAAATTTTTGAAATATCAGCGGCATGGGCGGGTTCCCAACAGTTGAAAACGAAGCCGAGCCAGTGGTTTAGTCAGATTGGCGAGCTGATCGAGAGTGTGAACATGATGAATACTAATCTTGCCTTTCTGCACTAGATCACGAACAAAAAGTAGATCAATCTCAAGATGCTTCATACGAGAGTGCTGCACCGGGTTGAGACTGAAGTGATGTGCTCCAATATTGTCACAGTACAACTTGGGAGGACTAGAGAGAGGAATACCAAGCTCAGATAGAAGGGACCTAAGCCAAATTGTTTCAAAAGTTGCAGCTGCCATGGCACGAAATTCCGCCTCCGTAGAAGAGCGGGAAACAACACGTTGCTTATGAGCAGTCCAGGAAATGAGATTCTGGCCAAGGAATGTGATGAAGGCTGTGGTAGAGACGCGAGTGTCATGGTCCCCAGCCCAGTCAGCATTAGTATAAGTGCAGAGCTCCAGAGGACTGTGCTTTCGAAGAAGAAGACCATCAAACATTGTGTGCTTAAGATACCGAAGCAGTCGTTTGGCAGCAGTCCAATGGGTAGTGGGCCGATGCATGAACTGAGAAAGGCGTTTGACAGCAAACACTATATCAGGTCTGGTAAGACTCAGATACTGAAGACTACCAATGACCTGACGATAGGTAGTGGCATCGGCTGGTGGAGAACCATCATGAAGGATGAGAGAAGCACTGGTGGAAAGAGGAGTCTGAACTACCTTTGCTCCATCCATATTAGTGCGAGCTAGAAGATCGCGCACATAGCGGTGCTGGGAAAGAAAAAGACCCTGGACTGTTGGGATGACTTCGATGCCCAGGAAGTAATGAAGATTGCCCAGGTCTTTGAGTGAAAATCGTGTGCTCAGATGAGTTATAAGCTGTGCAACAAAAGAAGAGTGACTGCCAGTGATGATAATATCATCCACATAGACAAGGCAGTAGCAGGTGATGTCATCTGAGCGGTAGATGAATAAGGAGTTGTCTGTACAGGATGACTGAAAACCATGACTGAGAAGAACCTCCCGAAGGGATCGATACCAGGATCGAGGAGCCTATTTGAGGCCGTAGATGCTCTTCCGTAACTTACAAACGAAAGTTGGTTTAGAAGGATCCTCAAACCCAGGCGGCTGTTTCATGAAGACAGATTCATCAAGAATGCCATGGAGGAAGGCGTTGTTGATATCCAACTGCCGAAGACACCAACCCTTCATAACAGCAAGAGATAAGATGAGTCGAATAGTTGCAGATTTTACCATAGGACTGAACGTCTCAAAGTAATCAACACCCGGTCGTTGATGAAACCCTTTAGCAACTAGGCGAGCTTTGAACCGGCTGATGGAGCCATTTGAGTCCCGTTTCACCCGGAACACCCATTTGCTGCCCATCAGATTCTGACCAGAACTAGGAGGAACAAGGTCCCAGGTGCCATGGTGAAGGAGAGCAGTGAATTCCTCAGACATGGCAGCACGCCAGCGAGGATCTTGAAGAGCCTGACTGACACACGTTGGTTCGATAGGTGCAGGGAGCGGATGCTTAGTTGCAGCAAACATCTGTTTAGGTTTGTAGATATTGTTCATCGAACGGGTGATCATGGTATGATTGCGAACTGGCGTAGGTGCCGGAGGCTTTTCTAGGACGGGGGTAGCAGACGGTGTAGCAGAGGTTGACAACCCAGGAGATGCGGCCGAAATGGACGGGGATGAATCGCCTGAAGAGCCGGCTTGCATGGGTTGGGTGACAGCAGGAACTTGCAGCGATAGAAGAGGAACTGGGAAAGTGGGAGACGGAGAGAGACCAGTTGAAGCAGGCGACAGTGAACTTGATGCTGAATACTCAATATATGGAAAGACAGACTCATCAAATTGGACATGACGGGAGACATACAGTCGATTTGTTGGAAGATGAAGACACAAGTAAGCACTCTGACTTGTGGAATAACCAACAAAAAGATAGGGAAGGGACTTAGGTTGTAGTTTATGAGTGTTGTAAGGCTTTAGCCATGGGTAACAAAGACAACTAAAAGTTCGAAGCTTGAGATAATTCGGCTGCCTGCCGAGCAAGGCCTCAAATGGAGATGTATGCTGAAGTATTGGAGTAGGCATCCTGTTAATGAGGTAAGTAGCTGCAGAGAATGCATATGACCAGAATGCTTGCGGAAGAGAGGCATGAGTGAGGATAGTGAGTCCAGTTTCAACCACATGACGATGGCGTCATTCAGAGACACCGTTTTGTTGCGGGGTATGTGGAGCCGACGTGTAGTAGCTGATGCCATGGTCGGAAAGATATGTTTGTAGAGCTACAAACTCACCACCATTATCAGAGTATAGCCCACGAATTTGAGTATTAAAACGGGTTGTAAGCATGCGGTGAAACTGGGGAAATAAGGTTCTAACATCAGATTTTTGTTTGATAGGAAAGAACCACACGTATTGAGTGAAATGATCGACAAAGATGACATAATATTTGTATCCATCAACACTGGCAATGGGAGACGAACCCCAGACATCAGTGTAGAGAAGTTCTAGAGGGGCAGTGCTTGTCAAGCCATGAGATTTAAATGGTAATTTATGAGATTTATTAACAGCACAAGAGGTACACAGACTTGAGCGGGACAGAGAACCATTAACAGGAAGTGAAAGAGAAGAAAGAAGACGAGAAACAGTTTTTGAAGACGGATGACCAAGACGATTGTGCCAACCGGCGAAGGAAGCTTTCTCATGAACAAATGCGAGTTTTGGAGAAGACAGTTAGAGGGCAGACTTGTTCGGAAGAGGATAAACACCATGCTCACACGGCCCTTGCAGAAGAAGCTTCCCCGTGCTCCGGTCCTTGACAAGAAAATATGAAGGATGAAATTCAATGAAGACATTATTGTCCTTGGTAAATTGATGAACGGAAATGAGATTTTTTTGAAGGTTGGGAACACATAGGGTATCATTTATATGAAATATACGGCCAGAAAAGGGAAGAGATAGCGAACCAGTATGTGTCACAGGCAATCCAGATCCATCACCAATGACGACTTCATCCGTGCCATCATATTCCGAATGGAGATGAAGTTTGGATAATTTTGTAGTAATATTGTGAGAAGCCGCCGAGTCAACAAGCGATCGTTTGTCGGGTGATAGAGTTGTAGAGGTGCAGTTGGCAGTTGGTTTAGAGATGTGCAGTTGAGAACAATGTTTGGCAGTGTGACCAACACGATCACATAGTTGGCATCTAGGTGCATAGCGAGGCCTGGAGTACTTGATCTTGGAGTCACCTTTATGATCCGAGGGTTGGCGTTTGGAGTAGCGTTGTCCGGAAGACGGCCGGCGCTGGGTGGTATTGGCAGTGGCAACCAGCTGCTGAGTGGAAGTCTCAAGGCGTTTTAAGTAGGTCTCATGGCCAACCAGCAGATCATGAAGCTCCTCAAATGACAAGGAAGATTCGCGTGCCCGAATGGGAGCAGCAATATCGCGGAATTCGGCACCAAGCCCATGTAGGACGTAGAGAGTAATGTCGTCATCAGAGAGAGGAGAGTCGATGAGAGCAAGTTCATCTGCACGGGTCTTAACATAGTGTAAAAAGTCAGTAACACTCCGGTTACCTCGTTGAAGAAGAGTTAACTCCTCCTTGAGTTGCATGACACGAGTGCGAGAGCGGTTGGCATAAAGCTTGTTCAGCTTGCTCCAAGCTTCTCTTGTTGTTTTAGAAGACGCTATAAGAGATAATACATCATCCGAAACAGAAGCCAAGATGGCACTCAGTATTAGTTTGTCCTGGCGAAACCAGTAGGAAAAGGAAGAACTGGTTGGTTGGTTGGAGGAAGAACCATCAGAGATAGACGAACTGGTGATAGTGCCATCAACATAACCATAGAGATTATAGCCAAGAAGAAGGGACTCGAACTGAGCACTCCATGACGAAAAATTAGTCGGGTTGAGCCGAGCAGTTATTTGAGTAGAGACGTTAATGGCAACTAAAGGATTCTCAGTGGAAAATGAGGCGGACTGAGGAACCAGCGGGGAGGTAGTGGTGGAAGAGGCAGCCATGGCACTGACGGATTAAAAAAAACTCGATGGAGATCATCCGCTCTGATACCATATAGAAGATATAATTAGTAGTTTTACTGAAGTCTCCTCATACTTTCGGAGTTGCAGGAGATGTATTTTTATATTGGAATGTTTTTGTAACTGATTACAGGGAAGATTAGTATACTCCTAAGATCAAGGTAAGTTAGAACAGCTCGAGAACAACTTAGTTAGTAGCTGGGAGTAGTTGTAAACAACTTGGTTGTTCGCTGAAACCTCTCAGGATCCTCCTCAAGGCGGAGATGACAGTAACGGTGTAACAGCCTCAATATGCATTATCTTTTAATATAATATTGCATGTCAAATTAAAAATTTACAATCCCTTTTTCTTCTTTTTTTTGGCATCAAGCAATGATATAAATCAAAAATTATTCTTCAGCGAAATCTGAAGTAATAAATTTTATTGTAATGATTCTCATGCACCTGTCATTTACTACTTTGCATAGCCAACGTGCATATGCAGGTGCATATTTCGTTAGTATTAGCAAACAACTAAATAAGAGCTTAAGCGGCTGCTAGATATCATCAAAAATACCTTCTTTTTTTCTGTATAGAATCATGCTAAACTCTTATTTGCTAATATTAAATATAAAGATCTATCTTATCACTATTTATAAGTCAAACCAGATAAATCAATATATATTCCAGAAAGATTAATTCTTTCTGTAAATTACAGATGGACTTTATCTAATTTGATTTGTAAACAGGGATAAAATAATATTGGTAAAATATTGGATGTGTAAAAAAGAAACTCCTAAAAATTATCAAGGACATTAGTATTGCCTATATCTGATTCAGGTGCCTTTGCTGGATGGTTACAATCATAATAAATATGCTACAATTCTAGTATTCTAGACCACACGTTTCTCTATCAATTTTGCTTATTCATGAGAAGAAATAGAAAAATGCATTAAACTTGTAGTCTATGCGCCTTCACATCAAAAATTGTGGAACCGAGCCGTACCGGCTGTATCAAATCGATTTTTCAATAAAAAACGGTTTCGACCTCCTAGAGATAGAATCTGATTGTATGTGTCCGGAATCGATCGAGATTGGCTGAAATTAGTTTCGTCTGGTTCAAATCAGTGCTAAACTATATTGATCTCTGATCGGTATGGTCCCAATACTAATCCGACGAACCTTGCTTCACAGCGTGATGTTTCATCAGTCAATCCCATTTTTGTTTGTCCGACGGGTCACCAACACCAAATCCAAAAGCTGGCCCAATTTGGATCCCACAGTCTCGCTTTAATCACAGCACCCATTAATGCATCGCTACCTAAATTCCCATTTCCTCAGTGGATCCCAACTGCCCAGCTGTCTACCATTTGGGAGTGCGAGCGCCACTCATTCACGACCTTTTTGCTCCTGCATCCTCCAATAAATAAGCCGGACAGCTCCGTACACTCCACCTCACTCTACACGTGCCGCACGAAACCCACATATGCTACGCGTCACACATTTGTTTGTCTGTCATGCTGTCTGCTACACTAGATGAAACAGCTGATCAACCTGCCGACAAATACGATTGCGAGTCGCCCAATCCCACAATGACAGCGAATGTTCTGGTCAAGAAAGCTCACACTAAGTTGTTAGTAAACCACATGTCGATTTCCTAAAAAGGGTAATTTAGTGGCTTACGTGTCAGACAGGCACTGGAGAACTACAACTTTATCCTGTTTCAAAATGACCACTTGATCCCCTAATGGACGGCAGCCTAGATCATTTATTGGCGAGGAACAAAGATCGCGGATCCAAGTAAGTGGCACTGTTTCCGTGGTATCGGCGAGCCCGATCGCTGTCTCGTATACAACAGCATTCAGTGTTTTCGTCGACGTTCTGTATTGCCTTCTCGTGTGGCCCCACTAGTTAGAATTGTTCTTGTTCCGCCACGTCATTACAAAGAGTCGAATAATGTACGGGATACAGCAGACGATCGGCGCCCATTGCTCGTTAACTCTCGCTCCAAAGCGGTGAGGGGACTCGGATTATTGTATACACAGGGATCTTTCTGGCGGTATGGGCACCGAAGACGGTGGAGAACGATATCTCTTAGGCGCGCGCATAGACGTTTATATGCGGACACAAGATCTGCCGTCCACGTTCAAAGAAGAAGCCATCTCATCTAACGCATCATGCCCGTTGAAACGCGACACGAACGCATGACGCCACAAATGAACGGGCGGGACTGGAAGAATTTATGTTCGCATAGAACATTACATGCGTACAAAGTAAAGGTCACACCGTCCCCGCCGCGGCGAGACGCGTCGAATAATTCAAAAGAGGAAAGAGCCTCGCTGTCGAGGGAAAGCCGATATTAAATCCAAACGACGACGATAGCGAGGAAGAAGATAGGAGATCAAATCTTGATTACCCCGCCCAAAATATAGGGTGTTTTCTCTGCGAGATGGAGGAGAGGAGATTTTGGTAGAGCTCTCGGTGGATCTCAGATCCGTTTCTTGAGCTGCTTTCGGGATCGGTACGAGTTTTTCGCTGCTGCATCTCTAAATTCTTATTTGCTTCTCTTGCCGAGATTTTTTAAATTTTTTCGACAATTTTCAGCTAGGATTTGCTAGTTTCTTTAATTACAAGTCTGGAGCTTTTTTATTTCCCTGGAATCTGTGACGTTTTTAGAGGAAATTATATTATTTGCGCATGGATCGTGGTTTTTTCTTGAGCTAGGAAACTGGAGAGTGGAAAGTTAGTAGATTTTTGTGTTTTTTATTCTTGTCTTGGGGTTTCTTAATTTGATGGAAGCCTTATTATTCGGATCTTGAAGTGGCTTGTTCGTTGAAGTTGTGTTGAGACTAAGGTGGGGTTTCAAAAGATGATACTTTTTTATGTTTTTGACTAATTTTCTTGGGCTGGAGAATGATGGGCTTGCTAACTAAGTTTACTTAATCTAGAAATTTTACTGTAAAAGGAGCGTTTTTTAGATTTATCTTGTTGATGAGCTCGCGCTAGCTTTCCTTTTTTCTTACATCAATTATGCAGGGAATTTGTTTGATTAATGAAGTTATATTTGGCAGTGTTTCTTTACTTGATAGGATATCCTAACTACTCTAAAATTTATGAGAGTAGTTTGAGTTCCAGTTCTTGATACTCTCACGAATTGTTTCTTTCTCTATCCCGATCTTGAATCGTTTTTATTGTTTAAATGTCATTTCTTGCGTGATGAAAATAATTTCCACTCTTTGTTTAACTTTTTTGTTGAAATCAGTAGATGCTTGGGTGTACTTTACTCCCCCTTCTTTTTTTCCTTGTTTGTTTATTTATTTATTTATTTATTTATTTTTTTTTTTGGGGGGGGGGGGGGGGGGGGGGGTGATTAAAACCTCATATTTTGATTTTTAAGTGCAATTTAGGTTGTATGCTAAAGCTGCATGAGAACTCTTTTTCAGGTACACCATGGCTTTGAAGGGGAATGCAGCTGATGGCAGGACTCGGAGCTCCATGTCTATAATTATAGTGGTCGGTCTGTGTTGCTTCTTCTATGTCTTGGGTGTTTGGCAGAGGAGCGGTTTTGGGAAGGGGGATAGGATAGCAGCTCAGATAACTGAGCAGACTGAATGCGCTATCTCACCCAATCTTAATTTTGAGACCCATCATAGTGGAGGAGGCGTTCCTAATGATGATGATTCAGAAGTAAAAACTTTTGAGCCATGTAATGACCGTTATACTGATTACACTCCTTGTCAGGATCAAAGGCGTGCAATGACTTTTCCTAGAGATAACATGATTTATAGAGAGAGACATTGCCCCCCTGAACAGGAAAAGCTTTACTGTCTTATACCGGCACCCAAGGGATATGTGGCTCCATTTCCATGGCCTAAGAGCCGTGACTATGTTCCCTATGCCAATGTACCTTACAAGAGTTTGACAGTTGAGAAGGCTGTTCAGAACTGGGTGCAATATGAGGGCAATGTTTTTAGGTTCCCTGGTGGAGGAACACAGTTTCCTCAAGGGGCAGATAAATATATTGACCAACTTGCATCTGTTATTCCAATTGCGAATGGGACGGTCAGAACTGCATTGGACACTGGTTGTGGGGTATGTGAAATATTAATTTAGAATCTGAACTCATCTCCAACCCCTTTTTGGTTATGCTTATGTTATATGAAATGATGTTCATGGTGATTCAATACTATCATTTTTTTTTTCCTCTTTTTGTGATTATTTTGTTTCCATTGATTACTTTTAGGTGGCAAGCTGGGGTGCTTATCTACTGAAGAGGAATGTCTTAGCCATGTCGTTTGCACCAAGGGACTCGCATGAGGCACAGGTACAGTTTGCACTGGAAAGAGGCGTGCCTGCAGTTATTGGTGTTCTTGGATCTATAAAGCTCCCCTACCCAGCTAGAGCCTTTGATATGGCTCACTGTTCAAGATGCTTGATCCCATGGGGATCAAATGGTAAGGAGTATTTTCTAATTGGATACTTCTCATTTTTTTAGTTAGTATATAAGAGTTCCATATTTTTAACAAATGTGCATAGATTCTGGCATTTATTGTTCCAAGTAATGCTGGTATTCTCTTTTTTCAGATGGAATGTACATGGTGGAGGTGGATCGGGTTCTTCGCCCTGGTGGTTACTGGGTGCTTTCTGGCCCTCCAATTAACTGGAAGAGTAACTACAAAGCATGGCAACGAACAAAGGAGGATCTTGAGGAGGAACAAAGAAAGATTGAAGAAATTGCTGAACTTCTGTGTTGGGAAAAAATTTCAGAGAAGGGTGAAATTGCCATATGGCAAAAGAGAATAAATGCTGATTCCTGTCCTGGGAGGCAAGATGAGTCCCATGTAAATATGTGTGAATCAACAAATGCAGATGATGTCTGGTATGGTTCTATGCTTGTTTGACCTATTATTGGTTCCTGAATATATACAAAATGAGCATTTTTTTATTTCAGAGAAAGCAATTTTTATTATAGTGAAAATCACCTGTTCCTGAATATATATATATGCTACAAGCACGAAAATTGGCGGGCGATGTTCATTATTTATTTGCTCTCTTCCTTTTTCCTTGTATCATTTTCAGTGTGAGTTAACTTTTCAAGAACATGTACACCCTCTTGCTTGCTTGGTTCATACATATGTAACATTGTTTGTAAACTTTAGTTTTAAAACTAAGCTGCAAAGAAAATGCCTAGCTAACAGATTTCATGTTCCCGTGCTGTGAGTCAGCCATATTGGTTCTTTGTTTTCCTGAGTGCAAGCTAGTATGATGTTTTATCTGTAATCTGTGACCAAGAATGAATGTTCAATAACTCACTGGCATTTTCTGTGTGGTAATTGAGCTGGCAATTTCTGGATGATAATTAAGCTTGCTTCAATGACCCTGAGATTTTAAATAGTGGATCAGCTGCCCATGTTTTTCTTGCTGTGTTGGTTAGAGTTTTTCCTTTTTAGCTTCCCTTTCTTTCACCGTTCAAAAACTTCTCACTCGTTTTAGTGATTTAGGTACAAGAAGATGGAGGCTTGCATAAATCGTTATCCTGAGGTTAACAGTCCTGAAGAGGTTGCTGGAGGTGAACTGAGGCCATTCCCAGACAGGCTAAATTCTATTCCCCCTAGAATTTCGAGTGGTTCTGTGCCTGGCTTCTCTGCGGAGTCATATCAAAAAGACAATAAATTGTGGCAAAAGCATGTCAAAACTTATAAGAAAGTCAATAAGTTGCTTAACACTGGAAGGTATCGCAATATTATGGACATGAATGCAGCTTTGGGTAGTTTTGCTGCAGCAATTGAGTCTCCAAAATTATGGGTTATGAATGTTGTGCCTACTATTGCGGAGCTGTCCACTTTGGGTGTCATATATGAAAGAGGGTTAATAGGCATATATCATGACTGGTATGCACTTGTCTTCTTGTGGAGATCGTTCTGCACTCTTTTCACTATTTAAACTCTGCAGGGAGATAATTGTTTTGGTGTTTATTTTTCTTATTCAACTTGTTTGCACTAAAGCTAGCTGTCTACACTTGTCTGTCATCTAATCATTTTTTTTGAACTTGCTCAAGTAAGAAAAACTTTTTCCATTATTTCCAGGTTTCAGAACTAAAGCAAGACCTATTATTCTTTCATCTTCCTTTATACTGTTTTGGTGTAATGTTAACATATGCAACTTGATTGCCCTTGCATCTCCACAATTTACTACGAAATAAAAATTGGCATAAGGTCATTTTCACAGATAAAGAACTAAAATAGAAAGGACCTCATTAGTTTAAAGTTTAAACTGCTAGCTGAATATTAGTTGAGAAGTTGCATATTTGGGAGATTAGGACCCTTTTTGCGTGTTAA
The DNA here is from genome assembly GCF_009389715.1 of Phoenix dactylifera. Classification (NCBI taxonomy): domain Eukaryota; kingdom Viridiplantae; phylum Streptophyta; class Magnoliopsida; order Arecales; family Arecaceae; genus Phoenix; species Phoenix dactylifera. The sequence goes on from NC_052399.1 coordinate 7,740,250, forward strand.
ACAGTAAAAACATATTTTCTGCAGCATAATTTTGGTCTTTCCTCCTATTGTCCCTTTGCTGACTCTTGCCTTTAATCTCTTCTTGGAGTATATTAATTCTTCCTATTGGAAAGGTACATTAGCATCAAGATTCGCCGTATCGGTATCGGACCCCGTTCTAGTGCCACACTAGCATAGTATCAGTACGATACCGGTACCGATACTAAACTAGTACGGTACGGTATGTCCGGTACGGTACGGTACGACATAACATGGTTAGCATTCTGATATTCAGCTAGAGATGGGCACTGGGCCGGGCCGCCCACGGCCCGGCACGGCACGGCACGAAGCGGGCCGTGCCTGGCACGGCCCGCCAGCTACAGTGCCGGGCCGTGCCTGGCACAGCCCCTTTGATAGGGCCGTGCTGGGCTAGAGGTTCCTGGCCAGCGGGCCGTGCCAGGCACGGCCGCTTCGGGCCTGGGCCGGCACGGCCCGGTCTAGGCCCGCGGGCCAAGCACGGCACGGCCCGCGGGCCAGCACGGCACGGCCCATAAGGGCCTGGGCCGGGCTGGCACGCGAGCCTGGCACGGTCCGGGCCTGGGCCCGGCTCGGCCCGATAAAATTTTTTTAATAAATTAATAAATATTGAACACTAAGAAATCTTGATTTATGAATATAAAGCCACCTTAATGGTGGGGGGTTTGGCATAGACCCCTACCAGTTTATTAATTTAAATCAAAATGGTACATGAAGGGAGGTTTGGACCTTGGTCTGACCTCTAGATTCTAGAATACAATAAGAAACTAAGAAAGGGCCGAGGTTTGGACCTTGGTCTGACCTCCAGAATACAATAAAAATGTACAATTATAAAAAATTAAGAAATTTTACTAATCATCAGTGATTCAGTGAATCAGTATTCACTCTTCAGTCTTCAGTCTTCAGTCTTCAGTCTTCAGTAGTGTTTGTATCATCATCATCAGAGGATGTTGTATTATGTCCACCTTTATCTTGAAGTCTTGCCTCAGCATCCAGCCAATCCTTGAAGCAGAGAAGCATCTCCACCGTTTCGCCCGTCATCCTACTTCTCTTTTCGTCAAGAACACGCCGACCTGCACTAAAAGCGGATTCCGATGCTACCGTGGACATCGGCACAGCTAAAATATCGCGTGCAATTGCAGACATAACAGGATATTGATTTCTAACACTCTTCCACCAAGATAATACATCTAGATTCTCTATTTGATTTTCATCATATGCAGACTGAAGATCATTTCGTAAATAAAATTCTAGTTCACTACTTAAAGATGAAGAAGATGAAGAGGAACTTGAAGCATGTGTGTGTCTTCTCTGTGCAATGAATGAAAAAATAGATGACGAACGAGAACTACTAGAAGGAGGAATAGAGGTTTGTATTTGTGTTCTAGATCCACGAATTTTTTCATCATATATAGCATAAATATCATAAAGAAGTTGTCTTACCTCATCTTTAGCAGATTCAGCATCTTGATTCATATTTTCAGCGTATGCATCAAGTAAAATTAGCACGCCGTTTAATTTAACTCTAGGATCAAATACAGCAGCTAAGTTATGCATAGGACATATCCTGTCCCAATACTCATTCCATTTAGATTCCATTAGGTGAATAATAGGCATTAAAACATCATCATATCTATGTTCTGCAAATTTTTGACTAATTATATATGCTTGTTGTAAAAATGAACATGAAGTAGGGTAATAAATACCAGAAAGAACATTGGTAGCATTATAAAAACTAAGCAAAAAATCTTCCAAAATTTTTCCTTTATTCCAATCAGTTTCAGTCAATGTAAATCCTAATCCACGATCATTAATATATGCACTTAATAAATTTTTATATGGGTATGCATCATGTATCATGCTATATGTGGAGTTCCAACGAGTAATTACATCAAGTTTAAATTTTTTAAAACGTTTACCATGATTTATGCATAATTCCTTAAATTCTTGAAGTCTTGATCTAGAAGCATGAATAAAAGAAACTGCATTTCTAATTTTTGAAATCACATCTTGAATCATGCCCATGCCAGCTTGAACAGAAAGATTTAAGATATGACATGCACATCTAATATGCAGTAAATTTCCATCTAATATGGGATGCAATGAGTCTTTTAATAATACAACAGCAGAATTATTATTAGATGCATTATCAAAAGTAATAGACATAATTTTATCATTAATATTATATGAACATGCAGTTTGATAAATTATATTTGAAATTTGTTGCCCAGAATGTGGAAAATCAAAAGCACGAAAAGCAAGAATACGTTTATTTAATTGCCAATCATTATCAATATAATGAGCAGTAATGGCAATAAAACAATTACTACCTACAGATGCTGACCAAATATCAGAAGTTAATGAAATTTTTACATTTAAAGTAGAAAGTGTTTCAATTAAATTTTGTTTCATTGCTAAAAAATTGGTCATAGCTACTTTTCTAAATGTACGCCTACTAGTTCTTTTGTAAGCAGGTTGTAGGTTTAATTGAACATATTCTTCAAAATTAAAAGATTCACATAAACTAAAAGGTAATTCATCCTTAACTATCCATTTTACAAGTGCTTTTCTTTGATTTTCATGATTATATGCAAAATTACCTACAAGTAATCCCCCTTGTATATTAAGGCTACTTTGAGTTTGAGCATGAGAATCATGCATCCTATGACTCTCTTGATGTCTTTTTAAATGCCCTGTTTCCCCACTACTACTACAACTATAAAGTTTGGCACATTTTTTACATTTAGCTTTCCAGACTCCCTCAACCATAACTCTATCAAATTCATTCCATACAGTACTAGTCCTCTTACGAGAAGAGGTTTGACCTTCACTCGGTTCACCAGTTCTAGAGGAACTAGGAACAGGGGGTTGGGGATTAGTTTCTTCTCCCTCAGAAACAGGAATGCCAAACTGACTTTCCTCAAAAGATGACATATCTATGATTAATTCAAAAAATAAAAACTAACCGCAAGAAGGAATTGAGTAGAGGGTCGGAGGGCAGAGGCAGAGCCGAGATTCCGAGCTTCCTCTTATGCTCTCAACAGAAGCGACCTTCTCTTCTCAACAGGAACCTCCTCTTGTGTAGCACTTGAACAAACTAAAAATTAAATTGCTAGAAGAGCACTTTAGAGGAGAGAAATAATAGCAGTAGAGAAGGAGAGAATGAGAGGTTTGGTGTGGTGAGAATGAGGGAGGAATGGGCTATTTATAGAAGCCCAAAAATTTTTTTTTCCCAAAATACCCCTCCATTCAGCCGTTATTGGACTGTTGGGAGGGGTAAAATCGACTTTTTCCCGAAAATAGCCGTTGGAAACGGCTATTTTTCCTCCCCCTCTCCAGACGGGCCGTGCCAGGCACGGCCCGTCTGGAGCCGTTACGGGCCGTGCCAGGCACGGCCCGTTTAGAGACGTTGCGGGCCGTGCCTGGCACGGCCCGTTTGCGCCCGTTACGGGCCGTGCCTGGCACGGCCCGTGCCGTGCCGTGCCCGGCCCGGCCCACCAATAGAGGGGCCGGGGGCCGGGCCGGGCTGGCCTTCCGTGCCTCACGGGCCGTGCCTGGCACGGCCCGCTTAGAATTTGGGCCCGGGGGGCCTGGGCCGAGCCGGCCCGGCACGGCCCGTTGCCCAACTCTATATTCAGCATCTCCTAGTGTTGAAAATAAACCTCACCTATCTGTTTAATTTCTATCTTCTCCATGTATGTGACTTTTCATCCGGTTCGAAGTTTCTTTTGTTTTTATGATATGAAATCTAAAGTGTGTGGCCGCCTCAAGAGGCTTGCAAATGAGAGCTTACTAGTGACCATCGTGCATCTATATTGTAGCTTGAGATGCTTTCATGCTGAAAAGTGTGCATGTTAAATCTGCTGCTTCACCATCCAGTTTCCTCTAAACCTGAACTATTGAAATTATACATTCTTGATCTTTCTTTCTTTTGTTGTCAATATATTTTGTGAGATTGCACCAGGTACTTATTTTTCTTCATTTGTGCTATTTCCCATTTTCATATGCTTTTTTGCTTCTTTCTTGGTTTAGGTGTGAAGCCTTTTCGACTTACCCAAGGACATATGATCTTATACATGCCAGTGGTGTTTTCAGCTTGTACCAGAACAAGTAAGTTGATGTGGGGAGTTAGGGCTCGTTACATAATTTAATTGCATGAATAATATATTCAAAAAAAAAGGGATGAATACTGTTTGGCTTGGATGGAAATGAATTTCTGAATAACATTTACAGATCCTGTTAGTTGCTGGATTAACTACCAGATCTTACTTAATTTTTTTGCTTCATGCAATCAAAACAGGTGTAAAATGGAAGACATTCTCTTAGAGATGGACCGTATTTTGCGCCCAGAAGGTGCTATTATATTTCGCGATGATGTTGATGTCTTGATAAAGGTGAAGAGGATGGTCAGTGGCATGAGATGGAGCACAAGGATGGCAGATCATGAGGATGGCCCTCTTGTGTCTGAGAAGATATTGTTTGCCGTAAAGCAGTATTGGGTTGGTGGAAGCAAAAATAAAACACGCGAGCAGTAAAGAAGCGCCCTTCCTAGAACTCGGCAGTGTTTTCCACACACTTGCTACTACGAAACAAGCTTGAGTTGCGGCAAAGCTATCGACTTGGCGTGTTTTTTTCTCATCTCTAAAAACATTACGGGTTCGGATAAGCATTCTTGGGTTAAGAGTTATTGTAACCATGATTCGTTGCCAAGTAGCCATAGCTTTTCATATTTATAATTGTTGTTTCATCACCATGATGTTTTTTTTATCAAAAAAATAGAGTTGTTCCCCCAGTTAGTGGAATTTGATATTGTTAAACGCGTACGATCCAATCTTCGTTGTTCACAGCTTCAAATATCTGTCATCTTGACTCCAATAGGTTCCCCTCCATATATATGCATCTCTACGGTCGGATACTGCAGTAAAAAGATTAAAAGATGGAGCTTGCCTCCGGTTGGAAGTACTTTGAAGTTTGAACTCCTTGTTCCAAGCGGAAACTATTTGAGGTTGTTCTCCAGCGAGGAAATTCATTTCAGTAAGGTTAGAGAGATCCAATGTTATTGCAATCCAACTGAGCAGTCCTTGTGTACTGATCCTGGGGGCTTGCTTTACCATTTGGTACAGTTCAATAAGAAATTGCTGATCAGCAGGTTATGGGTTCCAGAATTTGACTGGAGCCGTTCGACCTTAATGCTTGAGAAGGCCAATGGTGTTGGGGAAAAAGGATTCAAAAGATGTCTATTTTGGTTCTGGATTAGGTCTAATCTGGGTGCACAAGATTGGCTTGAAAGCAACCAAGCATGGATTTTTGAGTCAGTTAAAGGTACATTTCAGAGCATTTGGGTGGAGACCCCGGCTTGGATTTCACCAGGAGTCAGGAGCTCTTTTCACAGGAAGTGGATGGGGAACTCTACAGATTGGGTTTCACCTGTTGTTTTTGGAGGTTACAAACTTGATCTGGTCCATCTCGACAGTTGAACGACAGGCATGAAAGGGGTAGAGTTACAACTGAAATTTCCATTCATGGTTATATAAGCAAGAGCAAATCATCGTTACAAACATCAAATTCCTCTTGTGCATTTTATTTAATATGATATCACATAATCAGTCGTTGGAAAAAAATAGAACTACACTTAATGCAAATCTCAGGAATGATTATATGTCTGTAGACAATTGTTGAATTGCAGAAATGTACAAACTTTTGCTTTTCTTGGCTCACCAAACTTCATTTGGCTTCGACTTATTTTTTCTCAAACAAATAAAAGAAACCTGGTAATCTACAAAATTGCTATATAGATAAGACTCCTATTTAGATACTTCCATTTCCACTATTTTGGGGCAATCAATTTTCATGATAATGAATGTATTGAAACGGAGCGCCACTGAGTGAGAGCTTCAACCTTAATAATTGTATCTGTTAAGATGCATCCCTCCTGCAATAACAGGTCAGCATCTCTCTGAATACAATCAGTGGAAGTCAGGTTGGCCAGTTGATGTCAGGCATCGGTGCCACATTCTACTGTTAGGATCAACACACCTCGAAGATGTGATGACTTCTGGAATGGGAAGGTAGACATAATGGGTGTTGCATATGCCCGTTGTAATGCCACTGAACCCCGCAAACGCACCGTGTACCTACACAGAATAAGATATCATTGCAAATTAGTCAAGCTCAAAAGACAAGCATTTGAACATACATGTAAATGTTTCTTAGAAAAACTATGCACCTAAATGGAAGCAATGTAGCTCTTATCATATGCATATGCATTAATAAGTGACATACTTTAACATTGATATAACATTATTTTGTAATTAAGTAGTTGCACACTTGAGTTAAAAGAACAATCAAAAGTCTACATAATAAGGTCAAATTTGTTATACATCTGAATTTGATACTATGGAAACAACTGCTAAAATATAGCTAAGCATACTTTTTTATGACCAAAAAGATGTTTAGGAGTTTAATGATGTGAAGCCTTCTAATGGCTTTGAGCATAATATAAGAGATAGCTAATGCTGAAAGCAGTTCCATAATTCGTTGAAAATCAGAAGGGAAAAAATGGTACAATCTATTATTTGAGTAATGGATGGTACTACATGAGATATAGAATCTGACATTGTGGAAACAACTGCTTAAATATAGCTAGCATACTTTCTTGGACTTTTCTTTCGGAGTTTGAATGATGTGAAACTTTTAATGACTGAGCATTCTGATGCTTCAGGTAGTTCCAAAATTTGTTTAAAATCAAAAATGTGAAACAAATGTTACGACATACATACATGCATGCAAGCATATATGAGATATAGAAATTGGCGTTGTGGAAACAATGCTTAAATATAGCTACATACTTTCCTAGGACAGAAATTTGTTTAGGAGTTCAAATGATGTGAAACTTTTTAAGGTTGCATCCTGATGCTTCAAATAGTTCCAAAATTAGTTTGAAATCAAAAATCGGAAACAAACAATACAATATACAGCATGCATGCATGCATATGGATGGATGGATGTGTGTGTATGAGTGCTAAATAATACAATGTATGAGATATACATCAAGTGAGAAAGCATTCTGTGACTGCTTATGGCACAGTCCATTGCTGGGACATAAAAATTCCCCAGAGCTGTCAGGGATGAGAGTTGTTCCAGAAACAAGAGTCAGAGTAAAATTGAATTCAAGCTTTTCTTAACAACGTCAACCAAAAAGCAACTGTTAACATGTACACACAGACGTGCGCACATGGCAGAAGCTATACATTAGGGCCCATTGCTTGGCAAAAAAAAAGCTGTTTGCAACTTTAGGCTGGACTGTGGAACCCAGTTCATGCAAAAAAAAAGGAAGCAACCAGCAAAAGAAATTATTATAGTATAATTTCAGAGATGTAGGCAAATTGGCTGGCAACAGATGACAAATAATCTCAATAAATTATTATACAGATGATCAGATACAACAGATTAAGCATACGTTCCAGGCCAAAAACTAGACAGAAAAAAGTTAAAGAAATAAAAGAGAAAAAATCTGTCTTCCGTAAATCACAAATCAGACAAAAGAACTACCAAATTGCAGGTTCCAATCTTGTATTGATAATGTTGCCTAAAATTAAGCGAAGATACTTAGATGGATCTAAATCATGCTTCACTTCTGAGAGAAGCAGTGCTATATCATAGAGGTGCATGAACTGAGATTCTTACAGCATTCTGGCCAAGTACAGTGCAAAGGATTGCATCGGATGCATTGGCACGGCATGCTCTGATCATATAAGTCGGATCAATGTATTTCACATCTGCTGGAACGCCTATTTCCTTGAAATGCCTTTTAATCTGTAGGTATAGGTGAATGTCAAGTGTAACCAACACATTGCTGCTAACATGCAGGCAATTTTTTTTAAGAAATATTGTAGCGTATGAAGTAATTACAGCTGGAAAAATGTGCATGGAAAGAAAACATCAGTGCCACAGTTTGAGAAGAAACACATTACTAATGTGATCAGAGGAAAACATCTCTATCACAAGGAACATGCAGTATGGATTTTGTTGATAAAAATGTGGCAAGAATTCACTGCAGCATTAAACTAGAGGAGTTTTCATAACCTAAGTCAGCAGCCATGTGGCGTGTTTGACAAATCTGGAGAGTAGGGAATTTTGATGAGAAAAATGTTGCAAGAATAAACTGCAGCATTAAACTAATGGTGTTTTCATAAGAAGCTATCTCAGTAGCCATGTGACGTGTTTGACAAATCTGTGAGAGTAGCGAGCCTTCCACCGGCACTCCAGTTGTAGATAACAAAGAATCCCTTGTTTTCTGCAAATATTATAGTCTATGACTTTCAAATATGCAGACCTCTTGAAATTTAGTTATTTATTAGTTTATTTATCTATTTCATCTACAAAATATTTTGTCAATGGATGGCTGCAAGATATTCTTGCTCCTAATCAAACATTTATAAGAAAGGACAATCATTAACTGATGTTGGCTGCAATTCCCCTTTAAAGAGTGTACGAGATCTGATCTATGTGTAACCCAATTTAAACCCAGTCCATGACCAAATTCGGACCCATGTGTCGGGTATGGATCTAAACTGAGATCAAAACCTTGGTAGGGTTAGCATGATCTTGCCTGATGTGGCATGGATGGACCTAATTAGAAATGGCAAAAGTTAATTAACAAATCCGGTGTAGTCTCATAAACCAAGACCCAAGCTAGAATCCTTATCCAATCTATCAAGTTAATGATTTGATTCTGGCTTAAATCTTGGAACCAGCGAACTGCAGAAGTCCAGGTTAGTTCTTGGTACATTAGAACCAAGCCTGATAATTACCCATTTGCAGCCCAATGTCTAATCCATGTTTTTCACATCTAATTTTTGAATGTTAATCTGTCATACATCGATCAAATTAAGTTTTAGTATAAGGTAGTGCAGCCACAGTTGATTAGCAGTCATAATGGACAAGATGTTCAGGAAATAGCTTTTTTATTTTATATTTCATTCTGCATCCATCTAGTCTCTTTAGTAAACATTTTGACTCTCTAAATAGCAATTACATTTAGTTTACTTCTCCTAATTATGTTCTTCGACTCTTAGAGGTACTGCAAAATTGGTGTATCATTTTACCAGAAAGATTTAAGAAACAGAGAGATACTAGTGAGACACAAACCTGCTGTTGAATGTGGACGCCAATATCACTAAGCACCACATTTCCTGATGCATCTGTTGCATTTGATTTTTCCAACAATTCCTGAAAGACATTGAGAGAAATACTTAATACAACTGACTTGAGGAAATTATACGGAAACTTGTCTGGCCACTTTGTCAGTAGATCATAGAAAGCCTCAGTAAACTATGATATAAATCAAATCATAATACTCAACTATGATTCTGAATAAACAAACTTCTTCATGCAGACATTACAATGAATTCAGGACTCTGGCATTTCAAGACTGAATTAAGCAGAACTATGTGTTAGACTCAGAGAAATGAATATATACATTTTAACTAATCTGTCCACCGGAATGTCATGATAACAAATTAGTCTTCTATGGAGGATTGCTATAAGCTCGAGATCTCTCAAGCCTTTCCCAGGATATTAATGAGGTGAGGATTTGTGTTGATTCTATTCCTGCTTATGTGCTTATTTGCTATTCCTCTGGTTCCTATTACACGGTGTCCTGGGCTCAAGATGACCCCACACAGAAATTCACTAAGCAGTCTTGGGCTCCATCAATCAGTGAAGGGGAAGCCAGAAGCTAAAACCTGTTCGGGGCTCCCCACCATCACCTAGTTTGGATCCGGTGGTTCATACCCTCCAGTAGCAGAGACACAAGATGCATGGTGCACATGTGCACACATACAGACGCACGGGCACGGGCACCTGGATAACTAGGGTCAAATTTTTCTTGTAACATAACCAGTGTTTGACGTAACACGAGATTATATTCTAACTTGTCTTGTTATATTCTGGAGAACCTAGGATTCTAAAGTTTGATTTAATTCTGAAAGCTGAGCATACATAGATTTTCTCTTACCAATTTGAACTTGTAACACTTTTCATAAATCCTAGAAACATGGTCATATTCCTATAATCCCAGGGCTGAACAATCATTACAGGATTCATTAAAATTGTATACAAAGAAAATAATAGTAAAATCTAATCGTAAAAAAATGTTCTGATTATTTTCCTTAAACATGCAGTTACCTGTCCTGCTCCTTCAGCAATGCAAATGACAGCATTCCCTTTAGTTTTTAGCAAATGCTCAAGGTGCTGCAAGACTCCATTTGGTCCCTCCAAAGTGAAAGGTACCTTCAATTGGATATTATTTCATCAGAAACTGTTAATATTACTAAAAAGGAAATAAACATGAATTCTGCATACCTCAGGAATTAAACAGACATCTATCTGACCGCTAGAAAGTGATGCATGCATAGCTATGAACCCACTGCTTCTTCCCATCAATTTCACCAGTCCAACGCCATGGTATGCACTGTGTGCCTAAGAAGAAAAGAGATCAACTCGAAAGATAAGATTAAAAGGATAACATGATATGGAGAATAAATTCCTCTAATTGCTTGGTTGAGCAATCTAGACAGCTGCAGCAGAGCTACCAGAGATCTACAAAGAAATTGATTACCTCAATATATGCAGAATTGATTGCTCGTTGAGCTTCTTCTACAGCAGTATCAAAACCAAATGTCTTGTCCATTAGTAATATATCATTGTCAATGGTTTTTGGCACACCAATGACTGACACTTTCATTTTTCTCTTGCGACACTGCATTCAGCAAGGGTACAGCTAAGCTTGCATGTCAAAGTAAATTATACTGCAACTAGTATAGTGGTTGTGACAGGAAATGACATGATAACCTGACAGTTTATAGCTTTAAATGGCTAGAAATATAGAATGCAATTCGATCGGATCTTTAGTAAAAGATGCAGGCAACGATACCTCATTATGTATTGCATTTGCCCCTGCATGTGTGCCATTTCCTCCGAGTACAAAAAGCATATTGATTCCCCTGGCCTGAAATGCTCGAACATCATAACATAGTCTTCCATCATGATTATGGAAGCATAAAATGTGGAAATCAATTGATGAAAACAAAGAACCTAGTGATCACCGATCAACTGGTGTGGAACTCATTATACCTGAATGCTATCTATAATGTCACTAATGTTACCCCCTCCACGAGAGACTCCCAACAAACTTCCACCATGAAGATTAATGTTTTGAACCACTTGACGTGAAAGCTAGGAGAAAAAACAACAGTTTTAGAACACATAAAAATAGGGACATGATAATACAAACACTCACCTGTGGATCTTGGACTTAATGGAAATTGTTCTCACCGGTATTTCTAGTAAACCCTCATCAAAAAATCCACGGTAACCAAAGGGGATTCCAATGATCTTTGTAACACCATATTTTTCAAGGGTGAACACTATCTGCAAGCACAATAAAATAATGTAATTCTGCTCACTTGAATGATATATACAAGGAAGCTGATATGCTGAAAGGCTCATTATAGCTTTGCGATTGCCTAATTTTTGTTATGTAGAAATCTGAAGGTGTAGCACATTCACAGTTTTAAATTCAATGACCCACCCAATTTTCTAACAATCATGGACATTCATGCCATATGCTCACTTTCTAAAATATATTATTAGGGATCATATCAACAGACATCAGAGCATAAAAGGTCTTTTAAAGTAAAAAAATTGTAGAAAGTATTCATGACTATACAGATGAAGAAAATTAAACATGGAATGATGTCTAAAGAGGCAACAAACCTGTCTAATGACATCGTTGAGACCAGGACACAGCCCTCCACAAGTAACAATTCCAGCTTTTACTTCCTCAGGTTCATAGTATATTTGCTTACGTGGCCCAGCACGGTGAACCCTAGAGTAAGATAAGAACTACAATCAAGAGAGGGAGAGAGATTGATAGATAGAGAGAGAGAGGAAGCTAAGCAGAAAATGATCTTGAAACTACAATATAATATACCATAAGTTTTTTTTTTTCATAGTTCAACAATATTTCTAGAAGGATTGTTTCAATAATCTAAAAGTGAAACTGTAAAATCTGGAGGTTCTCAAAATTTAAGTGCAAAAGGATTAACAAATCCCTGGGAAGGGCAATTACAAAGGAAAAAGATACAGCTAGAAATTTCCATACTTAATTAAGGAAGACAATATCATGCTACTGGCCAATATTTCAGAACTAAAAATAATAAGAGACTACTACTAGCAGTGGTAAGAAGAAGAAGAAGACGAAGAAGAATACCATTGCTCCACCCAGCTGCAGTCAGGATCTATGCACTCAGCTCCAGCAGAGTGTGGTGAAGAAAACTTTATGACCTGAAAGTTGTTGTGCAATTCCTTGGCGAGTAAGATAATAACTACGTATAAATTTATAGTAACAAAGGTTCAAGAACTGAGATAATCAATTCTAGGCACTCTTAACTATTATAAAAAAATGGTACTTCCCTCATTCATATCTCATGTGGCAACCAATTACTAATACATAAATATGAGGCTAGGAAGATCCAAAACTATGGAAAGTAGGTGCAATCAGAAGCTCTTTTTTTTTTTTTTTTGCTAAAGATGGGTTTTCATACAATACGTGTACAAATACACACAATAAAGTCAAAAAATACTAACTCATGGAGAGCCAGTGGCAGCTCCCTCTCCCCCACCCCAAGGGTATATCCTGAATGATGAGCCACGAAAGCAGCCTTAAATATGCAAAGAATTATTGCATGCATATTGTTTACCAGAATGGTGCCAACTATCATCAACTTTTTGTAAGAATAGCATACATCTTTCTTAATCCTTCACTCTGGCTTGTAGTTAATCATATAAACTCAATATTGCTCTTATTTGTAAGAATAGCATACATCTTTCTTAATCCTTCACTCTGGCTTGTAGTTAATCATATAAACTCAATATTGCTCTTACATTTCATCTTGATAATGTACAATTTTAAAATTTAAATAGAGCCCATAAAGCTTCCCTTAGAAGAACAGGTCCCAAGAAGGTATGTCTTATGTTTACTGAGTGTTTGGTCAAAATGATACTTCTTGACCACTTTCAACAACTTGATCATGGTGGGGGGTTGGTGGGGGAGGATCAGTCAAGAAAATGGAAAAAAAAAAATTACAAGACAATGTTTTGATTCTTAAATGAGTTATAGTTTTTGCCATCTCTCTTTCTCAAAAAAAAAAATCCCATAATTTTGCATTTCATCGTATAAATTAGAAAAATTGAGATTACTGAAAAAAATAAATGCCATAACTCCATAATAGAATATTCTTTAAGGAGATAAAAAGCCTTATGCCTTATATTGATGTTCCTTTCTCTCTTTTCTCTCTTTTCTCTCTTTTTTTTTGAAAAGAAAAATAAGAAGACCACTTCAACTCATTGTGTGGAGAATGAAATTTAAGCAGGAAAAGTCTAATATAGGCTAAACCCCCAAACAAAGGCGAACTGCAAATAAAGTCAGGATCTATGTGAAAATCTTCTCATCCTGTCAGTATACACTGCCTTTGCTTCTGGCCAAATCAAGACTTAATTGAAGCTTCTGCATACTTAGGGACATCAAGTGTTGACAAAGATTTCTACATAAAGATCCTCTAGATATACTACTTCCACAGTTTCCAGGAACAGGGTAAGCAAATATTCTCCCGACCAAGAGAGACATTAATTAGTCACAACCCTTCTGCTTCTCCTAATGTCTCAGCTTCAGTGAAGAAGCCTAACCTTCTATTCTAAGAAACACTGCATACCTTATATCTTCAATATCCACTCATACTTGAGTGGAATTGCGAAGAGGCAAATTGCCTTCACTAAAAAAAGAACGTAGCTACCCTACATGTTCAAGATGCTTTTTTTCCTTTCTCTTCAATTAGCCTCTAAGAGTTATGTTGATTTGATAACAATGCATACTAATCCAAACATTTGACTTGACAAGAGGAAAAAGCTAGAGGCAGGGACATATGAAACATAACTTTAACTAAATCTTATTATTTTACTAGTTGAAAAAAGGCCATTAGCAGTTAGGGCCCTAGCAATCTGGGATCCTGGGAGGGATGGACAGGGAATAGATTTAGCCTTTGCACTTGTCAGTCCAGGCCATTTACCATTGCAATGCAACCCCCCCCCCCCCCCCCCCCCTCCTCAATCTTATTTTATTGATATTGCATAAAATAAAATATGAGCTGTGCTTGGCTCGAGAGCCAAAAAAAAAGTCAAGTTAGCTGGGTTATGTTGGAAGAAGAAATGAAGTTAAATTATTCCATCTTTCCAATGGAGAAATTATTCTTGGATTAAGTGGGTGTAAGTGGATCAGAGTAAAAAGTAAAGCATTAATTGCACATCAAATTTTCAGAAATGCCTATATTACCCTTGAGAAAAAGCAATTTAACCTAGATACACAGTGGCCATTCAGCTGAATGAGGTGGAAGAAATGGATTACAGAGCTTCTATTCCAACTTAACCCTGAACCAGGTGAAGCCTCAAAGATATCTTTGCTAAAGCCTTTCGAAATACAAGTTTCTCATCCAAACTCCCAAATTACCTTGAACATATAAGAAATATGACATTTCACAAGGTTATTCTAATAATATATATCCCTGGCTAATTTGTAAAGAAAGAAAAGCCTAATTTTAACAACATTATGGACATTAAAATGCATTGTTGGAAAAGTCCAACTTGCCACCAATCTCTGAAAGCCGCAACTGAAGAATTTAATAAGTGTTTAAAAGTCATATCATCTAACTTGCCGATGCAAATCCAACACAGTTTCTTCAAGCTAGATGCTAGTTTCCAGGTAACACAAACTACAAGACAGTCTTCATATCTGTTTTTGGTCAGCCATATCATTATTAGTGCTGCTTCAATCCAAAATAATTAGATCGTCATCAGTTCTCTGAATTTACAAAGCCTCCAAATTACCCAGGAATGACAATATTCCTCTTAACCATTTATCGCTGAAAATTGTTTTACAAACTAAATTCAGAAAATGATTAGATCTAAGCAAAACATTGAATCCGAAAACTAATGCAGCTCATGAAATTGCTTCAAAGGTAATAAAATGTGCTGCTTCCTTTATTTAATTGAATTAGATAGGTATCCATTTTAGCTATTTATGGAAATATGAAACATTTTAATACAGAGTGAAATGGCAGCACAACAAAGTAAATCTCAGTAGTTCTGCAACATTTCATTCTGCCTTCAATTTATGAAAACAAATTCCACGACATCAAAATATGTTGGATATTATGATTACAGAAGACTGCAATAATATTGCCATGCCATCACTAGAATACCACATATGAGTCGTGGTTTATATAGCTATATTCAATAGTCAATATCAATGTTTTCTTTAATCATAAGCCTAGTTGTACAGTGATGAATATCTGAATAAAACATTTTGACAGAGAAGAACAAGGGTTATTTGTTAAGCCTAAAGTTTGAGGTACAGGAGCATCACCTGGTAATATTAGAAATTTGGACATATGCATGCAAAAAGTCTCTTTAACATTTCTTGTCAATTCCACGTGTAACAGAAATTTATAGAAACCTTTTGAAATAGAGCTCCATAATTATATTTCAGCAAGATGAAAGTTTTTGCAAAAATGATTAAAACTAGTAATGAGCTCTGATCTAATGAATCTGTCCCATCCAAACAACGAAGCAGCATAGATCATGCAAAAAGTGTGACAGGAGATGGGAAAAGTAATCTAAATATTTATGGATGAGAGTAGACCTTAAGAAGTGCTCTGTCATCATCATTCACATAGCCATTCCACACATCCTTTGGTGCACCATTGCCATCATCCAGGGGACTTCTGTCAAAGTCGGTAGTAACAAATCATGTCATTCTATTTCACAAGAAAAAAGGTATTTCAAACAACATACTTCTACAGAACTACAGCATAAAGCAGCAGATATGAAAGGTGTAATATGCACTTGGAGGAAGATTAATAATTCCAATTGATGATAAGATGAATATATAAATGTGAAATATAGTATTATA